>NC_037689.1:134733268-135067920 GCF_003255815.1 Theropithecus gelada
TTTTTTTTTTTTTTTTTTTTTTTTTTTTGAGACGGAGTCTCGCGCTGTGTCACCCAGGCTGGAGTGCAGTGGCGCGATCTCGGCTCACTGCAAGCTCCGCCTCCCAGGTTCACGCCATTCTCCTGCCTCAGCCTCCGAGTAGCTGGGACTACAGGCGCCCGCCACCTCGCCCGGCTAGTTTTTTGTATTTTTAGTAGAGACGGGGTTTCACCATGTTAGCCAGGATGGTCTCGATCTCGTGACCTCGTGATCCACCCGCCTCGGCCTCCCAAAGTGCTGGGATTACAGGCTTGAGCCACCGCGCCCGGCCTGGGAAGGATATTTCTTAATGAGAAGTCTACCTTCACAGTGTTAAAAGAAAAAAATTTAAAAGACAAAGGCTTATGAGGTGCTTATTATACAAGGCCTCATTTATTCCCATCTCAGGCGTAAGGTCTGTATTCCAGATTTACAGAATATAGAAATTTCTAAGCCTTAAAATGTTGCAAGAAATTTCTGAAAAAGGTCAGAGGCATTTTGGCCAGTTAATAGATTTTCTTATAACTTTTAGTTATAAAGAGCTACGATAAATACAGTGATATTACTGAGGCTGCTTCATCACAAAATATGAATTTACCAAAGAGGTACTTTAGAAGGAAGAATTTATCTAAAAAGGAAGGAGGGAGATTTAGCAATTGAGAGCAAAAATGGTAAGCAGGTGGATAAAACAAGGATTGACTCTATCAACAGCAATAATAATAATATCACATTTAATTGATTATATGATACACTTAAATCTTTTTAACATTTCTGAAATTGGGATGCATCTTACGTGTTGATGTGTCATGTAATTAGCAGCATTTTTTTCTTTGGAGTAGGTAAAATCATGGTGCATGATACAATTAATGATGCCTTTGATTCAGCAAAATGTAATCATAATTACTAATTTGGGAAACATAACAAAATGGAAACAAAATTATTTACAATGGGAAATTGACTGGGGTTAAAATGTTCTAAGATCCTCTTTAAGAAAGAGAGAAGAGACATTGAACAGATTTAGATTCTATTAAGTCAATTGTGACTATCAAAATTTAAGAGAATCCTAACTATACATCATAATCGCATAGGGAAAATAATTTATTTCAAGTGACTTAATTAATTTTTAATTTTTGTGGGTACATAGTAGGTATATATATTTATGAATTACATGAGTTATTTTGATACAGGCATGCAATTTGCAATAATCACATCAGGGTAAATGGGGTATCTGTCACCTCAAGCAGCATTTATCTTTAATGTTACAATTGAATTATATTTCTTTATTTTAATATGTACACTTAAAATTATCTTTGACTATAGTCAACCTGTTGTGCTAGTAAATATAAGGTCTTATTCACTCTTTCTAACTAATTTTTGTACCCATCAACCATCCCCACTTCCCCCCAATACCCTCAACCCCTCATTACTCTTCTCAGCCTCTGGTAACCATCCTTCTATTCTCTGTCTCCATGAGTTCAACTGTTTTAATCCAAGTAACATTAAAACACACTCTTTAGACTGTACATTCCTAGTGGAATATATCTGATAAACAAAGAGAGCCATGAGAAATATTAGGCTGCATTAAGTAGTGTAGTTAGTAATAATAGTATTGTTATTTTAAAATTATCAAATACATAATGGGTTAATGTCATAAAGATCCAAGATTTTTAAGAGAGATAAAGTATATAATTGAATTAATTAAAAGCCCCCAATCTTATATATAAATTAAGAATATAATAAAACTTTACAATTTATTTTTTCTTAATGAAAATATACATATTTTCTAGCTCTTTTCACTTAAAAGCCCTAGAAATAATGATATCCCAGTGACAATGAGCACCCTTAGCACCCATATTATCATCTCTAATTTTCCTGCTAGAAGGCATCAAGAGCTCCTTGGAGGAATAACTCATTTTATGTTTGGAGTCAAAAATTATCCTCATAAAGCAAGTAAGCTATCAAAGATTAAAAGGGTCATGACAAAAGGATGCAGGACACAACTTGAAAATACTGGATTCTTGCTCACCATATAAGGGATTATTTACAAGAATAGTGACTGCAATGGATTGAAACTCATAAAATTTATTAAAACCCATGTGTTCATAATAGTAATTTAAAAAATACTGGTCACCAGAGGCTGGAGAGAGATGAATGTGGAGTGACTGGTTAATTGTAAGGAATTTCCTTTTGAAGTGATGGAAATGTTTAGGAACTAAATAGAGGTGATGGTTACATAACATTGTGCGTGTACTAAATGCCACTGAATTGTACAGTTTAAAATAGTTAAACATATGAATTTTATCTCAGTAATAATATTGGATGATGAGTACATGGCAGTTTATTACCTGCTTTCTCTACTTTTGTGAATGTTTGAAAACTCCCATGAATCAAAGATTAAAAAGTAATAGAAAATTAAGCTAAATCATAATGAAAATATTGTCTATCAAAACTTATGGGATGCAGCTAAAGAAGTACTTAAAAGGGGGAATTTATAACCCTAAATGCTTACATAAGAAAAGGAGAAAGACAAAATTTGTGGGCTAAGAATCCGATTTAAGAAATTGGAGTGTGAACAAATGAATAAGTTGTAGCAGGAGTAAGAGTTAATAAAAAACATAAATTAATTAAATGGAAATTAAAGATATACTCATTAAATACAAACGGTGTTTCTTTGACTAATAAAATAGACAAACTTCTGGCAACATAAATATTGAGAAAATATAGAAAGCACAAATAAACAAGACTAGAAGTGGAAATAACTACAGTTACTTCAGAAATTAAACAGTAAGAGGTTATTGGAAACAACTTTATGCTAATCCATTTGAAAACATACATGAAACTGATAAATTCCTAGGAAAATATAGCTTACCAAAACAACGAATAAATAGAGAGCCTTAATTGTCTTCTAAATAATAAAAATCATCGTTCAAAAATTTTCTCTACAAAGATAACATCAGAACCAGATAGTTGTATAGAGGATTTCTGCAAAAAATTACTGGAAAGATAATGTTTATCTTATATACTCACTTTCCTGGAAAATTGGTACCAAAACAGATATACAGACCAATCGAACAGAACAGAGGCCTCAGAAATAAAATCACACATCTACAACCATCTGGTTTTTGACAAACCTGACAAAAACAAGAAATGGGGAAAGGATTCCCTACTTAATAAATGGTGTTGGGAAAACTGGTTAGCCATATGTAGAAAACTGAAACTGGATCCCTTTCTTACACCTTAAACAAAATTTAACTCAAGGTGTATTAAAGACTTAAATGTAAGACCTAAAACCATAAAAATCCTAGAAGAAAACCTATGCAATACCATTCAGGACATAGGCATGGGCAAAGACTTCATGACTGAAATACCAAAAGCAATGGGAACAAAAGCCAAAATAGACAAATGGGATCTAATTAAACTAAAGAACTTCTGCACTGCAAAAGAAACTATCATCAGAGTGAACAGGCAACCTACAGAATGGGAGAAAATTTTTGTAATCTATCCATCTGACAAAGGGCTAATATGCAGAATCTACAAGGAACTTAAACAAATTTACAAGAAAAGACAAACAACCCCATCAAAAAGTGGGTGAAGAATATGAATAGACACTTCTGAAAACAAGACATTTATGTGGCCAACAAACATATGAAAGAAATCTCATCATCACTGGTCATTAGAGAAATGCAAATCAAAACCACAATGGGATACCATCTCACGCTAGTTAGAATGGTGATCATTAAAAAGTCAGGAAACAACAGACGCTGGAGAGGATGTGGAGAAATAGGAACACTTTTACACCATTGGTGGGAGTGTAAATCAGTTCAACCATTGTGGAAGACAGTGTGGCAATCCCTCAAAGACCTAGAGGCAAAAATACCATTTGACCCAGCAATCTCATTACTGGTTATATACCCAAAGGAATATAAATCATTCTGTTATAAATATACATGCATGTGTATGTTCATTGCAGCACTATTCATAATAGCAAAGACATGGAATCAACCCAAATGCCCATCAGTGATAGATTGGACAAAGAAAATGTACATGCACAAGACGGAATACTGTGCAGCCATGAAAAGGAGAGATCATGTCCTATGCAGGGATATGGATGGAGCTGGAAGCCATTTTCCTCAGCAAACTAATGCAGGAACAGAAAACCAAACACCACATATCTCACTTATAAGTGGGAGCTGAACAATGAGAACACATGGAAATATTGAGGGGAACTCAAACTGGGGCCTGTTGAGGGGGAGGGAGAGCATCAGGAAGAATAGCTAATGGATGCTGGGCTTAATAACCTAGGTGATGGGTTGATCTGTGCAGCAAACCACCATGGCACACTTTACTTATGTAACAAAATTACACATCTTGCACATGTACCCCAGAACTTAAAATAAAAGTTGAAGAAAAATAAATAAGTAAATAAGTAAATAAATAAATAAATAATAAACAGTATGAGAAAGGAAGTTATAGGCTGATCTCATTTGCAAACATTGGCATACAAATACAAAATGAGCTATCAGCAAACTGAATCCAGCTGGTATAAGAAGAAAAATATATCATGACCCATTTCTTTAAGCCATAAAAAAGGAAAAAGTTTAACGCTAAAAAAGTATTAATTTGATTCATTATATTAACAGCCTAAAGGAAAAAAACTCATCCTAATAGATGCAGAAAAAAATTTCACAAAATTCAACCCTTTTCCATGATTAGAAAAAACCAGCACTTTGGCAAATGAGAATAGAAAGGAACTTCTTTAACTTGATATGGAGTATCTACCCCCAAATACAGCAAACATCAATTTTAATGGTCCAACATTAGAAATATTCCCTTTAAATTCAGGAAGAAGACAAGAGTCTCTGCGTTCAATAATGTTTATTGAATAAATTAGTAGCTGCCTTGACAATTCATTGACTTTACAGCTTATAAATCTGTCTCTGTTGAATTCACAAATCCATTGTTAGATGTTTCCAGAGCTTATGGACCTGCCAAGCTATGATGAAGTGGCACCAGCCAGCCTTAAGGCCCAACCTGTTGCCAACTTTCATCTTTTTCAGCAGGCAGAGTGGACATTTAAGTAAATAACTGCTGAGTATTAAAACTCAGTCCCAGCAGAACCCCTGGTTTAAGAAACTTTGTATTGGATGTAATAAAGATAAATAAATTAATGACACATCCAAACCTGCTCTTCACATAGCTACTGTATTTGCAGGGGCATCCCCAACTGGTTTCTTCCTGCTTTGGCATAATTGCCCCTGTAGTCTGTGTTGTTGACTATTCACTATTCTAGTCACAGATCGTTGAACTAGGCACCATAATTAACTGCCAGTCAGCCAACAGCGCTGGATTCAGGGATTTTTGCTGCCTCTACAGTGGTTTGCTTGAATTCTGTCCTGTACAGGTGCTCTATGCCCAGTGTCATCAATCTAACATAATCACTGATTTTGTGAGAATAAAGCTGAGAGGCACAGGTCTAAGTAATGTTTAGTGATGGTCTTAGTTGCCTACGAAACTGGGGACACCTCCCAAAGCTGAGAGAATCAGGGCTTGGGGTGAGGATGCAGCTGGTGGGGTCTTTTCCCCTTCTGTATTATATTTCTGTATAGTCTTAAACATATATGGTTGCCATTATTCAGTAATCAACTCTTTCTTGTGACTCTATAAAGAATCTGAGCGGCTGAATCTGCAAACATCCAGAGCTTTGGTATTCTTTCCCCCTTAAATGTCATCTACCCACCTCATCCCTACCCTATCTTTCTCTTAGTTTTGTCCTTGCTTCATTGTTATCTATTTCCACTGAAAGATATTATCTTACAAGGCAGGAAGACTAGAGTTAGGGTAATTGATTTGGCAATTTCAGTGATGTCATGAAAACCTTGGGATTTTTCCATCACTGTTGCTCTGCCATTCTCAGAATAGGCTTTATTCTAAGGTTTGCAGCAAGATGGCTGCAACAGATATAGATATAATAACATCCAGAAGATGTACAGGGACCATATATTTATATGCCTCGTTTTTAGGAATATGCAAAGTTTTCCCAGTAGCCACATAGCAGTTCTCACTTCAAATATAACTGGCCAGAATCAGGTCACAGGGCCATTCTTAACCCAATCACTAGCAAGGAATTATGGTCCCCTTAGGTCAATGGTTCTCATGCTTTAGCATGCATTAGTATCACTTGAAGAACTTGTTTTAAAATACAAAGTGCTAGTCTGCACCCACAGAGTTTTGTGTTCAGCAAGTTCGCAGTGACCCAGGAATGTACATTCCTAGCATGTTATCAGGTGATGCTGATGCTGCTGATCTGGGGACGTCACTGCATTAGATCAATCAGACATACCTCTTTTTTTTAATTTTTAAATTTTTTAAAATTATACTTTATGTTCTAGGGTACATGTGCACAAAGTGCAGGTTTGTTACATATGTATACATGTGCCATGTTGGTGTGTTGCACCCATTAACTTGTCATTTACATTAGGTATTTCTCCTAATGCTATCCCTCTTCCCTCCCCCAACCCCACAACAGGCCCCAGTGTGATGTTCCCCTTCCTGTGTCCAAGTGATCTCATTGTTCAGCTGCCACCTATGAGTGAGAACATGTGGTGTTTGGTTTTCTGTTCTTGCGATAGTTTGCTGAGAATGATGGTTTCCAGCTGCATCCATGTCCCTACAAAGCACATGAACTCATCCTTTTTTATGGCTGCATAGTATTCCATGGTATATATGTGCCACATTTTCTTAATCCTGTCTGTCACTGATGGACATTTGGGTTGGTTCCAAGTCTTTGCTATTGTGAATAGTGCCACAATAAACATACGTGTGCATGTGTCTTTATAGTAGCATGATTTATAATCCTTTGGGTATATACCAGTAATGGGATGGCTGGGTCAAATGGTATTTCTAGTTCTAGATCCTTGAGGAATCGCCACACTGTTTTCCACAATGGTTGAACTAGTTCAGGGTCCCACCAACAGTGTAAAAGTGTTCCTATTTCTCCACATCCTCTCCAGCACCTGTTGTTTCCTGATTTTTTAATGATTGCGATTGTAACTGGTGTGAGATGGTATCTCATTGTGGTTTTGATTTGCATTTCTCTGATGGCGAGTGATGATGAGCATTTTTTTTCATGTGTCTGTTGGCTGTATGAATATCTTCTTTTGAGAAGTGTCTGTTCATATCCTTTGCCCACTTTTTGATGGGGTCGTTTGTTTTTTCTTGTAGATTTGTTTGAGTTCTTTGTAGGTTCTGGATATTAGCCCTTTGTCAGATGAGTAGATTGCCAAAATTTTCTCCCATTCTGTAGGTTGCCTGTTCACTCTGATGGTAGTTTCTTTTGCTGTGCAGAAGCTCTTTAGCTTAATTAGATCCCATTTGTCAATTTTGGCTTTTGTTGCTGTTGCTTTTGGTGTTTTAGACATGAAGTTCTTGCCCATGTCTATGTCCTGAATGGTATTACTTAGGTTTTCTTCTAGGGTTTTTATGGTATTAGGTCTAACATTTAAGTCTCTAATCTATCTTGTATTAATTTTCGTATAAGGAGTAAGGAAAGGATCCAGTTTCAGCTTTCTCCTCATGGCTAGCCAATTTTCCCAGCACCATTTATTAAATAGGAAATCCTTTCCCCATTTCTTGTTTTTGTCAGGTTTGTCAAAGATCAGATGGCTGTAGATGTGTGGTATTGTTTCTGAGGGCTCTGTTCTGTTCCATTGGTCTATATCTCTGGAAAACCCTAAATTTAACACAGTAGGTATATATAGCTGAGATCATTCCTTCACCTATAAAATGATGACAAAAATCTGCTTTGCAAGGCTGTTGGAAGGGTTAGAAAGAATATATGTAAAGTGTCCTGCACATTGTAGACACTCAACAAGTGGCGACTACTATTCATTAGTATTGTGCCTTTTTTTCCTATTTGTGAATCTCACTATTAGTTTTTGTGGTTCTAGGAAGCAGCATCTTAGGAATCCTCAGCAGCATTTCAGGTCGAGCTTTTGGGACAATTTGAAAGTGAACATTCAAACCTGATGAACATCTCTGGCTTTTGAAATAGTTTTGATTGCTGATAAGCCACATATTCCTGGTACGTATAGGTCTGAATGGTGTTTTATTGATTCTTCCTCATGGTAAGAATATTAGAAAAATCCATATGTTGAATGTTTTAATGATACTCAGGGTTTGTGGCATTTTAAACCTAGAATAATAAAAATGAAAAGCCTTTAAATTTTAACAAACATTTAAAAAAATTAATACATGTTTTGAATTTGTGTGGGTATTTATGAAGGTCTACACCGTACAATTTTTCTGAAAAAGTGGCAGGTTGCCTTTTGGTAATAACCATTAGAGAGAGTACAACAAGGAGGTAACTTAGACTCATGTGTGATAGCGAAAGATATCTTCTAGGGTGTATTTTAAAATACTTTGATGAGTATCCGTTTTAAATATTTCAAATGGACTCTTAAAACTGTAGGGGTGAGGGGAAAGTTTGCCCTTTGCCTTCTGAAGTTTCACTGAAAAATTAACTGACAAAAGGCAGATTAATTAGAGAAAAGGCATGTAAACGTATTAATGTGTACACAGGGTAAAATTACAGAGTGATTGCCCCATATCTCAATGGGGCTTAAATACTTATATAGCCTTATTTTATAGGGGAAGAAGGAGACGGGGGATATAATTTTTTCGGGGCAATAATGATTACCAGAGAAAATAAATAGATCAAATGCCAGAGATTAACATAAAAGCTCTCTTTAAAAGTTAAATGACTCTGAGAGACAGACACTATGTTATAAATAAGTCTGTTCTGGTGTGGTTATGTTCTTAGCCTTTATTTTTCTATAAGAGACAATGAGATAACAGAAAAAAGCAGTTGTTCTTGGTGGCTGTATCCAGTCTTTATATAAATAAAAATATTTCTTCTAACATCTGTTAATCTCTAAGGGCCTTTACTTAAAAATACTCACTATACCAGAAAGCCTTATTTTGAGGTAAAGTTCCCCGTGCTCCTTCAAAACTCTAGGTTTTTTTAAAACTATGTTTGCTTTTGAAAAGTGCCCATTGTGGCAGTTAGCTGTCTTCAATTGCAAGCAACAGAAACTAATTTTGGCTAACAACCACAAAAAGAGGGATTTACTGCAAGAGTGCCGAGTGTCTCACAGAATTGGAGAAGCTTAATACCCAGGTCTCAAGAAAGACCATAACATGAGCAACCCTAGGGAATATGAGTAACATTGTGCCTGTGAATTGTTCCTCTATTGCAAGAGTTGGCAAACTACAGTCTATATGCCAAATCCAGTCTACTGCCTGCTTTTGTAAATAAAGTTTTATCGGAACACAATCATGCTCACTTGCTTACTCTCTGACTGCTTTCATCACACAATGACAGAATTTTCATAGTTGCAACAGACACGGTATGGCCCACAAAGCTTAAAATGTTTGCTCTCTGACCTTTTACAGAAAAAGTTGCAGACTCTTGCTTTAGGGCATTGCTGTCAGAATGATATAGTGCCAACTGACTTCCGTCTTCATAGTGCTACTTAACATTCAAAATTTTGGGAGAGGGGCTGTGATTCGTCCAAACTGGAATATGCTCACTCCTAAAAAAAAAAAAAAAAAAAAAAAAAAAAAAAAAAAAAGTCTACTACCTGTATGCAATTATATCATACAAATTCAGAGATCCCTATATGATCACATAGTGTGCTGGATAGACTGAACAACGGCTTACGTGTTCTGTACTTTGCTTGTTAGAGTAGTTAATTCTTTTTCATTTTGACTTATAGTTGCTATTTATGTGCTATATATTTTAATCATTTGTCATGTAGATGGCAAATATTTTCCTATTTAAAAAATCTCCCTTCCAAGTTTGTTCATTCATAGTATTTTTTCTGATACAAAAGTTCCTCATTTTAATGTAAAAGACAATAGATTGACACAAATATTACAGGCTTTGGAGTCCAACAGACCTGGATCCAAATTCTTACTAGGTTTGTAATTTAGTTAGGTTGTTTGCTCTCACTGAGCTTCAATTTTTCCATCTATAAAGTGAGGAAAATACCTGGCTTAATGGCTTGTTGTAAGGAATTAATAAGATATGAAATGTGCCCAGCAAGAGTAGGAACTGAAAGTCAATTTTTCAAGTCCACCAGTCTTAAAAGTTCACCCTCCCCTTTAAAACCAGCAACTGTAATTGGAGCTTGCATATTTCACGATTGTAGATAGTCTACTCATTTACCGGGTTCTCTTCCTCAAGTGTTTTTAGAATCCCCAGGGAAGAGTGACAAATATGTCCCAGTTGTTACTAGTCACCTCAGACTTCTATGCTCATAGGTCACACTGGCCACCCTCCCATACTCCATACTTGTAGGATTGAATCAATACCACAGGCCCTTCTCTTTACGGAAGGTTTGGAAAAACAAGGTGGAATTATAAGACTTTTGAAACATTATTTTAGATAATGAGGCTTCTAGAGTTCCAGTCCCCTTCCTCGTTCCACCCAAGAGGACTCCTACTAGCTTTATCTCTTAGCCCCTACTAGCTCCACCATCAGGTAGAGCCAGCCTACTTGTCTTCACTGGGAATGTCTTTGACTATATACTACAGTGAAGGCCCCAATATCCTCCACCTATACACCAGAGAAAAGGAGAACCTCTTTCCCCCCTCACTCTCATGTGAATATTATTGGAATTCTTAAAGAGATACAAACTTGTAATGAAGATAACTAACTTTTTACATTACTATGCAAAACTGTTTAACCCCCCACATTGTCCCAAATGTCTCCCCTCCAAAATAAGATTCTGGCTTTATATTTGCAGAGAGAAATTAATCATTTGTATTACCTATCTATTTCTGCAAAAGAAATTATCCCTCAAATTTAGTAGCTTACAACAAACAACACTTACAATCTCACAGATTTGGTGCATCAGGGATCCAGGAATGGCTTAGGTAGGTCCCTCCGGTTTATGGTCTCTCATGAGGCTGCAGTCAAGCTTTCAGTTGGGGCTGCAGTCTCATTTGAAGTCTTGACTGGAGGAATATCTGCTTTTAAAACTACACATGTGGTTAATAGTTCCGCACTGGCAAATTCCTTGCTATATGCTGTCTGGGTCTTGACACGACAACTGGCTTCCCCAAGAGTGAACAATCCAAGAGATATCAAGAGAAAGAGAGAACACAAAACAAAAGCCACTGTATTTTATGTCCATATTTTGGAAGTGACACACCATCACTTCTGCCATATTTTATAAATCACAACAACCAACCTTCGTACAGTGTAGGAGGAAACTACCCAAGGGTATGAATACCAGGAGGCAAGGATCACTGGGGTCATCTTGGAAGTCTGCTACCATAAAATCCAACTATTTTCTCCAAACAAGAAATGTGCATCCACTCATAGAGAAACAAGAAGAAAACTGCTTCCAACTTTAGCCAGTTTGTCTCTTCTTTTGGTCATCATGATTTTAAAAATTATTAAGGTCCAGTCTCAGCAGTCTCAGAGAATTTCAACATATTTTATAATTTCTAATTCTAATCTTTCTTTGGTGAGAAAGAACTATAAAACTAAAAGGGAAGTTTGCCTTGAATGAGTTATATTATTGTTTGAATATATGCTGTACTCATGTGGAAATTTAGCTAAAGTACAAAAAAGTACATTGTAAGTACACTAGCAGCTACAGATTGCCCCATATCGAATTATATTTTAGTCATAATCATTTGCATTTAATTTGTACTCTTTTCATCAATCATATTCACTTGAGGTTGTAACTACTTGTCATGTTATTTTCTGGCTATTGTTTTGTCCTTGTGCCAGGGCTCTGTAGAGAAAAATGTGACATCCATTCTCTTCTCACTGGAATCTATCCAGATCTACACTGTCATAACTAAATACTTTTTAGAAGTTAAACTCCCCTTTTGTCATATATAGTTTAATCCTCACAGCACCCTTGCCGAAAAAAAAAATGTTGTTATTTCATTTTATCCATGAGGAAACTGAAACTGGAGAGGTTAAATAAGTTTCCTGAGATCACACAACTAAGAGAGTATGTGGGAATGCCAAGCTGTGAACCCAGATCCTCTGATCTTCAACAGAACTTTTTTGAACTTTTTATTGAAGTAAAATACCCCCACATAAAAGTGCACGAGTCATAAGTGTATAACCCAATGGATGATGACAGAATGAACACAGTTGTGTAAGCAGAACCTGGGACAAGTAATGGAATCCTGCACCTGTGAAGTTTCCTTCTGCCTCTTGCAAGCCACTGCTTCTTCAAGGGTAATCACTATCTTGATTTCTAATGGTATAAATAAGTTTAGCCTTGTGAAATCATCTACTAATACTATGAATTATGTCGTGTAGGGCTTCTTTCTTTGTCAGATTTATCCAGGCTGTTGGTTAGAGTTGTAGTTTATTGATTCTCATTGCTGTTATAGTATTTAACTATGAATATACCATGATGTATTTATCTGCTCTATTCTAAGGGAATTCTATTCTGATCCAAGAGAAACCTTCAACAGATGAATGAGAAAAACAAACTGTGTGATGGCTAGTTTTATGTGTCAACTTGGCTAGCCTCCAGTAGCCAGATATTTAATTGAATACTAATCTAAGTGTTTCTGTGAAGGTCTTTCATAGATGTGATTAATATCTATAATAAGTTGACTTTAAGTAAAGAATATTAACCTCTATAATCCGGGTGGGCCTCATTCAATCAGTTGAAAGGTTTTAACAGCAAAATTGGTTTCCCTGAGAAAGAAGAAATTCCACCTGTGGTCTGCATGTCAACTCCTGTCTAAGAGTTTCCAGCCTGCTGACTTGCTCTATGAATTTGGGACTTGCCCAGCCAGACCCTACAATTGCCAATTCCTTGAAATACATACAGCCATCCCTTGGTATCTTACCTGTGGGTGATTAGTTCCAGGACCTCGTGTAGATACCTCAATCTGCAGATGCTGAAGTTCACTATATAAAATGACTTAGTATTTTTGCATCTAATCTATGAACATCTTGCTGCATGCTTCAAATCATCTCTAGATTACTTAAACTACCTAATACAATCCAAGTGCTATGTAAGTAGTTGTTATACTGTACCTTTTAAAATTTTCGAGTTTTTGCATTTTTCATTGTTTTCTTAGAAATATTTTTGATCTGTGGTTGGTTGAATTCATGGATACTGAACTCGTGGGTATGGAGGTCCGACTGTCTGTGTGTGTGTGTGTGTGTGTGTGTGTGTGTGTACCGACTGTCTATGTGTGTGTGTGTGTGTGTACACACACACATATATATACACATATACACAAATATAGATGCTACCAAAAACCAGAACCAGCAAGATATATATATCTTTATTTTTTTTATTTTTTAATGTTTTATAAATACCATATATATTTATAAAATATATAAACTATAAATATATATTTATGGTATGCATACATATATATTTATAAAGCATAGTGTATATACCATAAATATATATTATTGTAAATGTATATTTATGGTATATATACATATGTATTTATAAAACATATATAGTATATATACCATAAATATATATTATTATATATTTATAAAATATAAAAGAATATATGGACAAAATATATAGCATATATATTTATAAAATGTATTTAAAAATAATACCAAAAAATACACCACATATATTTATAAAATATATTAAATGTATATATACAAAATATACATAAAGATGTATACATACACACATATATACACCATATACACACACACACATTATGCAACAACATAGATGAGCCTTAAATGCATTTTGCTGAGTGAAAGAAGCCAGACTCAGAAGGCTGCATATTGTAACATTCCATTTATACGATATTACGGAAATGGTAAAACTGTAGGAATGGAAAGAAATTGGTGGTTGTCAGGGGACAAGGATTGACTATTAAGGGGCCCCGTAGGGACTTTTTGGATTAATGGAAATGTTTCCTATGGTTGTAGAGCGGTAGATAAATAACACTGTTTTTGTCAAAATCCATGGAGTTGCACATCACAAAGAGAGAATTTTAGTGTGGGCACATTAAAAAAAAATTAACCATTGAATAACCAAAATCCAAAACACTGGCAATACCACATACTGGTGAGAATGTGGAACAACAGTGACTATTACTTATCCTTGGTAGGAATGCAAAATGCTACAGCCACTTTCTTTTTTTTTTTTTTTTTTTTGAGACGGAGTCTCGCTCTGTCGCCCAGGCTGGAGTGCAGTGGCGCGATCTCGGCTCACTGCAAGCTCCGCCTCCCGGGTTCACGCCATTCTCCTGCCTCAGCCTCCCGAGTAGCTGGGACTACAGGCGCCCACAACCGCGCCCGGCTAATTTTTTTTTGTATTTTTAGTAGAGACGGGGTTTCACCGTGGTCTCGATCTCCTGACCTTGTGATCCGCCCGCCTCGGCCTCCCAAAGTGCTGGGATTACAGGCGTGAGCCACCGCGCCCGGCCGCTACAGCCACTTTCTAAGATAGTTTGGCAGTTTCTTACAAAACCAATCATATTCTTATACAATCTAGCAACCCTGCCCCTAGGTACTTACCCAAATGAGTTGAATGCTAAAGTCCACACAAAACTTTCCACCACAGATGTTTATAGCAGCTTTATTCATACTTGTCAAAACTTGGAAGCAACCAAGATGGTTTTCAGTAAGTGAATGGATAAATAAACTGTGGTACATCTAGACAATAGAATATTATTCAGCATTAAAAAGAAATGAGCTATCAAGTCATGAAAAAGACATTGAGGAGATTTGAATGCAAATCACTAAGTGAAAGAAGCCAATCTGAAAAGGCTACATTTTGTATAATTCCAACTACACGGCAATCTGGAAAAGGCAAAACAACAGGAATAATAAAAGGATCAGTGGTTATTGAGAGTTAAAGGAGAGGGAAGGATGAATAGGGAGAAAACAGAGGATTTTTAGGGCAGTGAAACTATTCTGTATGAAATGACAGTGGTCGGTACATATTATGATACACATATCCAAACCCATGAATTTTCAAGACCAATAGCAGAACCCTAATGTAAATTATATACTTTGGGTGATGATGATGTTTCAATGTAGGTTTTCAATTGTAAAAATGTGTCACTCTGGTGAGGCTGTTGATAATGGGAGAGGCTATGCATGTGTAGGGGCAGGGAGTGTATGAGAACTGTGTACTTTCCACTCAATTTTTCTGTGTACCCAAAACTGCTCTAAAATGATAAAATTTATTAATTAAAGAAAGTCAAACAGGATTTCAGAGGATCCCAGGGTGTAGACTGAGCAGATGATGACAAACAAACCTATCTATGCTACAAATATAAGAGACAATCTCACAGAAAGAGATAAGAAAAAAGGAGCTCACATGCATATCTTTGGAAAACAGTACTTTCCCTGAATATTGTAAGGCTAAAGACAAAAGGAGTTGTACATATTGTACATAAACACTATGCTGTGGTTGTTAAATTTGTTTCTCATAGAGATACAACTTAATAATTCTGAAGTTACTTAACATGTATTGTAGGGTTAAACAGAAAAGTAAATAAGTTAAACAGATATTGAGGGTCAGATTTCTCACTGTCAGGGGAAAAAAGTTACAAATAAACAAAGGAAGGATGTCAAAATCAACACTGTGATGCTAGATTAGAGTTTGAAATATTATGAACCCATATTTATATACACACATATGTATTATTTATTTATACAGAAAGAGAAATACAGAAATATAGACACATGTGATACTTTGTTATATATACATATATTTTCTTGCTCTGTCCACTGAAATGGCCTAAAAATTGACAGCCCCACAGCAACTAGCACCATTGATGTCCAAATGTTGGTTTCTAAATATCATTCTCCACTAAAAGGAGCCTTTGGGAAAATAGCTCATTCTAGAACTCAGGAAAAAAATATAAAATTAACCTTGAGCATCATATAGTGCCAGAAAATGCTACAAATAAAGACAGAAAGACAAGAAGGAGGGAAGACAGGGAGGGAAGGGATGAGGGAAGGAGGCAAAGAGAAAGGATAATTCTTGGACCCTCTTTATGGAATGGTTCCTGGGGCTGTCATAACCAGGCTAATTTGTCTAAGACAGATGGGGCTGGGAAAGATGGTCTTAGCATTCTTGAAATAGAGGTCTCATGGGGTAGCAGAGCCCAAATGGTCAAAAGCAGCTGACTTAGGAGAAGTATGAGAACAAAACACAGTGTGCGATCTTGGATTGAAAGGAAGCTTCTATAGATACCATTGGTAAAATTTGAATATGAACCATATATTAGATAATAATATTGTATAAGTGTGAATTCTCCCAGATTTGATCATTTAATGAGATTTATCTAAGATAATGTATTTGTTTCTAGTAGATTCACAGAAAAATATCTAAGCACAAAAGTTCAGAATATCTGGAACTTACTCCCAAACGGTCCAGCGAAAATAACAATAATAATGATAACAATACATGTGCACATGTGTGTATGTATATGCATATTGCATGTGTGTAGAAAGAGAGAGAAAGTGAGGTGCTGGTGTGTCAGATGTGGCAAAATGTTAGTCATGAATAAATCTACATGAAGGATAAGAGTTCACTTTATGCTTGCAAGAACTGCAAGAAAAAAGCTGGCTTAGAAAGTCAGAAAACCTAGGTTTATGAAGGAAAGAGAAAGAGTCAAATGAAAACATGGAGGGGGTCTGGGGTCACTGCTCAGAGTAGGTGTTCTCCACTTGTCTTGAAGTATCAGGAAGTGAGATCAGTGTGAGCGAGAAAAGACTTAAGGCAATTCAGAATTAAATTGCTTGTGAGGGTGTAATTAGGTAGGTTGTTTCCTAGTCTGCCAGTGAGAGTAAAAATTGATCGATCTTTCCAAATTCCTTTCCAGAAAGGTAGTATCAGGAGGGTTAGCTTGTCTATGCCTTTTTAAAATGCAATTCTATTTGTCAATGTTGATATGTTTTGTCTATCTACATATATACAGCTCAAGACACATGTACAAACTCTTCCCAGGTATATAAGTTTGTATTTCTCTCTCTGTAGGTGATCATTAAAACCTAGAGTAGAAAGCAAAAAGATTAACGTACAGTCCATATTCAAATTTTACCAATGGTAGTAGCACCCTAAAACATCCAATAGCAAAGAAGTAGCCAACAAAGGAAGCTGAAAAGGAATCCTAAAGGGGTATGGAGAGTTGGCAACATAAAAGTCGAAGAAAAGAAAATGCTTCAAGAAGGGAGTGGCATACAGCTTAGAGATGCCTTGGCTGATATGGTAGACACTAACTATATGTGGCTACTGAAATTTAAATTCAACAAAGTTTAAAAATTCAGTCCTCAGTCACATTGGCCACATTTCAAGTGCTCAATAACCACATAAGCCTAGTGGCTACCATATTGGACAGCACAGATACAGGCCGCTTCCATCATTGCAGAAACTTCTGTTGGCAACATTGGACTGAAAGTCAAGCAGGGTAGGAACCATAAAGTGTCCAGTGGAACTTAGCAACATGGAAGTCAGGGTCATCTTGATGAGAGTCATTTCAACGGAGCTGTGGGAGCAAATGCCAGAGTGGGAAGTTAGCAAAGACGAGAAAATGAAAGTAACAAGTTAGCTTCTTTGAAAATGTTGACTGTGAAGTGAAAACTAGGTCTGGTGTCATTGCTGAAAAGGGAATCTGAATGGGAAGATCTTTAAGATGGAAGTTTTGAAACCCTATGGAAATTATATATTTAAGTGAGAGGGTAAATAATCATTAAAGTAAAGTTCCTGAGAAGCTAGAGAGGCTGGGACTCAGGGATTGGGTTGCAGGACTAGCCATACAAAGGAGGTATCCTCTTTCATTTTGATAGAAGGATGGGCAGAATTACAGGTCAGTCTGTAGATTTGGTAGTAGGAAGGTTAGGGAATCTGAAGTTTTCCACTTTTTAATATGAATTTGAAAGTGAGTTCATTTGCTTGGAGTGAAAGTTGGGGTGGCTGAAAGATAATGGAGTATGAATAGAATAAACATGTGAAGTAACTTCTTTGGAAAGTAGGTGAGAGCATTGGCTGGAGGTGTGGTTCTCAAACTTAAGCATGCATTAGAATCCCCTGGAGGGTTTGCTAAAATAGAGTGCTGGCCCCACCCAAAGGGGCTCTGATTCCGTAGGTCTAGGATGAGCTGAGAATTTGCATTTCTGACAAGCTCGTGGCTGATGCTGATGCTGCTGGTCCAGAGAACACACTTCAACAACCACTGGACTTGCCAAGTAGCACTGACATTGGAAATTATAAATATTGATAGTGATGGTAGGGCAAGGTATGAAGATGGTCAAGAAAGTTTGCAATTGTGGAGAATGTAAGAGAATTGACTAGAGGAACAATATAAGTAGTGTTAGTGTAACAAAAGTTAAAGTTTTGACTGAGGCATCAAGATACCATAGATATTGAAGCAATTAGTGAGACAGGCCACCCTGTATGAATTTCAAAGTAGCGAACCAATAACTGATTTCAAAACTCTTAAGCCCTTCACTTAGTATGCGTTTAAAAAGCTCTTGTTGTTGGAGATTAGGAGCACCTGTAAGGAATATTTATACTAAGAGGGCTGTTCTGTGAGCCCTCCTCCCCAAGATGGAAGGGTACAGAGTGCTTCTCTCTCTACATCAAGTCAGGAGAGAGGAATTTCAAGGGACTACTTAGCTTGATATGTGACTTCTGCAGTTGGACAGATATGGTGACATGGTGTCTGACTGTCACCTGGAAAATGTAAAAGACTGGCCAGTGCTCCAAGGGTGGGAGCAAAAATGTTGGTGCTGTGTTGAGATATGCCTGCTCTCCCAGAATCCGTCAGAGCAAGGGACACGTACGTGTACCCCAGGGATCAGACAAAAGCCACAAATGCATGAGAAATCTTCAGATTAATGGCTTTCTGCAATGTGGAGGTTTCAAAAGAAATCACAAAAGCATTCACGAAAGACATAGCTTTAAATACCTGAGGTCCCAGATTGTGAGAAGCTAACTTACAACAGTATCAGTCAAGAAATAACTTTTTCTATCTCCCTTACCTCTTTTTCTTCCCCTTGCTTTGCCGCTGAACTAGGGTGGCCAGATATAACAACAACAATGACAAAAATACAGGATTCTCAGTTAAATTGGAATTTGAAATAAACAGTGGAGACCTTTATAGCATTATCTACCATGCCATATGTGAGACCAATCATGCTCAAAAAATTATTCATTGCCTACTCCAAATTTCAATTTAATTGGGCATCCTGTATATTTTATCTATTACTCTAAACATGGTCAGTAATTGTAGTTAGTAAGATGGGGAGAATGACTCAAAGTCTAAAGTAGGGAAAGAGGACAAGCGTGGTCCATTTGCCAGCTGCAGGCCCTTCACCTGTAGCAGGTTGCAGCTCAAGTAGGAAGAATAGCTCTAACTCTGGTTTTAGTTGAAAGCTTTATTCCATGGGATGGGAATTGTAAGTAACCATTTAACACAGTGTTTTATTACTAAAGAGACAGGTAAAGTGGAAGACACCATTGAAGGTGGTTTATGATTTCATTCCATGACTTCTGTCAGTTCAACTTATTGATTACATTTGGATATGTAAAATAAATAAGTCTGGAAACATGTATAACAAACTGCAAACAGTGCTTATTTCTGATACCACAGTGGACTTTTAATTACAGTTCTCTTCAATTTTGTTTAGTTTGAGTTACTATAAATATGGATTACTGTGATCCTTGAAATTAATAAATATTTTTTAAACTTGTTATTTTTCCACTTAATATTTTCTGGTCATCTCTTCGTGTTAGTTTCTTCTAGAAGGTAGTTTCTATAGCTGCTTGATATCCCATTGTATGACTGCAGCATAATGTATTCAAGCCCCTGATTCAGGTTGTCTTATCTTTTATTAATACAAATAATTTTGCAATGAAATCCTTGCAGTTTAATCATTATGCACATCTTTAATTACTACCTTAGGATACATTACTAGAAATGCAATGTCTGAACCCAAGAGTTAAATGTGTGCTTTTAAGCTTTCAAAATTTCCTACTGAAAGGCTGACCAACTCCACTACAGGTAATTATCAATATGTATCTTATTGTTTTGATTGTCATTTCTTGATGAATATTTTTACAAGTGTTTCTTGGCCATTTGTATTTTCATATTAACTTGATAGTCTGATGGATGCTTAACAGATGGATATTAAATTGATGGATGTTAGCAGGTTTTGTTGACTTTTGTCTATGCTGGTACCCCATCATGTATGCACACACACACCCATTCTATGTGTTACACAAATAAATGCTGGTTGAATGAGTAAGTACATGTAATACTTAAGTATTTAAAGAATATGGTCAAAGGAAACTTCTTTTACTTACTTATTTTGCTATTGACAGTTTCATGATTTATTTATCCACTCAACAAACAATGTGGAGTGCCTAATGTGTACATAGCTCAATGTTAGGCCATTTAAAAATAATAAGCATTGGGAATAATTTCAGTCAATACAATAAAAGTAAAAATCACACACATTCTAGGAATATCTCAGCTATATAGCACCTTCAGTGGAATGACCCTCTCTAGATTGGCAAATGCTCTTAGTACTTTGAGGTTTACATGCTCACTTCAAATTTTTAAATGGTTGTTGGAAAAAATATTTCTACAAGATACCATATGCTTCTGTATTTTTATAAATATGGTACTTCATAGATGTAACTATACATGGATGGAATGAAGGAGAGCATGAATGAGTTTGTCACTCTGCTCTATATGTGGTAAATGTCCCCCTCTTTTCCAGATTGGGAAACGTAATTGATTGGGGTGCCCTGAGAGAGTTTTGAGCATTGTTTCTACCCACCTCTTTGGCTGCTGTTGCTGTCCTTGCCATCATGACTGTGGACCGTCCATACCTCCTTCTAAACTCTGCTGTTTCTGCCGCCAATGACTCTCTATCCATTTATTGTTTCTTCTCCCTTCTGTTGCTTCACTAGTGCCTCTTGACTTTCCAGTGTAAAAAATACCTATATATATATATGTATATGCGTAAGTGTATGTATATATGTATATGTGTGTGTGTGTGTATATATATGTGTATGTGTGTATATATATGTGTGTATGTATATATATAGCCAGTTATTAATAGTATCATTTTCCTTTTGGGTGACAACCCAAGTAGTCACCTTATCCTTGAAGTAGTTCTGCAGGCTGCCTGTCTTGGCCTTGTTGTTTGATGCTGGATACCAATGGGCTGCTCTTTCACTATAAAAAAATGTTTTTGAGCTGTTCTATGTCCATAAACCTGAGGGTTCTGGAAGTCCAGATGCCAGATAACATCTGTATTGTAGAATTGCTGGCATCATATGAATATGAAGTTTTATACATGGAGACACCAACTGTAGGGCTGGATCCACCAATAGCTCTTTCAGGCTGGTTTGCTAGATTTCCAAGCCAGTTCTATCATGCTGTTGAGAGGACTTTCTAAAGAAAGCTACTTCTGACATCCCCTAATTCATGTTCTTTAGGAATTTTCTCGTCAATATCTGAACCCAACAGCCCCACCAAGGGGTGAGAGCATCTCCTTGGTTCCCTGTCCTACTCTGGTGGTTATATGACTCCAAGGAAATAAATCCTAGGCTTCTCCACCACAAGTTTGGAGTGTGTTTTCTTAAGGCAGATGAGGAGGCTGCATTTTCTTATCGGTAAAGGGGTCTTGAACCTGGAGATGAAGTTGTAACTAGGAAAAAGAAAAGAACTAAAAGAATGTTATAGGTTGGTTCAGACACAGCTGACCTGAGTGGAGAGTAAAACTGCATTGTTAGAAGAAAATCCTCAAGTTTTAGGGTCTTTCTGCTTTTCACTAGGAATTTTGATAGAGAAAATTTGAGCATACTAAATTCCTAATGAAGTGCTTGATTTGTGCCAACTTTAACATCCCTCTGGTATTGTGAAAACACCTCTTTCTTCTGACAATGTACTCAGTTGAGATGCAGGAGTGGGGGTGGGGGAACAATTCAGGGAATGCTGTGGAGGCTGTTGTGGGAAAATCCCAAGGGCTGAGATGAGTGGGGAAGGCCCAGGGATAAGAGGGAGGGGAGGGGCCTGCCTGGCCTGAGTGCTGCAGGCATAGGGCAGTGGTTGCAGAGATAAGAAGGGAGAAGCTTTCTGTCAACAACCACAACCACCATCAACACAACAAAGAGCAGTCTTTCCTAAGAGATGATTCCACCTGCCTTTTATACTGGGCACCACATATTGGGCTCTCTGGTATTTCATTGAAATGGCTGCCTGTGTGGAGTTCAGAGGGGAAAATAATGGAGTAGGTTTTGCCTCTTCCCTTTTACAGTAGTCCCCAAAAGAGTGTACATTTGATAAGGGCCAAAGTCTGTTTGTGAAAAGAAACCTCTGAGGGGAGGTACAGCACCTAAGACCAAAGACCTTAATTTTGCCTCAAATTTTGGCTATACTGTTTCTATAGAGACCAAAGGGAAGCTTTGGCTCCCCCACTCAGCTATTAAAGTTTAGTGCATTGAAAACTGTCTTCATGCTGTGATACCCTTTCAGGGAGGAGAATAGGGTCTGAACTAATCCATGAAAGTTGTCATGCTATGAACTAGTAGTCAAGCTTTTTCCTTTCAATTGAATCTAAAACTATACTGTACTTCACACTTGATTGGTCCTTCAGATGGAAGGATTCAATATCCCTGCTGGAAATCAGCTCGTCTTCTTCACACAGTGCTGTTGAACGTGGAAAGAACTTATTTCTGAGGCATAATTACCAGCTCTAACATATGAAAAGTTGTAAGGATATTTAATTTTTTTCCTTTTCTTAAATTTCAGTCAAACTCTTTAAAATGTTAACTTTTATTTCCCCCTGTGACAAAGCTTGTTTACTAGACTGTGTCTCCATGCTTGGACTTGCTGTTTGTCAATAGATGTTGGGATCTATACATGCTCACCAGCCTTTCTTTCCTCAGGATGATAGACAGACATACAGCATAAATGTATCGAGGACAAAAAAATATATTCTGAATGCAGCCGTCAGCGAGCCATTGAATGTCCTGTAGCAAAGGTAACGGGTCACTTATTTACCATGAAGACTGGGACGAGAACTCAAGGAATCTGAGTAGTGCTATGCCAATTGTCTAAGGGAAAGGACGCTTTTCCTTTCCCACTCAAAGAGTTAGCTTTGTTTGTTTGCACATGTTTTAGATCAATAACTGGTAATAGTAAAGGCAGAACAAAAGCTCTAATAACCATGAGCCATCTGTAGTGTGAATTGACATTTTCCAAGTTAAACACTATGTCTTGTGAATGAATACATACAGTGTGTATGATTTTTTTAATTGGAAAAAAAAAAAAAGGCTTGATCTAGCTACACCAAAAGGGGGCACCAGGGTATTAAGGAAGTTATGATGGTTTCGGAGGCTAAAAATTAAATTAAGTGAAGTTTGAAGAGGTTTTTAGTATAATTATTATGTGCATGATTTTAAAAATGTGTTGTTTTAAAAGTCAGTTGGATGATTTCAAGTATTTTGATAAGACTACTTTGATATCAGAATGGAATTTCCTACTAGCATGGGGCAATATTTCTGGAGTTGGTGGTATAAATGCTAAAAAATATTTGACAAAAAATTATATAAGAAAAAAATCACATATGCCTCCTCAGAGTGTTATTAATACTCATAGTATTTCTCATCAAAATTTTGGTATATTCTATCTTTTAAAATAGAAATTTGTCTCTTCTTTGTTGTATAAGACACTCAGTAAATGTAAGAATATTTGCCTATGTGTACCTGTGTCTAGATGAAAAAAATCAACTTTCTGTATTCGCTTTTCTGAGAGAGGATGCAGAAAGTGGGGACCTGTGGGTTATGGCAAATAGTACCTAATACTGTAGCTTCCAGAGTTCAAAAGGAATAAATAAAGAGAACAGACAGCATTTCCTGGAAAGATTTTCAAATTGTACATTTTGATTAATACTATCTAATTTCTGTGATTCTAGTAAAGGGAATTTAGTGAAAGAAAACAGAGACAAAATACTTTTTAATGGGGCTGTAAATATATGCAATGCAAGATGACTCTTCTGATTTAATATCACCTGTGAAGAGTAAAAACCAGTTCAATTTCTAATTTCATTAGTGATTGGCTAAGAGCTATTTGTGTTGTTTTTCTCATGATTCTGATACCCTGCCCCTTTCCCTCTCTTATGTGAAATAGAGACCTTTTATATGTAATCAAATCTTAAATGGTTGGCTAGCTAATAATTCCTCTAAAAAATGGAAATCAGTGGCTGCATGATCCTGTTTTCTCTGTATATCTGTACCGTTTCCAAAGATGGCTGCAATCTAAACAAAATGGGTTGTCTTTTCATGGAAAATATTTTCTCCTTTTACTTTTTGATGTCTGGTCATAGCTTCTTAAAAAATGATAAAATTATGAATTTAGTTGAAATTGTGTTTTATAGTTTAATTTTTATCCAGCCTTAGGTCTTGCCTGTTGTTTTATGTTTTGTGATGATTTATGGAATCATATATTATTCAATGCAAGGCAATTTACAAGCTGCTATTACATCCCTGTAACTTTTATGAAATATGTGACTAATTAGTATATTGTTTAACAGGGAGAATTAGATTAAAAAAACAAATGTCTTTCAGGTTTATTTGAAGCATATGGACTTTATTCAACCAAAGTAATTATTCAGGTACAATAAATTGTTATGTGTAGTGCTGGAAGATAGCTGTAATTTTATTTTAAAATATGGCAATATCGAGAAGTTTTTATGACTCTGTTGTTTATTTGAAATAAAAACAGAATAGGATTATTGAATTTCATATCTTCTTTTTACTATCAACAGTGTAGTGATTTGTGGTGATTAACATGTACTGCAATGTCTATCTATTAAAGGCAGGGAAGGAAAGTTACTGTTGCTTTTAGTTTTTTGTGGTTCTCCTTAACATATATTGTAAAGGATGTTTGATGAGATTGTGAAATACTTAAAATGTAGTCAACAAAGTCTGTTTCATATAACTGGATATTTTCAAAATTATATTTTCTATTTTTTAAAAAAAGTAATAGTTGTTTAGTTAATAATAATAATTGCACTGTATTGCTTCTACTTTGAGGAATTGACGTTCCTTAGTGCCACTGAAAAAGAAAAATTCTTTTTTTTCAGGATAATGCTTTATAAATAATATATATAAAATATTGTATAGATATATAGATATTCATATAGATGTTTTATTTCTCTGTGTACTCTTCAGGTTCTGCCATTTTCACTAAGGGTCGATCTGACCGATAAAATCAGGTGTTGTACATTTTTGGAATAACAGAAAACCAGAATAGCCAAGATCTGAACATGCAATTAATCATGATGCTGATGATTAGTGTATTGTTTCAGCCACAATCTATGCTTTGGGAGGGCTTGCCTTGGATCTAAGACATTGTTCCATTTTAAGAAAATGTTCATATGGTGATATCCGAGGTCAGAACAGACAAAATAATAAGTAGATCAGATTTTGATTAAAGCTTTTTAGTTCTTTAGCCTGGCATTTCTTATGAAAAGATTTCACATCAATAGGTCACAAAGACTTTCTGGCTTTAATTTTTTTTTTTTCAAAAAGTCAATTTACTCATGCTTAAAAGTCCATCCATCCACATGCTCAATGGCTTACTTTTGTGGTGTTTTCAAGTCACCTCTCCATGGAAGCAAATTAGTGGCCAAGTAGAGCTTATGAAAGAACCTGAAACACAGAAGGGTCTCCAAAGGGGCTATTCTCCTTTAAGGAAGCTATCTCCGGATTTAAAAAAAAAAAAAAAAAAGAATCGAAATCACAGCTGCAAGGGTCCCTGATCTATTCCCTGGCATGATGTGTTCGTCAAAAACCCTGTATAGAGGAGTTTCACATTAGATATGTCATTTCTTTTTAACAGATCGATTTGCCTACACAGGGCACAATCTGTGGGAGTTTTCAATCACAGGTTTTATTTATTTTTTTTCCAAAATCCAGCTCCATCTCTGAATAAGAAGTGAAAGGAACATTTTGGCCTCTTTGATTATAAAGACAAGCAAGAAGCATAGAAAACCTGATGAAATTAAAGCAACAAGATATTTCAAAGCAAGTAATCAAAAAGCAAATTTTTCTTTTCAAATGAAACACTATGTTATTGTAAAACCAGACATTCTACATAGGAAACTGACTAAAAAGAGATAATTTCAGAGACATAGAAAATAGGCATCCTGACTAGATTCTTGCAGCACCTTCAAAAAGTTTGGTTTTTGGTGTTTGGGACAGTAAACTAAAACCACAGAATAGAATTTGATCCTAGAACAACCAGATAGAGTTACATGTTTTCTCTCTCTCTCTCTCTCTCTCTCTCTCTCTCTCTCTCTTAAATAGACAAGCAGAATAGCTGAGCTAAAACTTGAGGACTAGACATTCAGCAGAGCTGTAATCTCTAAATTCGTAATGGACTTTCCAGCTTAACTGGCCTTCATGCAACTGTTTATTAGAAATTGCAGTGTTAATTTTCAGTGTTGCTCTAGTGGTGTGATTAGGAGTACAGATGACCAGAGTTAAATTAAAGAGGTGTTCTAACCCTCACAATTTAAAATATTTCCCTGAACTGATGTGGTGACAATCCCAATCTCTCTATTTATAAAATTCAGTTCTCTTGGTTTGAATAGTGAGAACAAAGGTGCTAATCTGTAGTTCTGAGAAAGGCCAATTATGCCCTCTGCATCAGACAGGGCTTAATATGATTTTAAATAATTGCCAAATTAGATGCATATGAATGTAGTTTTATTATTTACCCAAAACCCATTAACCCAGTGTCTATGTCATATGGAATTGGGTGCATTTGCAAGTAAATTCCCCTATATAGAAATGCTCCACCTCATCATACAAAAACACAAAGAGACATTTAGGATTTGCTTTAAACCATTGGTACTGTTCTGATTTAGAATGAGCTGGTTATACTAAGCAACTGAAGCTGGTGTGTCTCAGGCGTTCCATACTTTGTACTTCAAAAAATATTTTCTTAACTATTTTCACATTTTTAATTTTATCAGTTTCCTTATCACAGTCTGAGAAAGTGGACATTTATTCCCATTTTATAGTTGAAGAAACTAAAGCTCAGAGAAGTCAACTTTCACTAAGTCACATGGCCACTTAGTCATGAACACCCAGTCAGCACAACACTGTTAAAGCAGTCATTATAAGTTGACAGCCTGCACACTTCTGCAGTGGGCTCACAGATAATTCTTGTTTGGTCCTTGCACAGTGTTAAAATATATTTTTTAGATTAGTTGCTAACATTTAAAAGTTAAGAGAGATTTTGCATTAAAAAAAAAAATCAGGATTTCTGGATTTCTGGGGAGAATCAAAAGTTTTGGGAATCCTGGATCATCATTTCTACATGGCATGCATTCACTGAGACTGAGTCGTGGCTCCCTCATCCCACAGGGCAAACTCTCTCCACTTTGTCACAGTCTCCGCCAGGCCTGCCTTGTTACTTGCTTGGTCCTGTGAGCATTTGTGCTCAAAATCCCCGGCATGAAAACAATGACTATCAACCTTTCTTGAGCATGAGATCCCTGTTTAAACAGAAAAAAAAAAAAAAAAAAAAAGTTTACCAATCCCTAGTCATAATCTCTGTCTTCCTCGCCAGCCAAAAATCTTCAAGGGCAAACCCAGAGTATCATTCCTTTTTGGAGCCTCCCCAGATCATAGCACAATGACTAGCTCATAATGTGCCCTCAGGAAATTTCTAGGGTAAAGAGGTTCATGACAGCTGTTTATTATTAGAGTTAGTGCTACGTTGATCTGTAGAGAAGTTCTATGAATTGGGAATCAACTTCATTAGACTTCAGAATTGCAAATCCTATTAGCTCCTAACTGAATGGAAAATAAAAAATGTGTACCTATAAGATCCTAAACAACTGTGGGAAAAATGTGTCATTGAGCAGATGCTTTGAATATATGTGTAGATGTTTCTAGCTGTGTAGATACATGACTACTCCAGGGTGGACAAATTACTCAGAGTATGGGGCACTCACATGAGGTGCCTGCTTCCTTGTGACCATGATCTGAAAACTGCCATTTTCAATTCTCCAAGTTATTCCCTTTGGAAGTAATTTAGCAAAGGATGCCAGGTATGTGTTTGGGGGAATGGAGGAGTTTGGAGGATATATTCATCTATAGCAGCCTTTTCCCTCCTCTGAACTTTTCCAGCAGTTATTCTTTGTATTATTTCTGGGTTACTCACATTTGCAAAATTTAACAATATTACCCAATATCATATTGTGGATGTGGAATGGGGGTCCAGAGAGACTTGCCCAATATATCTGACTCCCTGTTTGTGAATTTCATGTGTCCTCATTGAATGACAAAGCTCCTTGAGGGCAAGGACTGAACCTTATTATGTTTGTACCAGTCCCGGAATCTAGATGGTGAGTCTTGTATGTACTGGGTGCTGAGTTAATTTGAGTTCTTGTGGGAGCTGTGACGTTTTCAGACTGACTTGGGATATAAAGAATACTTTGGTTTCCTTGTCAGGCTCTCATTTCAAGACGAGAGACCTTCAGCATAACTGCATATGAGGCTTTTCAACTGAGCCCAAGCCAACTACTCGGCAGCAAATAAAATGGCCACTGCAGAGATGCTTTTTGAAAAGAACTTGATTCTATTTTTAAGGGCTTTTTTTTGGAGGTGTAGAGGAGACAAAATATTGCGCTTTTTTCTCTTGTTAGTGATCCTATAGGTGTTTCTTTAAGAAAATACTACACACAAAATTTGAAGGTTCCAAACTTATCTGACTCATTAGATTTAATGAAATCCAGGAGAGAGTACTTCTGGAGTTCTGAGGCCTTTCATATTATCCTTTACCTAATTCTTTACAAGTTATTTTTCAGCTAGTAAGTGCCAAAAATAGGCACATCTGCAGAAAGTGAGTACATTTTCCTCTACAATATGACAATGCTATCTGACAGCTATTAGAACTTGAAATTCAGGGGCTTGCAAAGTAATTCTTCAAGTGTAGCTCATTTCCAATAAAAGCATTCAGTGCTCTGTTTTCTTCATTTCATTGAAATTCATTTAAAATTTTTCTTTCACAGAAATACTTCTGTGATTCTGTAGTCATTATGTACGTGCTATCTGGTCTTATACTTTGTTAATAATTTATTTTTATTATCCTAGGATATTTTTGTAAATTTAATGCTGAGACAACATAAACATGACATGTATAAATGTTGTTTTGTTTTTAAAAAGTGTCAGGAAACTATTGCATTTTTATTCTGCAGCACATTTGGTTTTTGGAGTTTCCCTCTCCAAACTGTTTCCTTTAGGAGCTGCCGAGAGATGCTGAGAATTGTGACTCACTGCCATAGTACATTCACAAATTAACTAGCTTCCAAAATTGCAACAATCACTAGAATCGAGAAAGTTATTGATTTTCCCCACAGGAAGCATCATTCTACTTTTAGTCAAATAAGCTTCCAGCTGTAGCTCTGCCTTTCAAACTACAGAGAATTTCAGAAGGTACTTATCTTCTCTAGGCCTCAGTGTCCTCATCTATGAAATGAAGAGTCAGAACAGGGACTTTATAGATGAGGCCTCTGTGTCCTCATCTATAAAATGAAGAATCAGAACAGGACTCTAACCCATATGATTATTGTGAACATTGAATGAGCAAATGCAGGTAAAGTGCTTTGCCCAGTGCCCAGAACAATAGATAGCATTTTAAAGTTATTATTATCAGCAATAATGTTTGATTCCTAGTTCAGGCCTAAGTGGTGCTTGCAACTCTGATCCGAAAGGGCAGGGAGAAAAAGAAGTGGCTTCTCTGGCTGGCGCTATAAAAAGATACGAGGCTTTCGGAAGCAGTCAGTCCATAACCCACCTCTCTCATCCCCAGAGGAGTGACAAGAGACAAGCAAGACTGCATAAAACCATCCTTCATTGCTGCAAAACAAACCTAAATAGCTCCAGGTTACAGCTACTGAAACTAACAGAGTGGTTGGTTACAGCAACAGCTGGCCTGCCTAGACTCCTCCTTCCCACTTTAGCTAACGATCTTTAAGGCAGCAAAGAGGTGGGACTCTTTCTGTAGCCATAAAGCCATCAAGCACTCAACATAAATGTTTTTCTGGGAAGAGATTATCTTGGGAACCAAAAGGGCAATCTTTGCCATTTATCATTTTGCTAAGCATCCTTGAAGATAAGGGAAACAGTTTTCTCTCAGGAGCTGGGAAGAACTTCAGCATATTTTCATTCTTAAGAATAAAAGTTATTTTAGAGTTTAAAAAGAATCTTCATTTTCCAGCCAATCAATACAAGAATAATTTTTGATTTAGAAAATATATGTTGCAATTGGAAGTGGCTTTGGTATGCCTGGGCATTTTGCCTCCCTGTCCTCATCTTGATGACTTCTATAATTATATGTCTTTCAAATGCAAACTTGCACCTCTAGGCCTTGGAGTATAGTCTAGATGCCAAGCATAGACTATTTTGCCTGGAAAAAGAAAACGAGAGAAGTGGCAAAAAGGATAATTAAAGCTAATACTAGCAGCCATTCACTGGACATTTGTCTTGAGTCAGGTACTACAATAAATGGCTTTAATTAATTATTATTTAATTCTCCGAACAGCTGTATGTTCTAGGAACTAATATCTTCATTTTACAGGTGAGAACACTGAGGCTTAGAGAGGTAAAATGACTTTCCCAAGGGTCATATGGCTAGTAAGTAATAGAAATGGAGATTAATACCCAGGTTAGTTGCACTCTTGTGCCCATGCTTTTAACGACTGTATCATATTCTTTTTTTGATAAATAAAAATGTTAGAAACATGGCCTCATGGAATTAGTTTACAGTTTTCATCTCTCATCTTTGTCTTAGAGTATGTTGACCTCACTTGTTTGAGTGAAGAGGGAGAAGGTGGTGAAAACTTGAGGCTAGAAGCCTTACTCAGGTCAGGCCAAGCAAACCCCCTTACTTTATCTCAGAACCTCTGAGTTGCTCTACTGGCTTCAAATGGCTTTAAGTTGCTCTACTGGCTTCAAAATGAGGTTTTACAGAGAAACAGATTTAGTATTAAATCCTGCCTCACTACTTGATAACTTTGGGGGCCTCATTAAGCCTCCTGACCCACAGTCTTTTCTTCTGTAAAAGGGGTTACTTTCTGCTCCACAGGACTGGTGCAAAAATTTAAAAAGACGCTGCACATAAGAGAGAGTATGGAGTACCCCTTAGAGACCAAACCATAGCGTTAGACAGTCTGAGTTTGAATCGCAACTTCCCTGACTTACCAGTTGCCCGACTTGAGCTTTCATTGCCTCATGTATAAAATAGGGTGTGTGTTGGGGGTGTTAATGATAACACCTACCTCATAGGTGCTGCTGTGAAGGCTAAGCAGGTTAATACAGGTAAAATCTTTAAACAGGGCCTGGCCCATAGTAAGTATCTTATAACTGTGCTGTTATGCAAGGTATAAATGACACACACAAAGGCAGCTCTTATTGCTACAGTGTTGGCCACCAGTCCCACTTATCTTCAGGAATAGTTCCAGCCTACACAGTTGAGAACTCCTTTAAACTAGACTCTTTAAAGCTTGGCTTAGATTTTAAGTCACAAGCAACTTGCTATAGTTTCCCCCAAGTAGGGAGCCATGGGCTTTATGCCCAGTAACATCCTATCATTATGCCCAGGCAGAGGGAGCAAGAAGAGAGAATGAGTCTGTATCCCCAGGATTCTGATAGATGCTGGGGCAGAGGGGCAGGAAAAGATATTAAAGTCATCTTGGAGGAGCTCTCTCTGGAATTGTGGTGGTTTCCCATCCATAAGATTTCCAGAAACAGAGCTGCTTTAGCATCCTGGCACTTGTTTCCTTCCTCTCAGGCCTCCTGCAGGACCTGGGAAATGGTCCCTTTCTCCTAAAAGGCACAAGATGGGCCGCACAGAATGATCTGAAGTCTGTGTAACATTCACCCTATACTGGATTCCCTGAATAGGGATGGAGTGGGGAGGAGTGCTGAGGATGACAGGGGCAACTTTTCATTCCGGTATAGAAATCTTTCAGAGGGATGCTTTATGGTTTCAGTCTGTGCCATGTCGCTGTCGCCATGTTAGGTACTGACTGGCTGCCCACCTGGACAGATTGTAATCTCCATGAGTACAGAGACCGAGTCAGTTCAGCACCATACACCAAGGCCAGTGATTGGCTCAAAGAAAATAAAAGTTTATTGAATGAAAACTGTGTTATCTTTCTCAGAAAGGCTGGGGAACCTATGAGGAGGGAATGGTTTGCAGGAATACTGTCACGGCACACACATTTTTCCCCAAAACTGGGGGGGAGGAGGGCATTAAATTCCATGGTCCATTGGTTATCTTAGTGCCAACTTAGACAAAAATCTTTCCTCAAATCTTCCTTCTCTCTTCAGCTTTTCTGCCAGACAAAGACAATTTATAGCCACATTGTTGTTACAAGGTTTTTTTTTTTTTTTTTTTTTTTTTTGTCAATTTTCTTCTTCCTACAGAAATTTGATTGCAACTGGGTATAACATTTATGTAAATTTCAAGTGCCACTCCTATTTGTCTCTGGGTTAACCTAATGGTTTATGTTAATCTCAATCAGGTCTGCCACTCAGACCTCTTATCCCCTTCACCTTTCACCTAATTGCCAATTTTCCTTGAGGACCCGGCTATAGAAGTCCTGTCTATCTCTTCTACCCCTTGATTCATTCATTTCTTCACTGCTATATATTCCATCTGATTGTTCCCAGGAGCAGTGAGTGGATGATTTCATGTGTTCCTAACACATGATAACTACATGCAACGGCCATGAAACTGTGCTTCCCAAATGGTCTATGTACACGGTCACATGCAATAACAGGGACAGATCTCCCAAACCCAATGTTAAGTGAAAGAAGCCTGACACACAAAAAAGAGCATCCCACAAGATGCCATTTCTATGAAGTCCAAAACCAGGCAAAATTAATGTGATTAACCTGTGGGCAGTGTAGGGGGACAGGGGAGGCAGTGACTGGGAAGGGGAAGTGAAGGTGCCTCTGGAGTACCGGTCATGTTCTGTTTCTTGATCTGGGTGCTGGTTACAAGAATGTGTTCTATTTTTGAGAATTCATCAAACTGAACACTTATCATTTGTGCACATTTCTGTATGTAAGTTATACTTTAATGAATATTTCCCCAAAGAGGGGTCTATTGAGCCTTCACTATGTATGAATTCCCTTGCTGGGTGATATTAGGGATTATTTTCCCTTTCAAAGAGATTAAAAAAATAAAACCTGAAACAGGCAAAAGACTCTTTGGGTTTCTCTTTGATGGTTAGGGTGGCTACAGCCAAACCCTAGTTCATTTCTAGGCTTTTCTACAGACTCTTCCAAGCCCTTTTCAGCCCACCTCATCCTCCCTTGCTCAAATGCTTTCTTTTCCACTAAGTGTTGTTAAATATCCTCTCTTCCCTTGCATTGATATTTATCAATTTCTACTGAATTTGCCTTGACTCCTTAACTTCAAACTCTGAAAAAGCAAGGACTAAGTCGAGATATTTTGTTGTAAATACAGTATAGCATGACACAGGGCTAAGTACAAATGCCCAATTCATTGGGGTCTATTTTGTCCTGCAGCTATGAATTGAGCATTTGTACACAGGATGGGGAGCATTTCCAGGACAAGGAGAGAGGGTTCTTCCATGATCAAGATAGATTTGATTTTCCTTACACTTCCATTTCTAGACCTACCCAATATATTCTCTGCTTTCACATGTAACTCATGACCAGTAGTTTTCCAAATTTCACACTGGCATAACGTGGTCTCTCCCTTGAATTCAATCCAGTAACTCAAATACCTGTCCAGATTTGGTGGGGCTGTCATTTTAAAGAATCAGTAGACCCTGGGCATTTTGGGATATAACATTCACAACTTCAGCTGTGTATGAGTGGGTCTTAAAGGCTCATGACATGTAGAAATTTGTAATTTTGCTGAGGCATAAATTTGAATTGCACACACTTCAAGGCTGGTGTGATGGAGCAATTGGCTTTGTAAAAATGTGATGATTCTTAGGAGGAAAATAGAAGTTGTAGGGAGGAAATTATATGCCGATTATGTAATTGCGGGATTTGTGAATTGGAGAGGAGTTGGAGATGAAGTTTTCTGTATGCCCTTCCTGAATGTCAGGGGTTCGCTGTACTTAATAGTCAGAGATCTGGTTCTTAGCTATTTGTTACTTTTTAATATTCATTTGGTTAAACCTTTCCTAAATGCATGGCATACAACTAAAACTTTTTGATAGGTGGAAAGAGATCCAGAAGAAAATAATCAGCTTTTTTATAAGGAGAGAGAGGGAAAGATAAAGAGTGAGAACGAGAGGGAGAAGGAGAGCAAGAGAGAGCAAGAGAGAGAGAGAGAGAGAGAGAGAGAGAGAGAGAGAGAGAGAGACAGAGACAGAGAGCAAGCAAGGAATGTCATTGAGGGTCAAGAATTTTGGTTTTTAGTCCCACCTTTGCACTGAAATCTAGCTGAACTGACTAGCTTTGTGACTTTGGGCAGGTTATTTTCTTTCTCTAGTCCTTAGTTTTCCTATCTATAAAGTGAGGAGGTTGGAGCAGATTATCTCTTAGGGGCTTCCAGACATGACATTATAGAAATTTATGACCTAAAGCTGCATTTCTGTTTTCATTTCAAGCTCTGTTCTCAGTGATGCCCTCCAGAAGAGATTTATAAATGTCATTGCTGAGTACCCATTGAGATAAAGCTATCAGAACATGACGCTGCACTCACAAGCACTTTTTAACCCCAGAAAAGCTTTGGACAGCTCCTAAGGCAAAATTGCATTTAAATACACAAACAACCAAATGAGCAAATGATTCACATATTTTCATCAATTTGGAATTGGAATCTTTTTAAAAATTATTTGGATTTTCTTTTGACTGCAAAAAGAGAAACATTTTTGTACTTGTTGTTATTTCTTCTGAGTTCTAATGTTTAGTTTCTAGAACCAGAAAAGCAGACCAAGGATCTGCTCTTTATATCAGGAGTCTCAGTGAATGGAGTGAAGTGGCCCAGAAAGGTTGCTGGCTCAGGAATTGGGTGTGGAAGGTGGGGATGTTGTCCAACTTGGAATCACAAATGAGATATAACTGGAGAAAATAATAGAATATTTTCTCTCACTAGATGGGGGGAAGAAATTGAAGTTTAAAAAAGAGAAGTGGCTTCTGTTCAACATTTATTTCAAAAATGTATATTGATACACAACCGAATACTATTAACCCATAAAAATGAAGGAAATCCTGTCATTTGTGACAACATGGATGAACCTGGAGGAAATTATTCTAAGTGAAATAAGCCAGACACAAAAAGACAAGTACATCATAACCTCACTAATATATGGTCTTAAAACATTGATCTCATAGAAGTAGAGAGTAGAATCGTGGTTACCAGAGGCTGGGAAGTGGGGTAGAGGGGTTTTGGATAAATGTTTGTCAAAGGGTACAAAATTTTAGTTAGATGGGAGAAACATGTTCAAGAGATCTATTGTACAACATAGTGAGTATAGTTAATAACAATATATTGTATTTTTGAAAAATGCTAACAGAGTAGATGTTAAGAGTTCTCACCACAAAAATGATAACTATGTGAGGTAATGCATATGATAATTAGCTAGATGTAGTCAATCTTCAATGTATATATACTTTAAAACATCGTGTTGTACATGATAAATACACACAATGTTATCTGTCAATTCAAAATAATAAATTATTTAAAATATATATGTAGTTAGAGATAAATAGATAGAGATGGGGAGAGAGAGAGAGAGAGAGATAAGGTATCTAATACATGCCAGGGGCTGGGGATAGAGCAGTGAACAAAATCCAACCTTATGGAACTGACATTACAGTGATTGAGAGAGACTAACATTAATAAGCCACACAAATAAATGTAACAAGACCTAGGAAGAAGAGATAAACAGTGCCTTGGGGGCGTAAAATGTGGTGCTTGACCTCGTCAGAAAAATCAGCCGATGCCTCCCTGAGGGAGTGATGCTATGGTGAGAGCTGAAGAATGAATAGGAGCTATCCAGGTAACAAGTTGATAGCATGTTCAAAGGCTGTGGCAAGACAGAACACAGTCAAGGAATTGAAAGTGGACCATTGTGACTAGAGAGGAGAACATTCAGGAAAGGGTAGTGCAAGATCCGGCTGCAGCTGTGGGCAGGAGTCAGGCTGTGCAGGATCTTTGTCCTAAGAGCAATAGAGTCATTGGAGGGTTTTGAGAATGGGAAAGACATGGTTAGATTTGTGCTTTTACTCTGGCTACTATGGGCCTGAAAAGGAGATGTGGTGAGAGACAAGGCTGGAGGGAGTGTGGGTCCAGCTATGAAAGGGCTTGAACAATAGGTTAAGAAATTTGACTTAGTTCTGCTGGCATTGGGGACTTACCAAAGGCAGAGCGAGTAAGCTGGGTCCACACATGAGATCAATTGTGGAAAGTCTTGTGTGAACTCAACAAATATTTTTAATATTTTGTAAATACCATAAAGGGGTAAATGAGAAATAGGTGCCCCGATCTTCACTCTCCATATTCTGAAATTGGTAGCTGACCTAGAGAACCACTTAACATTCTTGGCCTTCATTTAATAAGAAGTATGATGCTATTTCCCCCAAACACTTAACTCACTGGAGAATATAACAAAAATATAATTCACTTTTACATAACTCTAATTCCACAGGTATTTATGGAGCCCTGCTATGAGGCTAGTGGCTTGGTTCATAGTAGCAATTATTTGATGCTGTATAGCAAATTATCCCAAAACTTAGCAGCTTAAGGTAAAACCACATTTGTGATCTTACAGTTTTTTGGGTCAGAAATTCAGGCATGGCTTGCTGGGTCCTCTGCTTCAGGGTCTTTCATAGGCTGCAATCAAGGTGTGAACCAGGGCTGGGATCTTATTTGAAGGTTGGACTGGGAAGGGATTTGCTCCCAAGCTCATGACGTTGTTGGCAGAAGTTGGTTTCTGGAGATTTATTGAACTGAGAGCCTCAGTTCCTTGCTGGCTGTTGGCTGGAGGCCAATCTCAGTTCCTTGCCCCGTGGGCCTCTCCATTATGGCAGCTTGCTTCATCAGGGTGTGGGAGCCAATGAAACAACAGGGAGACTCTTGACGCTTGCTCGCAGGAACTTTACAGTCTTCTTGTATGTAAGAAATAATTGGCAAACAAAATATATGACAGACTGTCATTAAATGCCCAAATGTATGATAATAGGCCACAGAGGATTCACCGAGCTTGGATGAGGCGGGTTAGTGATGCAGGGAGGGGGAAGGCATTCCAGATAACAGGTGTAGTGTGTGCAGTGATATAAAGACAGGACAAATATGGAGTTCAGAGAACAGTAAGGCCAATGGCCTGGGTGGTGGAGCAGAGTACATGTTTTTGGGTGTAATAAAAAGCAGTAGAAGCAAACAGCAGATTCCAAGTCTGCCTTCAAGATTTAAGAGTGAAACAGAGTTGTCTGAGAAAAGAATTATCATCTCTTCGATGATTGTCACTGTCTAAGAGCATGACCACGTGACTGGTCCTCAAAGGCATACATTTTGATGAACATACACTTTGACAAGAATTGTGATTTTTAACATTTGGAGTGTAATTTTATTTACGTAATCATTACTACTTTAAGGATTATTTTAACACTCCCCTTTCAGAACAAAATAATTGAGTAGCAGGTCTTCCTTTTCTTACTTTACATTTCTTTTAATCCCAAATATAAGCAGGGGAGCCTTTTCTTGTTGTTGTATATGAATTCTATTTGAGGTCAATATTAGAATATCCTTCCCTCATGTCTGATCCCTTAACCCTAAGCAGGCTCACCCCACTTTGAATCCACAAGACTGTAAACTAATAAAAGAGCTATCATTAATAAATAGTTGAAAATTATGGAGTTGGTGCATTTTATTTGTAGTTCTTTATGGGGATTAAAAGTGATTTGGGGAGGTGATTTGCTTTTTCCAGACCCTAGCACAGTGACACATAGCATCTGATAAATGAACCTAACAGATAACTGACTGAGTGAAATACCAATGATTTTTAAATGTGACAAGGAATTTGACTTGGCCTGGTACAATTTTACCCAGTTCCTCGTGTAAAATGAAAAATCAATCCAGATATGGGTTGCATTTGTATCATTTAAAACTGCTCTGGGGGATCTCCACCTCCCAGGTAGAGGCTCCGTACAACAATAAGCCAGTTTATCAAAGATGGGATTTACTGCTCGTTGTTTTTCTATTAGGGAGGAATTACACTAAGCCCAGCAGCAGACATTTTGTGTTACCATGGCAGCCCATATTTCCTGCAGGGTTGTGACCCCTAATGACTACAGTGGGAAGGCAGGAAAAATAGAGACTCTTTGAAGATTAGTAAATAAATGCATTACTTATGCAAACCATCTCTGAGATGGCCCCACAGTACAGAGGAGAAATGAGGAAGCTCTTCAGATTGAGCAAATGGTTATATGTAAATACCTACGTTGGAAGAAAACAAATCACCTTTCATTTGATTATTTCTTTAAAAGTCTGGTTGGTCTGATAATGCAAGTAATATAAATTGGACTTCATACTGAGAAAATAGTATTATTGTGCATGAAAATACAAACAGATGTTGATGTTTTTCTTTCATTCCCAACAGCTATTTTTTCCCCCATTGGCTCTTTGGATGTAATATGGTTCCTGAAATGATTTTGCAATGTTTCTTGATGGATTGCAGACAGAAAAAAATACTGAGCATATTCAACTTTATGTAAGCATTGGGAATGCAGTCCACCTTTTCTTGTTGAAAGCGGTTCAGTATTGTTTTCAATTGACTTGATTTTTCTTAATTGACCTGCTCCATTTTTGACAGACAATCAAACATTGATTTGGGTCTACTAGTTGTAAGGTATTTTCTCAGTACGTATTTCTCTTGACATCTCATCTGCATTTATCCATCCAGAAAATATTTATGTTTCTTGAGTATCTACTATACTATTACTGTTCAAGACATTGTTCAGGTGAAACTGGTTCTAAACTTGTATTATTTGGGTAGATCAAATACAAATGGATCGCATTTTCTTGCTATATCTCTATTGCTTTTTAAAAGAGTTTTATTGAGACCCATGAGGAGAAAAATACGATATAAAGTGGATTTGCCACACATCCACTTTATATCATATTCTTTCACCGTGTATTTATATAATATATACATTGATATTTATATAAAATAAATATTTTATATATTTCTTTTTACCATGTATCTATATAAGAAACATTTATTTATTGGGAAGCTATCATGCGCTAGACAGAGCTCCAGCTATTGGGGATAGAGTTGTGGACTAAGACAGCCTTTGCCCTGAAGGCTAACATAATATAGCTATAGTTCCATTGGCTCACTTGGACTTGGAAGTTTGCCCTGCTGGTGTTCTAGCAATCAGAAGGTGCAGCGTTTGGGAGAGTGTTTCCAGTGGTAAGGTTCATTCGTGCTGACCCATCAGTTCCTTCACCTGGTTCTCCTTGTATCAAGCGTATGAATCCAGGCTAGGCAATGTTCACTTCCTTTTTATTACTCAGTCCTCCTGTAATATTTTTTACTGTGTCTTCTGTGCATTCTTGCCAGTCAGGAAGATTTTTCAGCTATTTACACTCCATAGCAGATATTTTTTAAATCATAGGAATATTGTTATTTTATTCCACACATTACCTCTGTTGCCTTCTTCAGAGATTCTGATACATCCTTTCTTTGTGCTCCAATGCTGCCCCCCTCCCACTTCAAAATATTGAGACTTACTGGAAAAGCCAGTCTAGGTTCACAAACCAGCCCTCTTAGACTTCCATTCTTCAATTTTGGTTTTAATTGCTTTTAGCAGATCTAAAAGGAATCTGCTGGATGTATCAGCCAGTATTTAAAGTACCTTGGCCAAAGGTGCTAAACAAAATTTTAAATGTTACTACTCTAAGAGGTAGCATTTAACATGAAGCACGTGTAGGAGGTAAATTTCACCCCCCAGACCCTTTTTTTTTTTTTTTTTTTTTTTTAGAGAGGCAGGGTCTCACTCTGTCTTCCAAGTTGGAGTGCAGTAGTGTGATCATAGCTCATTGCAGCCTGGAACTCCCGGGCTCAAGTGATCCTCCTGCCTCAGCCTGTCCAGTAGCTGGGACTACAGGCATGTGCCACCCTGCTAATTTTTGTTTTTAGAGAGAAGGTCTCACTGTGTTGCACAGGCTTGTCTCAAACTCCTGGGCTCAAGCAATCCTCCTGCCTTGGACTCCCAAAGCTCCAGGATTACAGGCATGCACCACCATGCCCAGCTCCAATTTCCTTTTTCATAAAAGAAACAAGAACACCAACCATGAACACAAATCACTATTGTTGTTACACCTTGGAGTAAAGTTATGAGGTTTCAGTTGAAACAATCAATTCTTTGTATGAACAAATCTATTCATACCAATTCCTTCTCCACATCATCCCCAGGGGTTGCTGGAGAAGAGAAGGAAGTTAAGACTAGACAAGACCATAGTGGGAGGGGAGTGTCTTAGAAAATGGGAGGGGTCGATTGGGCTGAACACTACTGAGAACTGATATTGTGTCTCCATGCTAACCAGCTGAAGGGTGGTAAACCTTGACTTGGATAACTTAGCTGCAGTTCATTGTGCTTGTAGATATTATTATGGCTATCTATCTATCTCTTGGCCTCTGAAGTAGCCTCCTACTGTCTAGCTGTAAGGCTGATAAACACTTCTATTTATCAGGTGAGGGCCCAACAGAGCATAACTCTGTTCCTATCTTTCAGAGACAGCAAATTAGCATCGTAAGTCGTGGTGCAAATATTTATGAAAGTGTTTTCCAACTTTAAGACTCTGATTCTATGATAAACTCTTTGACAGTAGCTTTTAGAAGAATTCACTTAATATTATGTCCCTTCTTGCCTTCTGGCTTCCCATAAAATAATTCCACAGAACCTTTCACACCACAGCCTGAACAGTAGCAGAGGGCATTTTTCTCTGCCCCTTTGCAAATTCTCTGAGATGACTAGGCTTAATTGCTCAGCAGCTGTGCAGCTGTCAAACACAGGGTTTGGAAAGTGCCAGGGACTGGCACCAGGGAGCGGGCATATGGAGGGAGATATGCCAACAAGAGGAATGTCGTTGCCTCCACCTTGCTGCTACCTGTACCCTTCAGGTTCCAGGCAACTTTCCCAGACATACCAGTGAGGCTTGAAACCAGAGAAGCAGAATTGTTGAATGTGGATTGTTCTAGCCTGCAAAAGGAAATGGAGGAGGGGTACCCACCTTCTGCACATGCCAATGCGTTTGCCTATGGAACCTGAGGTTGGTATCACTCTTGTCTGTAGGTGTGGCATCACGTAGAACCAGGAGTGAGGCTTCAAATTTGTTACTGCCTCAGAAGTGAAGTATTAGCTGGAGGAGATAATGAGGAAATGAGCGAATACCCTTAGTGACTCACAGATTATAGAGAAAAATATTTCAAAATTATATATGGATGGACTTGTGAGTAGCCTTCTTTGGCTGGACTGGAAGAGCTCATAATGGAAAATAGACTTTAAGAATGTTTGTAGCATTCAAGAATTACTTTGCGGCAGTCTCCATGACAAGCCTGCTGGTAGAATCTGATGGCAATTCTAGGGGGAGGAAAGAAAAACAGAGCTGTTGAAAGAAATTGGGGCTCAGAAAACGTAAGAAGACTAGAGAGGCGACAGGATGATTGATGTAGCATGTGGAGCTACCTAGGGGCTCCCAGGAGAGGATTCCATTAACTGACCAGGGGTAAGTTCGCTGGCAAAAGCCTGAAATCGAGGAGCTGTTGTGAGGGGATATTTCTCTGGCTGGCCACTGGGGCCCAGGGAAGAGCTCTTTGGAAGTAATTCAGATGAGGACACAGTCACTGGATCAGGGCTGGAGTGGCTGGAGCTGAGACAGGTTTGCTTTACATAAAATCAAATTTTACTTCCTGATGTAAACTATGTTTACTATGGATGTAAACATGCTGATAGCAGGAATTTTAGGAAATACAGAATATTAAGCAGAAACTAAAAATAACTCATCGTACTACTACTCAGAGATAACCACTATTGATATTTGAAGTACATCCTTCTGGATGTTTTACTCTAAGCCCATATATAGAGAGAGTTCTTTACAAATTTGTAATTAGTATGTTTTATGATGTGTTTTTACCCCTCACATAGTAACATGTTGTGATTGTTCTCCACCTCTTCACCTGCCTGAATCCTACTCACCTTTAAGGGCCTAACCTAAGCCTCATTCTCTCACAGCAATTTTCTCTGAACTCTAAGCAAGGTGTTGTCCTCACTCTCTGGGCTACTGTGGCACTGTGTTCTTGCCATTTGACAGCACTCGTCACACTTGTTCATTTCTTATCTCTTCTATGTGAGTACAAGTCTGCCTTCATCACTGCTATATCCCTAGAGTCTAGCACATAATGGGCAAAATAAAAAAAAAAGTTTGTTACATACATGAATGAGAGCACTTCTGATCTGTAACATGGTGGACCTATAATTGAGGGCCAATATGAATGAATTACGGAATCCCAAACATGGGTTCTATGCTGTGATTAAGGAGAAGAATCACCAATGAGCGCTGGAGTGCTTGACTAATGGATGGTTTCTCTGTGCTAAGCTAGCTTCACTTACAAGGCTATGCACCCACAACTAACTCCATCTGAATATGGTTTGAACCCTAAAGGCTCCTTACTTTGCAGTCAAGTCACTCCCATTCTCCACTGGCTGATGAACCTGTGATGTGGGGAGACGGTTCCAGAATCATGATGCTGGAGTGGGGGAAATGTTATGGTCCAGAGGCCACTGTGATATAGGAAGGTTTCAGTTTCCCCTTCCTGTCCCCTTAGGTGGTAGTGGTGGTGGGAGGAGTGATAAAGTGTACCAAGAGTGAAAGCAGTGGGAGAGGCCTGGACACATGCATTCAGTAGGCTTTGCTCCAGTGTGGAGGGGATGCCAAAAAGCATTCAATGGGTCTTTAAGTCCCGAGGTAAAGAGCTGCTACGCACAGTCTGAAAGAAGCATGTCCAGTTGCTGAGAGGACTTCTGCAGCTCAAGTGCTTGCTGGAATGCTAGCAAACTTCATAGAAGAAGATTTTGATCTATCTCAGGAAAGTGAGACTGTGAGACCCAGTTCTTTGCTCATAGCAGAAGTGCTATTCTATATGTATATAAATAATCTAGTCACCAGCTAGTTTCTTCTCATACTTTTGATGAATCTGGAGAATAATAGACACTTTTGACTACAATTTCATTGAGAATAGTTTTTCTTAAAGTCCAGTAGAGTTTCACAGTCAATTTCTGTTATTAGTATTTAGTTCCTATATCAATGAAGTCAATGACACTTGTTAAAGCATGGTAAAGAAGACTTTATTTTAGGACCACCACGATAGGTATAGGGATCACTGCAATGGGACATTGTAGTAGGTGAGAGAAATTGGGCTCAACTCTGAATACAGCCTGAGTAAGTGGAAACTTGCAGTTAAGGAGTAGGATGGGGGTCAATGGATTAAAAAATTACAAAAACAAACAAACAAACAAACAAAAAACCAACATCGGGGGAAGGGAGTTTCTGGCTGAACAGACCTAACAGGACATTTGCTGAAGACAGGCCAGGGTGATCAGACATCCCTTGGGTGATGGTGGGTGACGAGGAATCCAATCAGATATTGAGGGTGATCAGACATCAACGAAGGGGAGGGGTGTTCTTACTAAACTGCCTTATCAGTGTTCATTACTAAAACTGGATTTTACAACAAAGTACACAGATGAGCCAAGGACAATATTCAGGAACACAGCTATAGTTTGGTCAAGCAAAGAATCCTTGTCAATATCTGATAACAAGAAAGAATTGTAAAGCGGAACTCCTAAGCGTTTGATCATCTCAAATGACTCTTCCCTGGCATTTAAAGACCAGCAATCTTTGCAGAAGTAGCAAAGCACCTTTAGCCTTCAAGCAGTATGTGTTTCTTGTACATTTCTATGGTTGATTGCCTCTTTTATTTTTTTCCTTAGAGACAGTGTCTCGTTCCGTCACCCAGACTGGAGTGCAGTGGCATGATCACAGTTCACTGCAACCTTGAACTCCTGGGCTCAATGATTCTCCTGCCTCAGCCTCCTGATTGGCTAGGACTACAGGCATGTGTCACCATGCCTGGCTAATTTTTTTAAATTTCATGTAGTAACTACTTTTCTTGTTTTCATGTTTTCAACCAAGTTTAGGACTATGCTGAAATGTCCTGTAAATCTTGAATATAATTGCATTTAGAATTCTTTCTTTCTTTTTTTTTTTTTTTGAGACGAAGTCTCTTTCTGTCCCCCAGGCTGGAGTGCAGTGGCACGATCTTGGCTCACTGCAAGCTCCGCCTCCCGGGTTCACGCCATTCTCCTGCCTCAGCCTCCCAAGTAGCTGGGACTACAGGCGCCCGCCACTACGCCCGGCTAATTTTTTGCATTTTTGGTAGAGACGGGGTTTCACCGTGTTAGCCGGGATGGTCTCGATCTCCTGACCTCGTGATCTGCCCACCTTGGCTTCCCAAAGTGCTGGGATTACAGGCATGAGCCACCACGCCCGGCCTAGAATTCTTTCTACAAAGATTAACTTTTCTAACATCTATCACACATTACTTCACCCATTTAACATCCTACCACGTGTAAGCCCTGTGCTTGGAGCACAGTGACAGGTGCAGGAAGCAGAGCTTCTGAAGGCTCTAATGTCGAAACTCTTCTTCTTGGGTTTTAGCGACCCTTTGGATATATACCCAGAAGCTGGATTGCTGGATCATATTCTATTTTTGGTTTTCTGAAAAACCTCCATACTGTTTTTCATAATGGCTGTATTAATTTACATTCTCACCAACAATGCACAAGTGTTCCTTTTTCTTCACACCCTTGCCTGGTGAACATTTCTTGATAAAGTTCCAAACAAAATGAAGTATGGGCTGGGAGCGGTGACTCAGGCCTGTAATTCCAGCACTTCCGGAGGCCAAGGCTAGTGGATCACCTGAGGTCAGGAATTTGAGACCAGCCTGGCTAACATGGTGAAACCCCATTTCTACTAAAAATACAAAAAAAAAAAAAAAAAAAAATTAGCTGAGTGTGATGGTGCACGCCTGTAATCACAGCTACTTGGGAGCCTGAGGCAGGAGAATCGCTTGAACCCGGGAGGCAGAGGTTGCAATGAACTGAGATCATGCCACTGCACTCCAGCCTGGGCAACAGAGCGAGACTCTGTCTCAAAAAAAAAAAAAAATGAATAAAGTATGATCTTTCCTGTCCCTCTGCCCTCCAAGTAGCGTCCTCCAATCACTGGAACAATTAGAAAACTAAAAATACTCAGTTACATTTTCAAAATGCCCTCTAGGGAGCATTGATGATCCCCTGAGAACTATGGCTCAGCCCAAGGATCTTGCTTCTTTATGCAAAGTTTGTTCCTATCTCAGGACCTTTGCACTTGCTGTGGTTGTCTGTCTGGAAGGCTCTTCTGCTAAGCATTTGGATGACTCTTTCCATCTTCTCCCTCACATTTCTGCTCAAATGACGCTACTTTAGAGAGCCCTTTCCTGACCATTCTGTCTAAAATAGTATCCCTACCCCATCTACCTCTACCTTTTCACCTTCTTAAATTTTGTTCATAATACTGTAACTATTGGTATCTGACATTATCTTATATATCAGTTTTATGGTGTGTTTATTGCTTGGCTCTTCCACTAGACGCTAGTGACTAGGAGGAAGTGTGCTAGAGGTGAGGGACTTCTTCTGTCTTTTATATGGCTGTATTTCCAGAATCTAATAAATAGTACCTGGCCCGTAGTAGGTACTTGATAAATATTTGTTGAAAGTATGTCTGATTATCGGTTGGGCGTGGTGGCTCACACCTGTAATCCTAGCATTTTGAGAGGCCAGGGCGGGTGGATGACTTGAGGTCAGGAGTTCAAGACCAACCTGACTGACATGGTGAAACCCCTGTCTGTATTAAAAATACAAGATTAGCCGGGCATGGAGGCACATGCCTATAATCTAGCTACTTGGGAGGCTGAGGCAGGGGAATCGCTGAAACCCAGGACATGGAGGTTGCAGTGGACCAAGATCACACCGTCACACTACAGCCTGGACAACAAGAGCAAAACTCAGTCTCAAAAAAAAAAAAAGAAAAAGAAAAAGAAAAGAAAAAAAGAAAGTATGTCTGATTACCAACTACTTCCCCTCTTTTTTTTTCTTTTTTGATGGAGTCTTGCTCTGTCGCCCAGGCTGGAGTGCAGTGGCGCATCTCGGCTCACTGTTAGTTCCGCCTCCTAGGTTCATTCTATTATCCTGCCTCAGCCTCCCAAGTAGCTAGGAATACAGGCGCCCGCCACCATGCCCGGCTAATTATTATTATTATTATTTTTGTATTTTTAGTAGAGATGGGGTTTCACCATGTTAGCCAGGATGGTCTCGATCTCCTGACCTCGCGATCTGCCCGCCTTGGTCTCCTAAAGTGCTGAGATTGCAGGCGTAAGCCACCATGCCCAGCCTGCTTCCCCTTTTGTGCACTCCCATGCAAGTCTGCCACATAGAGTTCAGCACTATTATGTGTTATGTGTGGCAGCAATGAGGTTGGCAACAGTTGTCTTCCCTGTGGCTTTCTTTATTATGAACAGGTACCCAAGCATCCAAATGCAGTCAGCTTACTAACTAGCCTGTTGCTTGTCCATGCCATACTTGTATTTGTCTTTTCCTTCTGTTTCCACCGAGGGCAAGCATTTCTAAATTAGCATTTGAATGTCACACAAAATGATGTTATTGCACTGCTTAGGTTTTTTTTTTTTTTTTTTTCTTTTTCCTGGACAGGCTAAACGTTGTCCCTATGGTTTTAGGTAACTTTTGATGTACTTAGTAGTTCAACAAACTAATCAAAGTGATGTGCTGGTGTCAGATCTTCCATGTGGGAGAGGGGGTGTCCATCAAGTGGGGTGATTTGATCCCAAAGAAAGTGGCTTGGTGAAGTAAGAGGAAGGGGCTACCCAGAGTGGCAAGAGAGGAGCCAGAGTATGAATGCAGATTATCTACAGAAGCAAGAACCAGGGATAAAGAGACACATAACCTTTTATTTGGTGAAAGGGGCAAATGGTGAAAGAGGAAATGAGAAAGAAACCTAAAAGGTTGGGAGTTGGACCAACACAGAAATAGAATGGTTGTTAAAGAGTGACTTAGAGCAGCTTCTGCCTGGAAGACTCTTCCTTCAGGGAGCCACATAGCTTGGCCCCTCATTTCCTTCAGGTTTCGGTTTAAATGTCATCTCATCAGCTGGATCACCCCTGAATAAAACGGGACTTCTTCATCATCATGCCATATTCCCCTTAACCTGCCTCTTCTTTATAGCATTGTTACCATCTGACATTATATATTTATATTGCTATTTGTTTATTTTCTGTCTCCTGACCCACCCCACTTCCCAACTAGAATGTCAGAACTGTGGTCTGCACACAATACTCACTTAGTAAATATTTGTTGAATGAATTAAAGAACAAAGGTACTGAGGCATGACTGACCACAATACATTTTGATCTTGGCACTTCCAAGAGAACTCTGCTTGGTGTCTTGTGGGAAAGTGGTAATACCCTAATTCCTCTATCCTAGTGCGCTGTGAGAAGATCATGGGAAAAAAACATTTGGAGAAGGATGACCTCTGACTTTAATTATAAGGGTAATCGGCAGATATATTAATGGTAATGATTACTTTTTCTAAATGTATGTCTTTGTTCTCTTTCTTTCCTCTTTCACTCTAAGATAGATTGAAAAATCTCAGAAGGCAGTTACCAAAGGTAGCTTCTTGCCCCCAAATATTTCTGTGGCCTTGACCAGTGGTTCAGGATCAGAAACCCTGCAGAATTAGGAAATTAGAGTCCATATCGAATTTTGCTGGACATCTAGTTTCTGCTCTGTTAGGAATTCATTTGGTTGTCAGGAGAGTTTATTAATAAATTCAGGTTGTCCTTATGATCCCAGGATGACAGTAACAACCATGAAATAGTTATAGTAGATGCTACCGTATTTATTGAACAATTGTCATGTACCATGTACTGTGCTGTTCTCACAACCACCCTACAAAGTAGCTGTTATTATCATCCCCATTTGGCAGAGGAGCAAATTGAGACCCAGATAGGTTACTTCATTTGTTCAAGACCACAAAGGTGGTAAGAGACAGAGACCATGATTTTTCTATGACATTTTGCTATCAGTGGAAAGGGTAAGAGCAAATTACAAAGCTATCCTACTCCCAACGCCTCTGCCAGCCGAGATCTAGAATGAAGACTGATATACAACCTGACACCTCTAAAGAGACACCCTGTACGGTCCACCCTACAGAAATGTAAGCACACTTTATAACCACCAACGTTGGCTAGGGGCATCCATGGGCTCAAAACCAAATATCCTCCCCCAAATGTCTTTCCTATCTCTCTGCCTTATTATAACAAGGAAACAAAAAGAGTTGGGAAGGCTGACTTATCTGCATGGGTACTTCCTAAACAACTGTGTATTGTCTCCTACTCCTAAGTTATTCCAGCAAATGGATTTTGGTTGTTTTCAAATGTAACTTTCTGCTGTGTGTCACTGTTACTTGTATTAGGTTGGTGCAAAAGTAATTGAGGGTTTTGCCATTGAAAGTAGTGGCAAAATAAAAAAGGATGAGTTTGTGTCCTTTGTAGGGACATGGATGCAGCTGGAAACCACCATTCTCAGCAAACTATCGCAAGAACAGAAAACCAAACACCGCATGTTCTCACTCATAGGTGGGAACTGAACAATGAGATCACTTGGACTTGGGAAGGGGAACATCATACACTGGGGCCTATTATGGGGAGGGGGAGGGATTGCATTGGGAGTTATACCTGATGTAAATGACGAGTTGATGGGTGCTGACGAGTTGATGGGTGCAGCGCGCCAACATGGCACAAGTATACATATGTAACAAACCTGCATGTTATCCACATGTACCCTAGAACTTAAAGTATAACAAAATAAATAAATAAATAAATAAATAAATAAATAAATAAATAAATCAGACTGGAACAGACTACAAGGGGCATCTGGCATTTGTTAAATGCCAAACCCACACTTTCTCAGACACCCACTCCTTCCATTCTAAGCTTTTTTTTTTTTTTCTATTTGAAAATGGCCAATATTGTCAACATTCTGAAGTTCATTCCTATTCACTCCTGTTGGCAGTGTGTGTTATACTCAGCCTGTGTTGATCAAAGTAGGTGCCAGTCACGACTAAATTGACTTTGTTCCAGTTTGCCTCAACACACCTTCACAGCAGTCCCTGTGAAAAGTTGAGCATCAAAATCCTGCTTCCTGAAATACATTTTAAAAAAATCTAAATAAATGGGAGGATATTCTGTGTTCATGAATTGAAATACTTAATGTTAAGATGATAATACTAGCCTAAGTGATTAACAGATACAACGCAATCCCTATGAAAATCCTAACAGCCTATTTTAAAGAACTGAAAAAGCTAATCCTGAAATTTATATGGAATTGCAGGGAACCCTGAATAACCAAAGAAAAATTCTGGAAAAAATTGGAGGGCTCACACGTGCCAATTTTGAAATGTACTGCAAAGGTACAATACTCAAGACAACGTGGGACTGGCATAAGCATAGACATACAAATCAATAAAATATAACTGAGAGTCCAGAAATAAACCCATTCATCTACAGTCAATTGGTTTTTGAAAAGGGTGCCAATGCCTTACAATGGGGGAAATAAGTTTCCACAACCAATGGTACTGAAACAACTGAAGAACGACATGCAAAAGAATGAAATTGGGCCCCTATCTCACAGCATATACAAATGTTTAGTCAAAGTGGATCAAAGACCTAAACTTAAGGGCTAAAACTATAAAACTCTTACAAGAAAACATAGGAGTAAATCTTCATAACTTTCATTTGCCAGTGGATTCTTAGCTAGGACACCAAAAGCACAAGCAATGAAAGAAAAAAACAGATAAGTTGGACTTTATCAAAATAAAATACTTTTTGCATCAAAGGACACTAACAAAAGAACAAAAAGATAACCTACAGAATGAGATAAAATATTTGTAAGTTTTATATCTAATAAGTCTAGCATTTAGAATATATAAAGAGCAAACCACTATAAAAATGGACAAAGAACTTGAGCAGACATTTCTCTGAAGAAGATATATAAATGGTCAGCAAGTGCCTGAAAAATACATAACATCATTAGTCATTAAGAAACTGTAAATTGGCCGGGTGTGGTGGCTCACGCCTGTAATCCCAGCACTTTGGGAGGCTGAGATGGGCGGATCACAAGGTCAGGAGATCGAGATCATCCTAGCTGACACGGTGAAACCCCATCTCTACTAAAAATACAAAAAATTAGCCAGGCATGGTGGCGGGCGCCCATAGTCCCAGCTACTCGGGAGGCTGAGACAAGAGAATGGCGTGAACCCAGGAGGCAGAGCTTGTAGTGAGCCGAGATCGTGCCACTGCACTCCAGCCTGGGCGACAGAGCAAGACTCTGTCTCAAAAAAAATAAAATAAAATAAAATAAAATAAAATAAAATAAAATGTAAATCAAAACCAGCAGTTCACAACCTCTAGGGTAGATATAATTTTTTAAAAAGGAAAACAACAAATGTTGGGAAGGTTGTGGAGGTGTGGAGGAAATGGAAACCCAATGCATTGCTGATGGGAATGTAAATGGTGCAGTCACTATGGAAGTCAGTTTGGTGGTTCCTCAAAAAGTTAAACATGGAATTACTATAGGACCCAGCAATTCCACTTCTAGGTATAGACCCTAAGGTATTGAAAACAGATATTCAAACATACCTGTATACAAATGTTTATAGCAGCACTATTCACAATAGCCAAAAGGTAGAAACAATTCAAATGCCCATCGACTAATGAACAGACAACAAAATGTGTTGTATGCATCCAATGGAATGTTACTCAGTGAATAAAAGGAATGAAGTGTTGATACATGTTACAACATGAATGAACCTCAAAAACATGCTATTATGAAAGAAGCCAGATACAAAAGGTCGTGCATTGTGTGATTCTATTTAAATGAAATATCCAAAATAGACAAATCCATAGAGATGGAAAGCATATTAGTGTCTGTCAGGAGCTAGGGGCAGGAGGGGAAGGGGCATAGAATGTGACTACTTAATGCATATAGGGTTTTTTTTGGGGGGTTATGAATTGTTTTGGGGCTATATAGAAGTGGTGATTGTATACCATTGTGAATGTACTAAATGCCACTCAACTGTACACCTTAAAATGGTTAATTCTATTTTGTGTGAATTTTGCCCTGAAAAAAAGTCCTAGCTCCATCTTTATGCAACACTGTCACTAAGAGGGCCTCTCTCCAAGCACCAAGAAGTTTGGTGGTCCAGCAAGGGTCACATGAGTAGCTCTGCGTTCTTGGCCTTTCGTATTTTGTTAATGGGCTTAGCAGATTATTCATGATCTGAGTTTCTAACCGCCAGGTATCTTTGATTCAGGGACTGAATTCAATCATCACCACCCTGTGTGCATAAATGACGGTGCTATTCATCCAGATGGAACATGTCATACTCTAAGTGCACATGTATCTCTCCCAGACTCACACATCACAGGTACCTATGAGTAGCACAGCAAAGCTCCCATCCCCTTCTTCTGAAAACAGCTTTCAGGATTTGAAGTTGTCTCTCAGAAGACTCACTTTGCTACCTGCTTTGGAGTTCGTGGGCTTGGGGGTGTCTTCCCTTTTTTGGAATCAGGATAGAGAACATTTTGTCTTCAACTACAAGGTCTCAGCTGAGCCTTCTTATGTCAGTGGAATCAGAGGTTCGTAAATGATCTTAATGTGTTGAAGATGAGAAATTGGATCTCAGCTTCAGTGAAGAATAATGTTTTTTACATACTAAAGAGCACTAGAAGAGATGGCAGCTCAAACAGAAGTTGTGTGAACATGTGTGTCATTAAAAATTGTAATTAAGCCAATTCCCTGAGGACCAATAATGAAACCTAGTGAAGTTGTTTGCAGGAGGGTTGGGTTACAATTCCACATTGTGAAGAGATCTGTGGCAGCATCTGAAATGGCAGCCGAAACACTGGTGTTGACCATGGCTCTTGGAGCAGTAAAAGCCGAGAGACCCGGTGACAGAGGGACTCACTTGTCGCCACCAAGGAGTTGGTAAGAGTGACACAGTGGCACAGATAAAAAATGATAGGAAATTCTCAGGAAGTTGCTGAAAGGGAGTGCAAATGTGCTTGGGGATCCCAGAAGTAATTTTCAAGGAACACAAAACAAATGGTGATGTTGACTGCTATTTTACTGTAAACAAAATTTTCATGGAGTGTTTGCCATGTGCAGGCACTATGTGGAGCTCTTTATGGGAATTATCTAGCTTAATTTTCAAACCCCTAACAGGTAAGTGTTGGCATTAGCTCAAATTTACAGATGCAGAAACTGAGACTCTGAAAAAGAATAAGCCACCTGCTCATGGCTATGCCACTCATAAATTACAGACCTGGGAATCACATCCAGGACTGCTGACTCCAGGGGAGACAAGTAGGGACATGTTTTAAGATCTTACTCAGGGTCTTTCTAGGGATGAGTGGGGGGAAAGGGTGGGAAATCAACCTTTAGTGATAACATAATTTGTGTCATTTAATCCTCACAACATCCCTGATGAAGTGAGCACTACAACTTCCACTTGATTCCCACTTGAGGAAACTGTTGAGTCCATCAGTGGCCAATTCTCGTGAACAGGGTTATTCCTAAGGATGGATTTTTTTTTAACCTTAAGAAGTACCTTTAGGGCACTTCCACAGACCTCCACGGAATGGTTTCAGGCATAACCCTAGACTCCAGGGTCTCCATTGACCTTCCCTGTTGTTAATCTCCTGGTCTGTGCACATGTGCACGTGATGCTCAGGGCATCACACATTAGTGGGTATAGGGCTCCATTATGAAGGCTCCACTACCCTCCGCAAGTGTGCATGTAGGGATACATCGTGCTCAAGTGATTGGCGTTTCCTGGGGGTTTCTGTTGTGCTTGCCTTTTTGTTAGGATCTTTGATATTCTAAGATCCAAACAGATGCTAGAAAATTAGCTGCTGAGAGGCAAGGGCTGGGATCAGAATGGAGAAGTTCCTGAAACTGGAAATGGGGAATAATAAGGATCTGGGTGGTGAGTTCATGGAAACCACCATGTTCATTCCTCCCTTCTTCTTAGCCAAAATCCAAATTGCCATGGGAAACACCATCAGCTGCCCTGCTTCCTGTGGTCTAGCTGTGCAGTGAGTGAGAAGGAAAACCCTGTTTGTAGTTACCTGACAAAACCATAAAAAGAAAAAAGACCATAGCTGCAGTAGCAGTCAACATAACTGAGCAGCACCCTCTGTTTCATGTGCTTACTTGCTCGGGCATGGTCTGATTCAATCCTCACAGCAGCGCTATGCACCATTATGCCCCTGGATTTAACCTGCCCCATTTGTACTGATGATGTGCCTGAGGCCCAGAGAAGTCAAGTGACCTGCCCAAGGCCACAGAGCTAGTAAGTGGTAGAGCCGGGATTCAAATGCAAGCTGTTACTTCTGAACCAATGCTCTGAATCTGACGCTCTCCTGTCCCATGGGGAATGCAAGAATCAAACTGTCTTTTTGTAATTGCCCTCTACCCCTTTGGGGATCTTCTTGAGGCTCAAAGCCCTAAGACATTGCTCTGAGTGGGTCAAAGGACAGAACTCAGAGATACAGAGAGACAGATGCTGATATGGGTGGGGGAGGCTGGGGTGGGGAATCTGAACGAGGAGTGGTTACACAGTTTAAGCTGAAAATTGCCAGCTTCACAACTGCATCGGTAAGTGGAATTGGGGAGAATGAAAAGGGTGAATTAAATAAAATTGTTATTCATCTTCCCTATTTTTTTTTTTCACTTTTGCCCTAAGAGGGCAATTAAAGAAACAAATGGTTTGTGGAGATTAGCTGACTGTAGCTTTGCATATTAATATAATGACACTTGGCTGTGCCAGGCTGACTTTCTATTTGAGGTAGTGCTGTCCTTTCAGGATGAAGAGCTGATTTCAGAGAATTAGGCCCCTGCAGATTAAAAATGAAATGAAATCAGTGTGCTCTCTGTCTCCACCCTGCTTGCAGCCCCACCAAGACTGTCTGCAGAAAGCAAAAAGGATGTGAACAGGCTGTGCACCCTTCTGCCAAGATTCATTGGAGTGCAACGGGTCCAGGGGAGGTGAGGCCTGAGGCCAGGTGAGGGTAGGTGTGGGTGTCATCACTTTTCAGGAAGGGCTCCACATTTGCAAGACACTGCAGATAAAGAGGTTAACGCTAGACCCCTTCTCTTGGAGGAGTGTCTCACCTAGTAGGGGAGAAGGACACATGATACATACTATAATTTTGTTTGGTAGGGGAGCATCAGGAGTTGACATGTGGCTCAGTCTAGAAGAATGAATAAGAATTGGACAGGCATGGTAGGAGACATAGTTTCTTTTTAGGAGCAGAAGATAGTGGCTTCAGTGTATGGCAATGTATGGTGGGCACTGTGATGCTCACAGTGTCTCCACGGAAACCTAAGCACTCCTGTGCTGCCTGCAGGAGGATCAATCCATTGGCAGTTTGGATGTCTGTGGCTTAGTCCATGAGCAAAATATCAGAATGGAAATGGAATCTTGCGTCAGGCCCACTCCCAGTCCACCTGCAGTATTTTCAGGGAGTGGCTTGGAAAGGGGTTAAGTACAAGAGCTTTTGAGTCAAACTGATCTGCCACTGCCAGGATGTGTGACTGTGGACAAGTCCTCTCTGAGCCTGAGTTGATTCAGTTTCTTCAGGTGAAAAGTAGAAATAAATAACAGTACCTTCCTTATAGGACTGTTGTGAGGATTAACTGATATCCTGCTCGTGGAATCCAGATATCAGCTGCTGAAGTCTTTTTACCTTTAAGACCTAGATAACATTGACTCAAACTCTTATTTCCCCTCCCCAAGATGTCTGCAAATTTCTATGGGGTTTTCAGTTATATGGTCACCTCTGTCTTTAGCTTTTTCCCACCTGTGAGTTCTTGTTCTCATAGTACAACCATTTATAATTCTGTAAACTTAAATTCAAACCCTTTCTATGATTTTGACAACAGCAACAACAACACTACTACCCCCAACATATCAGCAAAAGCAACAATTCGCAATGCCTGTATGTGCATAACATACTTTATTGAAGGCTTGGGGAAGTAGAGGAAGTTGTTGCAGCATGGTAAACAGCTTAAAATGGAAAATGTTCTTCAAAGTCCTCTGGCCATGCCTCCAAGTTGTTCAATTTGCCTTTCTCGGCCCTCTTCTCTGCTCCCTCTCTCTTGGAAACAAAGGAATCCAGTTTTTTCCACTTTATGATACAGAGCAATTCAACTGTCTTTAGCCTTTAACCCCCAAGCTTAGCACTGGGCTTTCCTTTCAATAAGCGAGGGTCTGGCTGAGGCTTGAAAATGTCTTCCTAAAATAATTTAATTAAGTGTTTAAATAAGTTGCCATCCACCTCCTTGTTTTTATGGTGTGGAGGGTGATTTTTTTTTTTCCGTCATTATACATGTAAAGCATATCACAAAAAAACTCATCCATACTAAGCGCACATAAAATAACAGCTGTTGTTATTACAATAATTTTGATACTTTGGACTGATTTGGGCATAAATTAATAAATGTATTATACCTACATTAGTATAAAAGTCAAAAGAGATTATTTCTAGAAAAGCTCTTAGAGATCCAATGTTTCTCAACACTTGTTTTTGAAATACTATATTCACAGGCTGTTTATAGATCATCCAAGAAATAAGGGTTCTTTGCTTAAATGTATTAGATACTACACACTATATCCTACTCTTAGGAATGCAAAATTTACATTAGATTATTAAAGGCTCTGATAAGTCCTGCAAAAGATTATCTATTTAACTTTGTTTAGCTGTGTGTTCTCCAGTCAGATTTGACCAAATAACAAACAAATGTTGCAATTAATATTTCATGAAATTTACTTTGTCCTGTGTTAACCTGGTTCCAACCCATCATTTTACAAATGACTAAAGTAAGATGCAAAGAGGGAAAGGGCCTGAACCAAAGGCCACCCAGCTAACTAGTAGTTTCTGAGTCTGATGTAGCAAGTGGAATGGAGACTATGATGAGTGTGTCAGAGAAGATCTAACGACAGTCAACAGTCTTTTCATGCTATTCACCTACCTCTGATACAGGCTGAAGGTCTTTATTGAAAAAGAGTCAACTGAAAGTGTTGTGTCTATACTCCCTGTCTACCTCTCTTTATCTCCTCCAATCCAAACCAATCAGGCTTCAAATCCTACTGCTTAACTAAAATTGCTCTTATTGAAATCACTAATGCCCTCCATGTTAAATATCTGATGGTTACTTCTCTGTCCTCATCTTACATGATCTTTTGCCAACATGTGATGCAGTCAAACATTTCCTCTTTCTTGATTTCTTATAACACTGGAGTCTTCCGGTTTTCCATCAACTCCGCTTGCTAGAGTTTTTTGTTGCTCTTTATTGTGGTTGTTCTTGTTTGTTTTTTAGTGACTTTTCTGAAAAAATATTTAAAATCTTTAATTATTTGTCATGTGTGGCCACTGAAGTCTCTCTTTGGTTAGCCTGGTGGTCAGCTAATGATTGGATAGAGATTGCTTTAAATGTATAGAAACAACACCTCTCCCAGTCTTTGTTGAGGGGCTGTGTGTACATGTCAGTGTGTGCCTTCAACACTCTGTCAACTCTGTCTTACTCTTCACGTCCTGTTCACACAAAGCTTCAAGCTCAGCCAGAGGTGAGACATTAGGGCCTTCCCAGGACTTTCCTGAGTATGTGCACAATTTTGTGCATCTTCACAGTCCTACATATGTGTATGGCCTTCTAGATTCTCAGGAATATGTCAAAGCCTCTTATAGACATCTCATTTCCCAAGTTTTCCATTTAAGCTTTTTGGCTACTCTATTTTTTTACCCCAAACTTTGTTCATTGCCTGAGGAAACTGTTTTGTTAAGCAACTGCTGCTGATTGTTTTTGACAAAGGCCTATGGGGAAAAGGCTGTTTGCATTAGACAAAGGTGAGTCCAGCTGGTGCTTTATTTAATCTGTATCTTGAATTCCATTACTTCTCACTACTCCAACCATCATCACCCTGATCCAAGCCACCATCATCTCTCACCTAATTACTGTCATAACCTCCTAACTATTCCCCCTTGATTCCATTCTTGTCCTTCCATAATCCATTTTCCCCATGGCAGATCCCTTAAAAAATGCCCTTCAAATGAAGTTATGCCACTGTTTAAACCCTTTAATGGCTTTCCTTTGGAGAAAATCCAAGCTCCTTCCCATGGTGTCCCAGACCTGACATGATGTGGCCCGTGCCTGCCCACTACCCTCAACGTGTACTTTTTCCCTGTTGCACCTTAAGCTAACAACTGTTGGTTTTCCATTGCTTGAATATATCAAGCTCTTTCCTACCACAGAGCCTTCACACTAAGGTTACTGGCTCGTCACAGCTTTCCTGGAACTTTACTGGTGTTAGCACTAAAAGTCCCATGTCTCAGGAATCCCTTTGTCCTGGGACGACCAGGACAATTGGTCACCCTACTTTGTACATATGGTGAATTCTAGTTAGAATGCTGTTCTCTCTATTCTTCACCTAGATATATCTTACTTATCCCTAAATCTCAGCTTAAATATTGCTCCTTTGGGGAGGATTTCCCTGACCACACAATTAGCAGTAGAGCTTCCCTGTTTTTCTCTCCCATGATTCTGTACTTTTCTCCTTTGCACACTCACTATCATTTGTGATTATTGCATTTATTGCTTTGTTTACTTTTTCCTTGTCTCCTCCACTAGAGTGTAAACTCCATGGGGGTCTTATTCACTCATATGTTCCCAGCATCCTGCACAATATGTAGCAGTTATAGGAGCTTAGTAAATACTTCTTAAATGAATGAATGGAAGGATGGGTGAATGTGACACTAACATAGATTGACCTACAACTCCTAAAAACACAAAGAACTCAGCAAGTTCAGTGGCAAACTGCTTATGACGCAACTCTGATCCGAGCAGAAACTAGCCTAGCCCATGCAGTTCCTTTGTGTGAATTAGAAAAAGGTGCCCCTCAATTTGGGCACAATCCTGAGGGAAAGTGGCTTGGTCAGCAGGGCACAGGATGCATTTCAGGCCCTTTGCCTCACTCTCCAGCCATGTGACCTTGTGCAGGTCATAGATTGCACAACTGAAGCCACGACCCTGACTTTGAAGGGAAATCTGTAAGCAAGGTGAGAGGAAGAGTGAAAAGGGAGAGCTACAGAGTCCCAGGAGATGCAGTGTCTGATTCTAGTGGAAACTGGGTTCTTTTGGAAGTGATTTTAAAAAGCCATATGAGAAAAAGGAACAAAAAGTGACTGGCTCAGTCATCTCAACTGATAACAGCAGTGAAGCGTCAAGAGTGTGTGCTCTGGTATCCCACAGGCCTGAGTTTGCATTCTGGCTCTGCCTTTTACTAGCTGTGAAACCTTAGAGAAGTGCCTCTGTTTTCTCATATGTAAAATGGCTTATAAGGTCAATGTGAATATTAAACAAAATAATGTATACAGGATATGCTTACTACAGTGTTTTCTATATAACAGGTCTTAAATAGTCATAACTAATATTGATAGATAATGTTACTTATATAAAATATACAAAATATTTGATTTCAAAGAAGTCAGAATGGGTTTCAAAGGTAGCTTTGAACAGGCAGCCCCTTCCCCCAGCAGCCAGCCTTGAGTTTGCAGTTTGGGCTTTTATTAAAAGATGAAATTGGAAAACTTCCCAGATTATACAGCTGGCCAGGTCCTAAGCCAGCGGGGTGACAGTGTAGGGTAATGAGCAAGGTGACTCACTTGTCCCAGTGGAGGCCTCATCTCCTGTGAAACAGCAGGGGTGGGGGTACGGGTGCTAAACAAGATATAAATAAGGTCCCTGATATGGTTTGGATTTGTGTCCCTACCCAAATCTCATGTTGAATTGTAATCCCCAGTGTTGGAGGAGGGACCTGGTGGGGGGTGATTGGATCATGGGAGGCGCATTTCCTCCTTGCTGTTCTTGTGATAGTGAGTGAGCTCTCACTAGATCTGGTTGTTTAAAATTGTGTAGCAACTCCCCCTTCACTCTCTTCCTCCTGCTGCAGCCATGTAGGACGTGCCTGCTTCACCTTTGCCTTCCCCCATGATCGTAAGTTTCCCAAGGCCTCCCAAGCCATACTTCTTGTACAGCCTTTGGAACCGTGAGCCAATTAAACTTCTTTTCTTTATAAATTACTCAGTCTCAGGTAGTTCTTTATAGCAATGCAAGAACAGACTAATACAGCCTCCAAGTGCTATGACCATGCTAAATACCCAAGTGCTGTAGAAGTGGCTGGCTGCAGGCCTGTTCTTGGGCAGAAGGCACACAGACATCAGTATGACTTACCTCTCTTCAGGGGTCCAGGCTTCCAAGGCAACTCTTTGCCAGAAGGAGGCATAGCCCCAGGCCCTGTGTTACTCTGGATGATGTCTAAATGGGGGACTGGGTGGGCAGCAAGAGTGGGTTGGGCCTGGAAAAGGCCAAAGAAAGAAGAGAGAGTCCACCCAGCACTTAAGCACCTCTGCATGACACCACTTTGTTTCCCACCCCTGAAGACATGGAACCTAGGGAAAATAGCTCAAATAAACAGCCATAAAGCCAATCTTGAAAGAGAAAGAAAGGATTGGGTACCAAGTACTAGGTCTTTTTGGGTTTTGACTGGAAAATTACCTCCTTTACCCAAGGTCATTCAGGCAGTGGAAATCTTCAGATTCAAGAAGGCTCTATAGTACAATGCATAATAACAATGTTAATAACAGTGGCAACAACGGCAAAAGTAGTGGCTGAACCCTACATCATGGCCTGGCCCTGCACTAAGTGTCTACACAGGCTACCTTGTTTCATCCTGCCAACAATTCTCTGAAGTAGGAACCATTGCCATCTTTATTTTATAGATGAAGAAACTGAGATTCAGAGCGCGTAAGTAGCTTAAGCCAAACAATGGAACCTGTATTTATACCAAGGTGCCTGTAACACAAAAGTTTCTAACACCAAAGCAGAATACATATATCCTGACATTACACAAACATTTGGTTCACCAGACTTCTCCAGGAAAAAAATCCAGGGCCTTTGATCATCCCTTGCACAGCCTGAGCCCTGAGCACTGAGAGGCCCAGTATTTTCCCTGTTTAGTTCTATCATTTACCTCAAGTAACTTACTAGCTGTGCAACCTTGAACAAGGGCTTAGCACAGTACCTGGCATGCCATAATGTCAGCGATATTGTTATTGCTTAGCCTCCCTGAGCCTGTTTCACCTGGATAAAATTGGGATAATAGAGCCCACACTATCTACCTCACAGGCCAACTGAGAAGTCAAATGAGATGATGGATAGAAAGGACTTTTTAAACTGAGAAGGTCAGTGTGAACATATTGTGCTATCATTAATGCATTTATTTGTTCCTTCAACAGACTTGTCTTGAATGCTTATTATGGCCTGGGGTAGACACGAAATTGAAAAACAAATAGAAACCCTGCCTTTGTACTATCACATTCTCCCTGAAGATTTTTAATAATTATTTCTTTGTGTACCACAGGGCAGGGATTTTCAGCACCATTTCACAGATCAGTTATATAATTTATCCCAAATCATATAGTAAGACATAATTAAAAATAACAGGCATCTGTGTGATCTTGGGCAAGTTATTTAACCTCTCCATGATGGGCTGAATCATGGCCCCCAAAATATCTAGGTCCTAATCCTGGACCTATAAATGTTACTGCATATAAAAAAAGGGATTTTGTAGATGCAATTAAGCTCAGGATCTTGAGATGGGGAGATTATCCTGGATTGGCCCTAAATGCAATCATGCGTATATATCCTTGTAAGAGAGAGACAGGGGGAGATTGGACACAGACAAAAGGGAAGACAATGTGATCATGGAGTAATCACAGATTAGAGTGATGTAACCTCAAGCCAAGGAATTCTGGGAGCCACTGAAGATGAAAGTAGCAAGGAATGGATTCTCCTCTAGAGCCCTCCAAGGGACTGTGGCTCTGCTGACACCTTTACTGCTATCCAGTTATAATGGTTTTGGACATCTGGCCTCCAGAACTGGGAGGGAATAATTTTTTCTTGTTTTAAGCCAACAAGTTTGTGGTAATTTGTTACAATATCCGTAGGAGACTAATATACTCTCCATGCTTCCATGGAGAGTAGCCCATCCAATATTAACCCATCCAATAGGGCTAATAAGAAGACTCACTGATATGGTTTGGCTGCGTTCCCACCCAAATCTCATCTTGAATTGTAGCTCTCATAATTCTCACATGTTGTGGGAGGGACCCAGTGGGAGATAATTGAATCATGGGGGTGGATCTTTCCCATGTTTTTCTTGTGATAGTGAATAAGTCTCATGAGATCTGATTGTTTTATAAAGGGGTGTTTCCCTGCACAAACTCTTCTCTTGCTTGACACCATGTGAGACTTGCCTTTTGCCTTCTGCCATGATTGTGAGGCCTCCCCAGCCACATGGAACTGTGAGTCCATTAAACCTTTTTCTTTTGTAAATTTCCCAGTCTAGAGTATGTCTCTATCAGCAGCATGAAAATGAACTGACACGCCCACTTAAAAAAAAAGAAAACTTTTATTTTAGGTTTGGGAGTACATGCACAGGTTTGTTATACAGGTAAACTCGTGTCATGGGGGTTTGTTATACAGATTATTTCATCACCCAGGTACAAAACATAGTACACAATAGTTACTTTTTCCGGTCCTCTCCCTCCTCCCACTCTGCACTCTCCAGTAGGCCCCAGTGTGTTGTTCCTTCTATGTGACCATGTGTTCTCATCATTTAGCTCCTACATGTAAGTGAGAGCATGTGGTATTTGGTTTTCTGTTCCTGTATTAGAGTGCTAAGGATCATGGCCTCCAGCTCCATCTGTTGCTCCTATAAAGGACATGATCTCATTCTTTTTTATGGCTGCACAGTATTCCATGGTGTATATATATCACATATTCTTTATCCAGTCTACCACTCATTGGCATTTAGGTTCATTCCATGCTTTCATTATTGTGAATAGTGCTGCAATGAACATACGCGTGCATGTAAGCCCTACTTTGTAAGGTTTGGTGAAGATTCATAGGGTTAATACATGCAAAGTTCTTTCAAACAGTGTCTCCTATGTTGTAATCACCATACAAGTGTTAGCTATTTTATCATTGTTGTTATCATTAGTGGAATGCTTACTATATGACAGGTCATATACTTAGGCCTTTAGGTACATTTCTTCTGGTAAGCAAAAGTGCTGGACCTATAGCTTGAGTTTTATGAATTTCTTTCTTTCTTTCTTTCTTTCTTTCTTTCTTTCTTTCTTTCTTTCTTTCTTTCTTTCTTTCTTTCATTTACTTGTAGTTATTATTATCACTCAAAAGTCCCATAAGAGAAGTTTGTCTCAAGCCCTCATAATAACTCTATTCTATACCCTTCCCTGAACCCACTAACCCAGAACCCAAGCTTCTTTGGCAGAAACCCTACCTTGGGAGGGCAGGTGATCCCTGGTGAGTCAGTTTAGCTCACCTCTGGCTCCAAGTTCCCTGCTAGAAATGCTGGAGTGGGGTGGAATGGAATGAAGCTTTACCCTCTCCTTGGATAGAAATACTATCTCCTATTAGTAGGACAAAGGGCATCATCACCTTTCTCATTTCTCCTCTGAGCATCTGCCACATATCGGCATTCCATCAGTATTTGGTAGGTTATTGAATATCCCTGGGATTAGTGAAGAACAAAATACCTTTACCCAAATAGAGATTTTTGAGACCCACAGGGATTGAGTGTATTCATCAAGGCACAGGCAGGAAAGAGATGGCCTACTCAAAGGTGTAATTTGAGGAGAGTTTAAGGAAAAGACTACTTACAAAGGTGTTTGTAGATTGGGTAAAGGGAACCAATTAGGGATGGTTAAAGACTGGAGCTAGTTGCAGCAGGGAGATATTACCACTTCTAGCCTAAAGGAGCAAGGGGAGGGAGTAGATATGGAATCCATTGAAAGATGTAGCTGTGGGAAGGAACTGCAACAGGAGATGTGGCTTTTGGTAAAGCAATATAGGCACTGGCAACCTACAGGCTTCCTGCCCAAGAAGCCTGTGGCCTAGACAGTAAGGGAGCCAGGAAAATCAATACATCACCCTCTCTTTCCTTCTACCCTTCAATTTTCTGCCAATGCTTCTCATTGACTGAACCCAACTGGATGCCAGAGGACTAGGGAGCCCAGGTGATTGAGTCCACATAGTTCAGCCTCTTGGGGCACACAAGGGTGTAGGGTGGAGAAGGGTGGAAAGAAGATCCAGAGATACAAATGGAGCCCATCCAACATGGCGATTGTCCCAAGATCATCCAGCAAGACCAGTGTTAAATTAAAAGTAGGACTTGTATTTGAGTCTAGACTCAATCTCTGAGACCTCATACTTCTAAACAACCTAGTCTCATGATGAATTTAGTATTTGACCAAGTGCTTGTTATCCTAATTTATCCTTACAACTTCTGACACAGTTTTTTTTATGCATTTGAAAAGTAAAATCTCCCCAACATTGTTCAATTCCTTTGGTTTTTGTGACACCTCTTCCCACAGCCCATAAATGAATTAATACAGAAGATAAATAAATAAAATTTCTGTTGTGTTCCTTCAGGCAATGCTTACAAACTTATAAAAATAATTTGAACTAAAGTGTATAGATTTTTCTGAAAGTTTTGGTTGAGTATAAATTACAATTAGAAGTTAGAAAATTTCCTCCAGGAGATAGAACTTAGTTGCCTGGAGAAATGTTGGGTAAACAATGAAAGAATCCTGACATGTCTGTTGCAGGTATTACAGGCATCAAATCCTTGCTTGGCAAGGCTGGAAAGGTCTGGCCACTCCATCTCTGTGCCTTCAAGGTGATTGCTCACCAATGTATACTTGTCATACACCAATCCAAAAGATTGGCTGGTGGAAGCCTGGGCTCTGGGGTCAGCCAGATCTGAATTGGTTCTAAACTCTACCACTTCCTTGCTGTGTGGTTTTGGCTGAGTCATTTAATTAAGACTCCGTTTCCCCTCTGAAAAAGTGGGGAAATGATGTGTTTACCTTTCAGACTTGTTGAGAGGGTGAAACAAGATCACACTGTAAACCCCTTAGTGTGCTACTTGGTGAAGAGTCAACACTCCATACAACACTCCAGCACTAAGCAGGGGTTCTGGGCTCAAGTCGCTCCCTCTCTTCCCCCACCTCTACTGGCTCCCAACTAGCTTGTGTTACATCCCATCTCCTGGTTCTGTACCCTCTAGACACATTCCTGGCATTTTGGCTCTGATGTCTCCTGAGCAGTTTTCAGCCTCGGTCTTTCTTTTGGACTCAGTACCCCTTGCCCTGTTGTCTCAAGTCAGGATTCCCTGCTATATCCTTGGCACCCCTAGAGCCCCACCTTCTAGCCAGATTAGCTTTGTGTCTCCAGGAACCAAGAGGAACGGGTTATGGGGTTCAGATGGAGTTTTCAGCAACCCCGCAGTCCAACCCAGCCCTTGAAAGACAGGATGGAGGGTTTGGCGAATAGCACTAGGGCTGGTATTGGTCAGATCTGGGTTTGAATCCCAGTTCTGCCACTTACTAGCTGTAGAACCTTACGCAAACCATTTAACATAGTTCTGCCTTGATTTCCTCATCTGAAAATGGGCTAAAGATAGCACCTACCTCATGGGGCAGTTGGAAGGAGCAAATGAGGCAGTTTGGAGAGTGCTTAGAGCAGGGCTTGATGGTGGTTAGTTCACCTCTGACCCCACTCATCAGTCCAACACAAAGGCACCCACACCAGACACTCTTGCTACAAAATTCCCTATGATAGCTCATTTTATATATCAACTCAACTGGCCACAGGATGTGCAGATATCTGGTTAAACATTATTTCTGAGTGTGTCTATGTGTTTATGGAAAAGATTACCATTTGAATCAATAGATTGAGTAAAGCCCATTTCCCTCCCCAATGTTGGATGGGCCTCATCCAATCCATTGAGGACTTAAATAGAGCAAAATGGTTCAAAAGGATTCTCTTTCTTTCTGCCTGACTGCTTGAGCTGGGACACTGATCTTCTCCCACCTTCAGTGTTCTTGATTCTCGGGCTTTCACACTTGGACTGGAACCTACACCACTGGCTATCTGGCTTTTCAACCTTTGAACTATACCACTGGCTTTCCTTGGACTCTAGCTTGCAGACAGCACAATACTGTAAACTAATACCTTATAATAAATCTCTGGATATATATACATATACATGTACACAGATATAGACATATAAAGAGAGAACAAATAGGAGGTTATAGATGTGTGTGTGTGTGTGTGTGTGTGTGTGTATTTCTCCTATTGTTCTGTTTCTCTGGAGAACTCTGACTAATACATCCCCTCCATCTTTTGCATCCTCTTCTACCCTACTAGTGTTTTCACCTTCTACATCCCTTTCATTCCCATTTCCTACAATGGCAGCAGTTTGCATTTCCTAGGAGCTACAAGCCTCAGGATCAGTTACTGACTGACCAAGTATTTTACCTAGATTTTTAATCATTCCTTTTGTAATCATCTTTCTCGTATTTACATGAGTGGACCCAATTCAGGCAGTGGCACTTCTTCGCATTTTTTTTTTTATAAGAAGATGGAATCATTTCCCACTTATTCTGCCTACAGAAGCAGATGAGAAACATTCACGGGCACTTGACTGATCACCTCAGCAGGGTCAGCTGGCAGCCCAGCAGTTGGCAAATGGGTCTTCAAGCATAAAGGTTCTGTCCTGGCATTCTGAGTTTTCATACCATCAGCCCCTGGCTGCAGGCTCATCTTTGCATTATGCAACCCCATTATCTCTCTGCATTCAACCCCGAGAATTTCCTTGCAGTAGTCCTCCAGCTTTGTGGATCTGGAAGACCGAAAGAAACCCAGATAGCAGAAGTGAAGTAACTTGCCCAAGGTCTCCCAGCCACTCAGGTACCTTAAAAGTCTCAGGTGCTTCTTCTTCTAGGAGCCATTCATAACATGTAAGCAGTACTCAGTAGTTAAAAGTGAGCACTCTGACAGACCGGCATTCAAATCCCAGCACTACTGCTCATTATCTGGTTAATCTCAGGCAGAATACTGACTTCTCTTCCGTAAAATGGGAAGAATGGTTGCCTCTACCTCATAGGGTTGTGAGAATTCCAATTAGTCAGGGCCTGAGTCGTAGTGTGTTTGTATGTGTAACCTGAAAGATCTTGAGCCTTCCTACCCTATGGATAAAAGAGAGGCCACAGGGCCACATTACACTGACCCGTTACCCCCAGACCTCTAACGTCCACCCCACCCTGTGCCAGACGGCCTAGAGGGTCACTCCAAGTCTACCTACATTTGTCCCTGCTGGCCTCCTTAGTGAAGCTTGCATGTGAGAGGGCTGTCAGTCCAGGTGCCAGCTCCCAGGTGAGAATGGCAGTGTCATTCTTTTAGTTCTCACTGCCCACACCAGATTCTGTCCTCAGAAAAAGGGAAAATTATACCCGACTTCTACCAGGGGCCTGGATCTCATCTGTGCAACCATGTCAGGCAGCTACAAGCAGTTCTGCTAGTATGTATATTCCCTGCCTCACCTCAACTTTGCTGAGGGACCCCTTAGTGCCATACCCTGTGTAAAGCAAGCAGCACTGAGTTCTTTGCTGTTCCTATACCTGCCAGCATGTTTCTGCCCCAGAGCCTTTGCACTTAGTTTCTCTTCCTGGAATGCTCTTTCCCCAGACTTTCACATAGCTTGATCCTTCCCGTGCTTCAGATCATCTTTTCAGTAAAGGTTTGACTCTCCTGTTTAAAAGTGTTATCACTAATCACCACCAGAGTACTCTAGCCTTCTCCCATAAATATGTAGCATTTATCACTACCTAATATGTGTATTTTGCTTATTTATCTTGTTTATCTGTGTCCATGAAAGTCAAGAGCTTTGTCTCTTTGCTCTTTGTCATATTCTCAAAATGTAGCACCATGCCTGGTACATAGTAGCCACTCAATAAATGTTTGCTTAGTAAGTGAAGGACCCCATGAGGTAGATGCTATTTATGATCCCCATTTCATAGACAGAGGCACAGAGAATTAAAGTTAATTTGCCTTACACCACACAGTTAAGATCCAAACACAAAGTATCTCTGATTTGAGAGTTCTAACACAAAACCACTACCCTGTGCTTCTTTTGGACACAGAGGCTTCTTGGCAAGCCAAAAGTAAACCCTCTAATCAGACCTGGCTGTGGAACTGGAAGCTTCCCTAACTATTCACCTGGTCCTACCTTCCAACTCTGGGGAAGCAAAGGGAGTGTCAACAGTCAGGGGAAAGTGCCCCCAGAATCTTGGACTGTAAAAGCCAGGGTTCAGAGTGACTTGGCTTCTAAACTGGGGATATGTGAGTGGGTAGCTCCAACCCTGCCTATCTAGCACCCCACGAGCCCTTCAGACAGACATCTCCCAGAGACAAAGAGAAGGCTCAAATCTGAGTCCTATTTTGTCTCTTACTCCCATTGAATAGAGCTATCGCTGCCTTGATACTGAGATTTGCTTAACTCTGTGCCCTGCCATCCAAAATTCTGGTCACCTTCAGCAGCCTCTGGAGCATGTACACTGCCTCCAGTCTCTAGGGCTTTGGCTTCTGGTTCATAGTCTTTCTGCCCTTGACTTTTGCCAGGGGACTTCCGTGTGTCTTTGTGATTTCCCTACAAACACCTGGGCCTCTGAGTTCCTTGACTTTTCTTCTCACTTTCATTGACAGTTACCTTCCCCTCATTTCAACTATGCTACCACATGAAAGTTTTCTCAGAACTGCTCTCACCACCTCTGTGACTCCAAACTCTGAAATTTCTCCCTGGTCATTCATGATCCTCTCTTTTCTTCCCACCTCTGCTACTGAAGCTATGCTTGGTGCACATCCCTTCCACTTCCCCACCTACCCTGCTTCCCCACTGGCCCCTGATTCTTCTAGACAGTGGATCAAACTTCTCCTGGCTTCAGCCATTTCAGCCTCACTGGCCAGGATTCTGGAAACCCTCTGTCTTAACTTCCAATGGGACAACCCTGCTTATTCAAACTCCATTGAACAGCCAGTGCCCAAGCTCCACTCTCCTATTGATATTTGCAGGCTGTGGAGTATTGTCAATGGAAGTTTTGACATGCTAGCGTCTTGGGGGTGTGGAGGTCCCTTGTCACCCAAGCTGCCTGGATGCACCTCTGTCCCTTGTGCAACTGCCCTTCTCTTTCCCTCCTGTGGATCCTGCAGCCCTCTTCCACATGACTCCTACTCTTTACCATTTGCAAACCACTGCACTGGACAATAGTAGGTAGGTGGAAAGCCACATGCTTAAAATACATAGAAACACCTGGGCTCCAACAGGTCACAGAGGCAGGAAATGTATGTTAGTCTAATTCGTAAATGGGTGTTTTCTCAATAAACTTAAAAAAAAAAAACTCTCTGAAAATGAATTGTATTGCAGTCTTTTGGAGGGAGTGGGGGCATGTGAATAGGAAATGAGTGAGGTTATTTTTCTGGATCTAGGTTTTTGTGAGGGAATATGCTAGAATGGCATTCTGGAATTTCTCTCTCAGAATAATGCAAGTTGGTAGCAGCATCCCCCATTATCATTTTTCAAGGTCCATCAATTGCTGGTACAACAAAACACCTATTAAACAATTAACATTTTATGTTCAAATGAAATGAGAAAAATGTACCTTGCAATATAGCCAAATGTCATAAAAAGAGTTGTAATATTTTTCAGCTGCTTTTTTCAGTCAGTGAGCAACTTACCTCCACTTCATTATTTCTTTCCACTTTTTGTTTATTTATTTATTTTTATTTATTTTTACTTTTTTTATTATTATACTTTTAAGTTCTAGGGTACAAGTGTACAAAGTGCAGGTTTGTTACATATGTACACATGTGCCTGTTGGTGTGTTGCACCCATTAACTCATCATTTACATTAGGTATTTCTCCTAATGCTATCCCTCCTCCCTCCCCCCACCCCATGACAGGCCCAGGTGTGTGATGTTCCCCTTCCTCTGTCCAAGCGTTCTCATTGTTCAATTCTCAACTATGAGTGAGAACATGCGGTGTTTGGTTTTCTGTTCTTGCGATAGTTTGCTGAGAATTATGGGTTCCAGCTTCATCTATGTCCCTATGAAGGACATGAACTCATCCTTTTTCATGGCTGCATAGTATTCCATGGTATATATGTGCCACATTTTCTTAATCCAGTCTATCATCAATGGGCATTTGGGTTGGTTCCAAGTCTTTGCTGTTGTGAATAGTGCCTCAATAAACATACGTGTGCATGTGTCTTTAGAGTAGAAGGATTTATAATCCTTTAGGTATATACCCAGTAATGGGATGACTGGGTCAAATAGTATTTCTAGTCCTACATCCTTGAGGAATCACCACACTGTCTTCCACAATGATTGAACTAGTTTAGAGTCTCACCAACAGTGTAAAAGTGTTCCTATTCTCCACATCCTCTCCAGTACCTGTTGTTTCCTGATATTTTAACGATTGCTATTCTAACTGGTGTGAGATGGTATCTCATCGTGGTTTTGACTTGCATTTCTCTGATGGCCAGTGATGATGAGCTTTTTTTCATGTGTCTGTTGGCTACATAAATGTCCTCTTTTGAGAAGTGTCTGTTCATATCCTTCACCCATTTTTTTTTTATTGGATAGGTTTTTTAAATTATTATTATACTTTAAGTTCTAGGTACATGTGCACAACGTGCAGGTTTGTTACATATGTATACATGTGCCATGTTGGTGTGCTGCACCCATTAACTCATCATTTACATTAGGTATTTCTCCTAATGCTATCCCTCTTCCCTCTCCCCACCCCACAACAGGCCCCAGTGTGTGACGTTCCCCTTCCCATGTCCAAGTGATCTCATTGTTCAATTCCCACCTATGAGTGAGAACATGCGGTGTTTGGTTTTCTGTTGTTGTGATAGTTTGCTGAGAATGATGGCTTCCAGCTGCATCCATGTCCCTACAAAGGACACAAACTCATCCTTTTTTATGGCTGCATAGTATTCCATGGTGTATATGTGCCACATTTTCTTAATCCAGTCTGTCACTGATGGACATTTGGGTTGATTCCAAGTCTTTGCTATTGTGAATAGTGCTGCAATAAACATATGTGTGCATGTGTCTTTATAGCAGCATGATTTATAATCCTTTGGGTATATACCCAGTAATGGGATGGCTGGATCAAATGGTATTTCTAGTTCTAGATCCTTGAGGAATTGTCACACTTTTCCATAATGGTTGAACAAGTTTACAATCCCACCAACAGTGTAAAAGTGTTCCTATTTCTCCACATCCTCTCCAGCACCTGTTGTTTCCTGATTTTTTAATGATTGCCATTCTAACAGGTGTGAGATGGTATCTCATTGTGGTTTTGATTTGCATTTCTCTGATGGCGAGTGATGATGAGCATTTTTTCATGTGTCTGTTGGCTGTATGAATGTCTTCTTCTGAGAAATGTCTGTTCATATCCTTTGCCCACTTTTTGATGGGATTTTTTTTTTTGTTTTGTTTTGTTTGAGTTCTTTGTAGGTTCTGGATATTAGCCCTTTGTCAGATGAGTAGATTGCAAAAATTTTCTCCCATTCTGTAGGTTGCCTGTTCACTCTGATGGTAGTTTCTTTTGCTGTGCAGAAGCTCTTTAGTTTAATTAGATCCCATTTGTCAATTTTGACTTTTGTTGCCATTGCTTTTGGTATTTTAGACATGAAGTCCTTGCCCATGCCTATGTCCTGAATGGTATTGCCTAGGTTTTTTCTAGGGTTTTTATGGTTTTAGCTCTAACATTTAAGTCTGTAATCCATCTTGAATTAATTTTTGTATAAGGTGTAAGGAAGGGATCCAGTTTCAGCTTTCTACTTATGGCTAGCCAGTTTTCCCAGCACCATTTATTACATAGGGAATCCTTTCCCCATTTCTTGTTTTTTTCAGGTTTGTCAAAGATCAGATGGTTGTAGATGTGTGGTATTATTTCTGAGGGCTCTGTTCTGTTTCATTGCTCTATATCTCTGTTTTTGGTACCATTACCATGCTGTTTTGGTTACTGTAGCCTTATAGTATAGTTTCAAGTCAGGTAGTGTGATGCCTCCAGCTTTGTTATTTTGGCTTAGGATTGTCTTCTCTATGCAGGCTCTTTTTTGGTTCCATATGAACTTTAAAGTAGTTTTTTTTCCAATTCTGTGAAGAAAGTAACTGGTAGCTTGATGGAGATGACACTGAATCTATAAATTACCTTGGGCAGTATGGCCATTTTCACAATATTGATTCTTCCTATCCATGAGCATGGTATGTTCTTCCATTTGTTTGTGTCCTCTTTTATTTCATTGAGCAGTGGTTTGTAGTTCTCCTTGAAGAGGTCCTTCACATCCCTTGTAAGTTGGATTCCTAGGTATTTTATTCTCTTTGAAGCAGTCGTGAATGGGAGTTCACTCATGACTTGGCTCTCTGTTTGTCTGTTATTGCTGTATAGGAATGCTTGTGATTTTTGCACGTTGATTTCAATCCTGAGACTTTGCTGAAGTTGCTTATCAGCTTAAGGAGATTTTTGGCTGAGACGATGGGGTTTTCTAAATATACAATCATGTCATTGGCAAACAGGGACAACTTGACTTCCTCTTTACCTAATTGAATACACTTTATTTCTTTCTCCTGCCTGATTGCCCTGGCCAGAACTTCCAACACTTTATTCAATAGGAGTGGTGAGAGAGGGCATCCCTGTCTTGTGCCAGTTTTCAAAGGGAATGCTTCCAGTTTCTGCCCATTCAGTATGATATTGGCTGTGGGTCTGTCATAAATAGCTCTTATTATTTTGAGATACGTTCCATCAATACCGAATTTATCGAGAGTTTGTAGCATGAAGGGCTGTTGAATTTTGTCAAGGGCCTTTTCTGCATCTATTGAGATAATCATGTGGTTTTTGTCTTTGGTTCTGTTTATATGCTTGATTATGTTTATTGATTTGCATATGTTGAACCAGCCTTGCATCCCAGGGATGAAGCCCACTTGATAATGGTGGATAAGCTTTCTGATGTGCTGCTGGATTCAGTTTGCCAGTATTTTATTGAGGATTTTTGCATGTATGTTCATCAGGGATATTGGTCTAAAATTCTCTTTTTTTGTCGTGTTTCTGCCAGGCTTTGGTATCAGGATGATGCTGGCCTCATCAAATGAGTTAGGGAGGATTCCTTCTTTTTCTATTGATTGGAAGTTTCAGAAGGGATGGTACCAGCTCCTCCTTGTACCTCTGGTAGAATTCGGCTGTGAATCCACCTGGTCCTGGACTTTTTTTGGTTGGTAGGCTATTAATTATTGCCTCAATTTCAGAGCCTGTTATTGGTCTATTCAGGGATTCAACTTCTTCCTGGTTTAGTCTTGGGAGAGTGTAAATGTCCAGGAAATTATCCACTTCTTCTAGGTTTTCTAGTTTATTTGTATAGACGTGTTTATAGTATTCTCTGATGGTAGTTTGTATTTCTGTGGAATCGGTGGTGATATCCGCTTTATCATTTTTAATTGCATCTATTCGATTCTTCTTTCTTTTCTTCTTTATTAGTTTTGCTAGCGGTCTATCAATTTTGTTGATCTTTTCAAAAAACCAGCTGTATTCAAATGGAAAACAACAGCAACAAAAAAAGCAGGGGTTGCAATCCTAATCTCTGATAAAACAGACTTTAAACCAACAAAGATCAAAAGAGACAAAGAAGGCCATTACGTAATGGTAAAGGGATCAATTCAACAAGAAGAGCTAACTATCCTAAATATATGTGCACCTAATACAGGAGCACCCAGATTCACAAAGCAAGTCCTTAGAGACCTACAAAGAGACTTAGATTCCCATACAATAATAGTGGGAAACTTTAACACCCTACTGTCAACATTAGACAGATCAACGAGACAGAAAGTTAACAAGGATATCCAGGAATTGAACTCAGCTCTGCACCAAGCAGACCTAATAGACATCTACAGAACTCTCCACCCCAAGTCAACAGAATATACATTTTTCTCAGCACCACATTGCACTTATTCCAAAATTGACCACATAGTTGGAAGTAAAGCACTCTTCAGCAGATGTAAAAGAACAGAAATTATAACAAACTGTCTCTCAGATCACAGTGCAACCAAACTAGAACTCAGGACTAAGAAACTTAATCAAAACCGCTCAAATACATGGAAACTGAATAACCTGCTCCTGAATGACTACTGGGTACATAACGAAATGAAGGCAGAAGTAAAGATGTTCTTTGAAACCAATGAGAACAAAGACACAACATACCAGAATCTCTGGGACACATTTAAAGCAGTGTTTAGAGGGAAATTTATAGGACTAAATGTCCACAAGAGGAAACAGGAAAGATCTAAAATTGACACCCTAACATCACAATTAAAAGAACTAGAGAAGCAAGAGCAAACACATTCAAAAGATAACAGAAGGCAAGAAATAACTAAGATCAGAGCAGAACTGAAGGAGATAGAGACACAAAAAACCCTTCAAAAAATCAATGACCTCTTTCCACTTTTCTTCCCATATTCACTCTTGCTTCCCTATAGTCCATTCTCCACATAGTAGCCAGAAGAATCTTCAAAGAGTATAAACCAGGGCATGTCTCTGCCCCTTGTTCTCAATCTTTCAGCAGCTTCTACCTGTGCTTAAAATAAAATCCAATGTTTTACCGTGGCCTAGAGGGCCCTACAGGCCCTGGTCTCTGTCCTCCTCTCCTACCTCATCCCCTTCTGTTCTCTTAGTCATTCAGTATGATCCATTCTCATCTTGGCCATCATTATCTCACACCTCGCTGGCTGCCTTAACATCTTCACTGGTCTCCTTGCTTCCACTCTTGCTCCTTGTAGTCCATTCCCCACTCAGCAGACAGAATGAGCTTTTGAAAACATAAATCAGATCATTTAAACTTTCAACCCTTTAACAGCTTCTCCTTATAACTAGAAAGATCCGAACTCTTTGGTATGCAAGGCATACCATAATCCATAACTGCCCTTCTATTCTCCGAAGTTATCAATCTTCCCCTAGTGAGTAGATTTTTTAAAATTACAAGAGAAGAAGCCAGTTTAAGGGATTTGGGAAGCCATTGAATCCTTTATTTAGCAAACATATCTTACGTTCCATCTATGTGCCATTATGGAGATCCAAAGTTGAAGCAAGTAATATCTTCCCTCAAGGCTTTTCCAGTCTAAGTTACCCCAACATAGATGAGGAGGGTCATGTCTCATTGTAAACATGGCAAAGTTTTTAGGTGACAGTGCAGACTCTTTGGCAGTCCTGGTACCTGACTTCACATTCCCATTGAAATGTGGAACCTTTCACTTTAAAAATATGTGCATAAGTCTGCATTCAGTTTTCTCTGGAAATTATATTGTTCTAGAATCACACAGTCCCTTGATAGAATCTATGTAGTGCTAAATTAATTTCACAAACCTTTTTGCTGAATATTCTTTCATGGGCTCAGGCCAGCACTCCTGACATTTATCTACCAATGCTGTCTGTGTCCAAGGAAACAAACTTAACAATGGCTCTGAAATAGCTACTCCTATTCAAGTGCTTACCAAAAGCAGACTTTTCTTTTTTAATCTAGTGACTCATGACTGTAAGATTATCTTTTCACACTGTATTGCAGTGGTTCTGAATATACTGGTGACAGGTTTGGTGAATCAGAATGACCTTTGGACATTTAGAAAAATAATATGCCTTGGGAACATTTCACATTAAAGGCGTATGCTCATTTCCAGCAGCACCACCTCCAGTTGAGTATCACAACTTTATTCCTATACATTTTTCTCTATTTTTCCTTTAAAATATTCCCTGAAGAACTATGGTTACGTATCTAGACCATCAGTTGCTTTCACCCCCTCACACATTTTCAGCATATGCCAAATCTAGGTCATTACTTATAAGTGTGGTTCATAGAGGCAACTTTGAAGGGGAGGGATACAGGGAGTCATGAGAGTCATTAAGTCAAGACATCTGAAGTCAGTGCAGCTCAAAGCACCACATACAATCCAATAGAGACCACAGGCAAGAACATGAATTCTCTGCCCTCACGGGCTCTCAATTTAATAGTTCAAAATCAGACTTTGCTCCTAATTTGCTCTATGACCCTGAGCCAGTCTATTGCTATACTTGTACTTCTGTTTCCTCATCTGTCGAGTGTGGGGGCTTAGACACCCGGCCTCTCAGGCCCTTTGCACTTCTACAGTAGTGAGACAATGTTTCCATGAAACTTTACCTCTTCATCTTGCATCATGGAACTTCCTTGGTCTACTCAGCAGCAGAAAAAACAAAAACCAAAAAACTGCAATTACAACTTTGTTCCTTACCTATGCTCAGCTCCTGCTTTCTTCTTTTCTCCTTGGGAGGCTGAGGCAGGAAAATCACTGGAACCTGGGTGGCAGAGGTTGCAGTGAGCCAGGACCATGCCATTGCACTCCAGCCAGGGTGACAAGAGTGAAACTCCTTCTCAAAACAAAAAAAGTATGTGTTGTTGATTATGATTGTTATTAATAATAGTAACCTTTCAAGGTTTCATTTTTTGTTCAACTGGGAATTACCTTTATGATGCATTATACTATATATAAACTTTCCCCTAGGAATTTTGGTAACATGTCTTAGTCCATCCCTCAAGTACATATGAATTCCCTGAAATAATGAAGAAGATGCTGTCAGAAATATGTGGATGAGCATCATACTATCCAGTTTGAAAATCTATTAAAAGCTACAGTAATCAAAACAGCATGGTACTGGCATAAAAACAGACACATGGACAGATGGGAAAGAACAGAGAGCCTGGTAATAAATCTACATACTTATAGTCACTTGATCTTTGACAAAGACAAGAAGAACACACAGTGAATGCAACAAGAACACAAAGAGAGTGTGATCTCTTCAATAAATCGTGCTGGGAAACTGGATATCCACATTTAGAAGAATCATATCACATCATATATAAAATCAAATCAAAAAGGATTAAAGACTTAACATAAGACTTGAAACTGTAAAACTACTAGAAGAAAACATAAGGGAAAATCTCCTTGATGTTGGTCTGGGAAATTGATACACAATGGAATACTATTCCGCCTTAAAAAAGGAAACAAGTGATGTCATTTGCAACAACATGGAGGAAACTGGAGGAAATTATGTTAGGTTGAATAAGCCAGACACAGAAATATAAATGCCACGTGATCTTCCTTATACATGGAATATAAAAATGTTGAACTCATAGAAACAGAGAGCAAAATGGTGACTGCCAGAGGTTGGGGTGGGGATGGTGGAGAGTGGAGAGATGTTGATCAAAGGACATAAAATTTCAGTTAGGAGGAATAAGTTCAGAAAATCTATTGTATATCATGGTGACTACATTTGACGACAATATATTGTATATTTAAAAACTGCTAAAAGAGTACTTTTTAAGTGTTCTCACTATAAAATAAAAATAAGTATGTGAGGTAATGCATATGTTAAGTAGTTTAATGTAGTCATTCTGCAAGATATACATATATTGAAAACATCATGTTGTACACTGTAAATATATACAATTTTTACCTGTCAATAAAAATATATGCATATGAGTGACTGTGAACACAGCCTCCTTTTCTGGTTTTCCACTTGAGGGAGGTTGGCTGTGTCTGTACTCTTTTATCACCACTGAAACCGCCATCTTGGTGCCTCTGCTGATTCTTTGTTTGTGGATTGAGTAGCTAAATAATAGAGTGTCTTTAATATACCTGGGAAATTTTCCTGGCACATAGTGGTTCTTTTTGATAATTGAGGCATTCATCTACACTACTCCCTTTGCACACCTGCTTTGAGACAATCAAATAATATAGAGTTGAGATGTGGCCATGAATATAAGAGAAAAAATGGAGGAAAAAGGAAGAAAATATGTAGGAATAAGTAAAAGCCTGAGGGTCACCCCATTACTCCTCACCAAAACACACACACACACCCACATAAACAGGAGATGAAATGATAGCTTTTATCATGCAAACAAAAGAGGTCTTATTATTTTACCTTATTTACCTTAAAGAAGATAAACCCATGACTAAGAAATAAGACAATGTTTTTAACATGAAAATTGTCTGACAGAAGCAATGGATATATATCTCATACACACCTTCAAAGGGATGATGTCTTATTTCTATATTTACCATTTAGCATATTTTTTTCTAAAGAATTTTGCATCATTTCTTACTATCCATTCCCCAAACAACCTCTGAAGTCAACATAGCAAACTTTGACTGGGTTTCCAGGTCAAAGAATGCAGTGAGTAGAGGCCTGCCAGATGGGTCTTCCCAGAGGGCTGTGAGTTCCCCAGTAGCAGGATGGGCCCCTCCACTCTTCCTTACCCTGGCCACTATTCAACAGCAAAGCTATTGTTTTTAAGCAGTTGTTCAAACCAATAATTGAAATTATGGCTCCAGAGGTATTAAATAATTTGGGTGCCTCTGATAAAAACATGAAAAACTTCAATTGGAAAAGTTGATTAAACTTTATAATAGGCAAAATTCTAAGATGACCTCTGTAATTCTTACACTGTGGTAGAAACACCCTTACATAAACCCTTCTTCTTGCATGTAGGTGGAACCTGTTACTTGCATCTAAACAATAGAGCATGGCAAAGGTTGTCGTATTTTATAGAAGTAAGATTCCCTAATCAGTTAACTTTGGATCAATCAAAAGGAAGATTATCTTGAGTAGGCTTGACCTAAGCACGTGAGCCCTCCAGTCCTGCTCCAAAAGAAGCAACTGCAAGAAGTCACTCTCTCACCTGCTAGCCTTGAAGAATAAACTTCCATGATTTCTACTGCTGCAAGAAAATGAATTCTGCCAACAACCACGTGAGCTTGGAAGAAGACTTCTAGCCTTGGAGCCCACTCTGGCCAATGTTTTGATTGTACTCTTGTGAAACCTGAGCAGAGGACTCAGCCATAACTGGTTTCAGATTTTTGACCCATAAAAACTGTGAGATAATTAATTAATGGTGTGTGTGTGCACGTGTGTGTGTGTATGAGATGGAGTCTTGCTCTGTCACCCAGGCTGGAGTGCAGTTGTGCAATCTCAGCACACTGCAACCTCTGCCTCCTGGGCTCAAGAGATTCTCCTGCCTCAGCCTCCTCAGTAACTGGGACTACAGGTGCCCACCACCACACGCAGCTAATTTTTGTATTTGCAGTAGTGACAGGATTTTGCCATGTTGGCCAGGCTGCTCTCAAATGCCTGACCTCGAGTAATGTGCCTGCCTCAGCCTCCCAAAGTGCTGATATTACAGGTGTGAGCCACCGTGCCCAGGCAATTAATGTTGTTTTAAGCTACTAAGTTTCTGGTAACTTGTTACACAGTAGTAGAAAACTGATATAAAGTTCACGAGCCTTACTCACGTTCTGTAAAAAAAAGGAAATGCTAACTAGTGACACCTCAATAAGAAGTCAAAAAGATTCAGCAATAAGTGCTTTAGCTATTTCAATATTATTGGGGTGGTGGCTAACAACCTGGACTTCAGAGTGAGATAGTCTTGGGTTCTGGGACCAGCCCTGACACTTAATAGCTATTTGAGTTTAGGTAAGTCACTGTATTTCTCTCAACCTCTGTTTTCCTACCTTTGATGCCATTTTCCATGACTGTGTTTCTGTTGCCATTTAACAACTGAAGACATGACGTTAAGGAGAGTTTGACTTTCTTACACAGACAAACAGGATATAATAGGGGTTAATCCACACCCTGAATTCTCCAGGCCAGGCTTTCAATGGGAAAAAGTTTTCATAAAATGAATTTCTGGGCCACTTTTGTTTTAGAAAAAGTAGGAATGGTGAGGATTGGAATTGGCGTATACACATTTCTCAGTTTTTAGACTTCTAGAATCTAGCCTGGTGTTTGCTGGCTGCACTTGCTCCGTATTCTGTTGTCCAAAGGCAAATAAATAAATAAATCATCAAACGTTAGCAACAAGAAGTGGCTCGTCAAAGTCACAGATCCTACTAGTGTCAGAGTCAAGAACAGAATTCAAGTTCTCTGACCCTCTATGCTCTGCAACTATATCATCTTGCTCTTCCTGGAATTTCTCCTGATTTGCTGTGAGGCCCCTAGAAAATAATTTCCACCCGTGGTTTCTTTCCTTGTTTTGCCCAAAGCCTGCATCCTTTAACTTGATTACATCTTGTCTTGCTGATAGAAAGTAATTTCAGCAAGTGCTTAACTGTAATAGTTACCTCCCCAGTGTGAAGAGGTCTCTGTTCTCTGAGAGAGCAGAGACCAATTTCTAGCACCCACTCACAAATTCCACAATGCACTTTATCTCCATGATTTTTTTGCTCCCTGCTTGCCCCGAGACGTAGAAGTGGCTCACATGCACTTTTTGTTGAAAAGTAAAAGTAGGGTAAAAAAGAGGTAGTGAAAAATATACTCCTATGGATTTTTTTAAAAAAATGAAAATTGAACTTAGTGGATTTCTTGGGAAACCAGTGTTGTTCCTCCTGACAAAATCCCCCTCATCTTTCAAGACCCAGCTTAGCTGACACTTCATCTAGGACTCATTCTCTGTTCCACCCCAGGCAGAGTTTCTCTCTTTCTTCCTCCTCCGTGTTCTCATTGCATTTTGACCAGAACTCTTCTTTGCTATTTATCACAGGTTGCCTTGTATTAAAGTTATTCTCCCCAGCACAGAGGCAGTACACTCTCAGAGAACAGAGACCAATTTTTACTTATCTTTGCATCATCCACCCCTACTGCCATGCCTGGCAAAGAAGAGGCACTCAATCACTGTTTGCTGACTTGAATCTAAAATCAACTTTTTAAAATTTACTTTAAAATTTGTTGTAGCATACTTTAAAGTTGCTTTGGCAATGAATAAAACTGTTTACATTTATGGAGTTAAATCGGGAGTGGGTTGAGGGTGGGGGTGGGAATGATGAATTTTCCTATTACAGATTTTTACCAGAATCTCACATGGAAAAACTGGGTTTGTGAATCGACTTTTGGGTTTTAGTCTCCTCTACTTTGCACTCCATATTAAGGGAGTACATATGTTGGTATATCAGTCAGGGTTCAGGGCAACATACTGCAATAACTCAAGGTATACTAATCAGAAAGTATTTAATACAGAGAATCCATACTGAGAACTTATTTGAAGGGATGAAGGTGTGGGCTCTATGCTGAACATCAAAAAATGACTCCTAGAACATGACAGGAATGACCCTCTTGAAGAACTACTATCTTCAAGGCCATTGATGGAACCATTAATTTTTTTTTTTCTTGAGACAGGGTCTCATTCTGTTGCCCAGGCTGGAGTACAGTGGTGTGATCATGGTTTGCTGCAGCCTTGATATCCCAGGCTCAAGCGATTCTCCCACCTCAGCCTCCTGAGTAGCTAGGACTACAAGTACATGCGACGACACCTAGCTATTTTTTTATTTTTGCATTTTTGTAGAGATGGAGTCTTCCTGTGTTGCCCTGGATGGTCTCTAATTCCTGGGCTCAAGAGATCTTCTTGCCTCTACCTCCCAAAGTGCTGGGATTACAGACGTAAGCCACCACGTTTGGCTGAACCACCAAATTTAAGAATGCATTGCAATTGCTGTTATCCAGAAATCAGGAAAACAGAATTAAGAAGCCGTCACTGCCGCTATTCCTACCCCAGCTACCTCTTGGCCCCTACAAAGATGATGACTGGGTAATAAGACATAGACTCTATCTAGCGTCTCTGCTACAACTTGCTTGTCAACATCCAGGAAGCTAGAGAATTGACATGGGGCACCAGTGCAAAAAACATCCCATGTCTCTAAGACCTAGCTTGCCAGAAGAAAACAACTAAAAGAAAAGAGAGATGGCCTACACTTTCCGTCTGACTTCAAAACTCCAAGCAAGTGCATCTAGTTTGCTTCTTCAGGTACAGGAGAGAAGGGGAAATATAGTTTCTAGCTTTCCAATCTCAGTAGTATAGGAAGGTATGTCAAAAGGAAGATGAACTAGAGACTGAGTGAGATAATACACAATATTTCCACAGGCTAACTCAGGGACAGTCTGCTGGCCTTGCATGGCTGTGGCATTGAGGAGCTTTCTACCCTGTGGTCGGATAGACCCATTGTCCTAAAGACATCATTATACTAAAAATGCCAATCATTATTTGCCATGCCACAGCAGGAGAAGCTTCAAGAGAAACTACTTGTCCCATAGCCTTGTTGAATGGTCAGTGGATTATGTGCCCCAGCCTCCTGGCTGTACCTTATGTGATCATGGGTGGGCCCTTGGCCCAGTGGTGGCTCATATGTAGTTTAGCCAGGAACCTAAGTGGCTTGGATGATCTGGTCTGAAAAGGAGAGCTAAGCCAATAGACTTATGCCCTTATAAATTTAGTATGGTAGGCACTGTACAAGGTGGAACTGTCACAAAATCAGATTTGTAGAGAGGTGAATGAAGCAAATGTGCAGGATGAAGCAGACATACCCAGGAGAAGAGACAGCATCCCCTGAGTGGGCCCCAAAGAAGATAGCTGTCTCCATTCTTAGTATCTTTTGAGGCTAGTTCCAATCCAAGCATGCCCTTGCAACACTCTTTCCATTTGCCTTGGGGATAACTTGAGTGGGCCTACCATGTAGCAAAAGGGCTTCGACTAAAACCAGGCCATAAAGGAAAGTGGATGGAAGACTCACTTGCTTTCACTGGTCATGTGGCCAATACAATGCTATGTTCACCACCATATTTCCCCTTCCTGAGCACCCACACCAGGAAGAGTCCATTTCCCAGTCTCTCTTGGAGGGCTACACTAAGTTCCTACCAGTGGGAATGTGAGCTGAAGTGATGTGTCATTTGCAGTCCAAGGCAGTTTAAAATGGTGGAATCCCGCCTCTTGCCCTCTGCATCTATGTGGCTGGAAGCTAAAATCTCTGACATGGAGGCCTGGAACTATAGAAGTAAACAGGATCTCTGAGCCTCTTGGAGGACAGTTGCCAAGGAGATTTGCTTAGCTCTTATCAGATTGTAATTTACCTTTCAGCAGATGGAAGCTACTTCTATTTACAGGAATCAAGGAGGAAAGAGTGTGGGCTTTTTAATTGGAGTCAATGGCAGTATTTCTATGTAACTCAGTGAATGACGGGGCCATATAAACTTCATAAGGAAGGGAACATGACTGCCTAATTCGCCACTGTATCTTTGGAACCAAGAACAGTGGCCATTGTAGATGTTCAATAAATATTTTTTCAATGAATGAATGAGCTCAGATGAAGTCACGTTTTTACATCTTTGATTAGGATGCTGTTTGAGTTTAAAATCATTTTAATGGACTTTCAGTTAGCCAAAAACTAACTATAAGTTGGTCCCAGGAGCATTTCTGGGTATTCATCAAAAGCTCATCAGAAGTATTCCTAAATGGCCAGCCACGGTGGTTCATACCTGTAATCCAAGCACTTTGGGAGGCCAAGGCGAGTGTATCATTTGAGGTCAGGAGTTCGAGACCAGCCTGGCCAACATGGTGAAACCCCATCTCTACTAAAAATATAAAAACTAGCCGGGCAGTAGTGGCACACGCCTATAATCCCAGCTGCTTGGGAGGCTGAGGCAGGAGATGGTTTGAGCCTGAGAGGCAGAGGTTGTGGTGAGCCAAGATCGCACCACTGCATTCCAGTCTGGGCAACACAGTGAGACCCTGTGTCCAAAAAAAAAAAAAAAAGTATTCGTAAGTAATTACTACAGGCAACCCAGTAAGTAGACATGAGGGATCTAGCCCTCTCAACAATTCTCCTGATTTTCTGTGTGAACTTATGCAAATAATTTCACTCAGCCTCAGTTTCCTCATTTACAAATGGAGATATAAATCTTTGTCCTGTCTGCCTCAGAGAGTTCTGAGGCTCAAATGACCCAATAGACGTGGAAGAGCTTTGTAAACTATTAGCTGTGTGCACACACACACATGCACACACACACACACATATAGCTAGGTGTGTATGTATGTATATAGAAAATAAATCATTAGGAATCACATATGTTCCCTGCAGAACATAAAGCCCTATTTGTCCCACAGCATTTATACATTTATATTTCCCACTTTCTATGAATATCCTTAAATTCTATTTTAGTGCAAGTGAAATTGGCTGGCACCTCTGTGTAACTGTTGACAGATTAGGAAGATAAAGAGACACGGGTAATCTGCATGTCTCAGGATAATCAATGAAGAAACGGAATGACTGAATCTATTATAGAAAAGCTTGTTTGGATTATGCAAATATTCCACCACCCAAGGTAAACCAAAGTGGGTCTAAGTGGCACAGAACGTGGAGCTGCCATTGCAGATTTGGGTACTGTTTGGACTCTGCAACACCAGCATACTTACAGATTGCCTCACTCTGCATAACAGTTGAATTATTATGACTACATGACTACCTGTGTAGGCATTCACTCACTTTAAGTGCAAGAGGTACTCTTAAAATTCATTCACTCAATCATTCATTCCCGGGAAGCACTTTTCCCGTCATTTGATACAGCAAGAATTACTTTTTAAAGTGAATGTTTACTCTCTGTTTTTGCCAACAGTCAACTTTCATCTATTGAGTGTTTTTTATTGTGTCAAGCCCTGCACGAAAGCATGGTGAGGGACATGGTGATGTATAAGGCATGGTCCCTGCTCTTAGAGGACCATAGCTATGCAAGTTAGTTAGGGAAAGCTCAGAAAAGATGGTGTATTAGTTTTCTATTACTGCATAACAAATTACCACAAACATGGAGGCTTAAAATCTCACCCATTTATTAGCTCACAATTCTGTTTGATATGGCTCAACTGGCTTCTCTGCTCAGGGTATCACAAAGTTGAAATCAAGGTATTGGTCAGGCTGATGTCTCATCTAAAAGGTCCGGAAAAACTTGTTTACAAGCTCACTCAGGATGTTGGTTGAATTCAGCTCATTGAGATTGTAGGACTAAAGTCCTTGTTTCCTTGCTGGCTGTAAACCAGAGGTTATCTTAGGCTCTGAGGGCTGCCACGTTGCTTGCCATGTGGTCCCCTCCATCTTCAAAGCAGTAATAGTGTGCCAAATCCTTTCCAAGGTTTGAATTTCTGACTCCCTCCTTTATAATCAACTGGAGAAAACTCTGCTTTTAAAAGGCTCACTAGATTAGGTCAGTCTATTTAGGGTAATCACCCTATGCCATATCATGAAACATAATCATACGAGTGATATCTCATTACATTCACAGGTTCCACTCACACTTAAGGGGTTTATGCAGGGCATGTATCCCAGGGGGCAGAAATCTTGGAAGCCATCTCAGGATCTTGCCTACCACAGTTAAATGTCAGGATAGTCCCGGAGAATGGTAAGCTGTCAATGCTATATAACCATGTTGGAGAGATTTGGAAGGCACAGTTTTCCAGTTTCCAGTCTCCTGTATCTGTTCCCTTCATTATTTTCTGATGATGGCTCTTCCTTCTTTGGATTACTAAATACCAAAGAAGATCATTTGGACCAATTAATGTCCACATGTGGCCTTTGGGTTCCAAATGACATCTGGCTTAGGAGTGGCTTTCTGTATGGAAAATTTGAAGAGTGCTTCTCTTTGTAAATTCCTAGAGGGTAGGCATTGCATTTTCCTTCAATACTCCCACCTCCAAACAAAACAAACCAAAACAACAAACTTCTCCGATCTTTATATTTTCTGAGACATTTCTCTTGAAAACTTTACAGCCAGGTTTGGGAAATAATCACCTATGTTTTCCTTCTCTGTATCCTTGCCTACAAATCACTCCTCCACCCGCTGCAATCTAGCTGCCATTCCCACTGTTCCATTTGGTTTGACTCAAAAGAATAGACTCACTTGGATTCAAATACTGGCTTGATCACTGTGATGGTTGATTTTATGTATTAGCTTGACTGAGCTAAGAGATGCCCAGGTAGCCTGTAAAACATTATTTCTGTGAGGGTGTTTCCAGAAGAGATTAGCATTTCAATCAGTACACTGAATAAAGAAGATCTGCTCTCACCAGTGTGGGTGGGCATCATCCAATCTTTCCAGGGCCTACATAGAACAAAAAGGCAGAGGAAAGGAGAATTCACTCTCTCTTCTTGAGCTGGGTCATCTATCTTCTTTTGCCCTTAGGCACAGGAGCTCCTGATTCTTAGGCCTTTGGACTCCAGGACTTGTAATAGCAGCAGCATATTATGGGACTTCTCTGCCTCCATAATCATATGAGGTAAATCCCATAACAAATCCTCTCATATAACAGGATTTATTATGGGATTTGGCGCGTGCGCGCGCGCGCGCGCGCGCGCACACACACACGCACACACACACACCCCTCCTTGATTCCATTCATTTGGAGAACCCTGGCAAATACAATCACTCACCTGATGTGTGACTGTCTCAGCCTTAATTTGCTTTTCTATAAAAAGCGAATGACATTCATGCTGAAGTGTTTTGGTGAAGATTAGTGACAATGCATGTAAAGCACCAACTACTGGCACTCTTACTCTTCTGTGACTCTAAGCACTTTGAGAACAGAAACCGTACTTTAAAGGGTCGCAGGACAGTCTGACGTCACCCTTTTGACAGTGGCATTTTGACAAAATAGCACCAAAATGCCCCCATGTTCAAATGGGCGTATGAAAGCATCCTTATTGAGAATTGTGCTTCCTTATCTCCCACATTTCCTAGCACAGTGCTTGACACACAATAGAAACTCCATCAATGTTTGTTACTGATAGAAATGATGAACTAGTTTATCTCTTTTCTTCATCTAAATTGTATGCTCATTGAGGGCAGATAATTTTTTTCTTATTACAAACATTCCACATGGTTTGTTCTTCCAATACTTGGCTATGGATAATTCTTTCACTCATTCAAATTCTCAGACTTAGATGAAACCCAAGGGAGTATTGAACTCATGCATCCTAGTAAGAAGATTAGCTCTTTAATGTTTAATAATCATCAGGGAAAAAGAGATTCCACAACCTTCCCCAATAACTTGTCTCAGAGTTAAATAGAAGGAAGACAATAAGGATTATTAAAATTCCTCATGCCCTATGTAAGTCTATTTGCAAATGCTAATGGATTTCTCAGGAAGTCAAGCAACTTCCTTTCTTCCTTTCTCCCCTATCCTTGCTCTCTCTCTCTCTTTCTCTCTCTGTCTCTCTCATGTGTCTATAGGTTATTTGCCCCGCCTGAATTAGGGAAGAAAAATGGTCTCCTCCACAGAATCTGAATCAGATTTCCTATAGTGGAGTGGTTAAGGAACAGAGTTTAGGCTTTCAGAAAGATAGATTCTGTTACATATTCAAGCTCCACTGTCTGATTTTGGGGTAACAAGTTCTTTAGCCCCTCTGAGCCTCAGTTTCTTCAGCAAGAAAATAGAGATGAAAATGGTAGTGCCTCCCTCAAGGATGATCATTGAAATTTAAAGAGAGAATTCACATAAAGCCCTTAACACATGCTTAGCAGGTAATAATAAATGCTAGTTGTTTATATCACAAGTAAAATTCTCTTTTAGCAAGAATATTTTAATACCTAACTTGGCATAATGATCATCATGAAACAATTCCCCTTGTCTTTGTGAATAATCTATATAGTACTGTTTTGCCGATGAGAATGAGTGCTCCTGTAAGAACCACACTTCAAAGACCCTCTTTACTTGGCAGTTATTGGGATATAATTATCATCCTGTGAAATCAAAGGTAGGTCTGTATAAGGGCTGCATTTAGGCACAGACTCCATATTAAATATAATGTTAGCTGTAATATGGTGCTTTTCCCTATGGATTAGTGATATTTTGGTTGGGTAGATTGGGAAAATAATTGTAAAAATTGTTTTTGGGTTTGTTTTAGGAATAAGCTCTTCTTGAAAGACTGAAAGACTCTTGGTCCTGGTGGAGTTTATATTTTGGGGCCTGATCCTAGAAATAATGAACCTCCTTCCTTTAGGGAAAAGGCAAAATCCAGGGCTGAACAGATGTTTAGCTCTGGATTATTCTGGGTTATTCAAAAGGTTTAGAACAGTGGTTTCCGATTCTGTGGATCTGGGATTCAGCCTGATAATTTGCATTTCTAACAAGTTTCCAGTTTATGCTAATAATTCCGGTGCAGGGACTGCACTTGGACAACCACTGCACTAGAAAGAAGTGAGGGAATAATAGTCCCTTCTGCATATGTAGTATTTTTTACCATTGCTAATCCTATTCACATCCATTATCACATTGGAGCCTCATTGATGTCAGGTTAAGACAAGGAAAGTATTGTGAACATCAATTGTCCATGAGAAATAAGTTAAATAGAAACTTACAAACTTTGGATTCTGCAGTGTACTATGACTCATATCTTGTAAATGGTTTCCTATCTGGAGGAAAATAACAGGCTCTGAGGGCAAACTCTATAAAGGAGATGGCAAATGTCAGTCACCTACACTCTCCCTACTGCATTCATAAATGAATTACTAATCTGTCATAGCAGTCTTTCGCCCAGATTTCCCCTCAGAACCCTCCTGGTCATGTGCTTAAGGCAGCCACTACCAGTTAATCAGGGTTAGCACATACTGCTATTTTCCATTTATTCTCCAAAGGGAAATGAAGATGAACTAAGTAGGATGGAACTGGCTTTGTGGCTACAGAGATGAATCAGACACAGTTCTTGTATGGTGTAGGAGAGAAGACAAAGCATGTGTAAAACTAGCTACATCTTAGGGATAAATGCAGTAAAAGGCTGTCAAGAGGAACAAGTAAAGTGTAGAGAATGGAGATGTCACTTTCAGTTGTGACATTAAATCTTCCTCTGTTGGACCCACTTCTACCTCTACATCACAAAGTGACAGAGAACATTAGAAGTTCACTCCCTACAACTTCTGCCCATCAATTATCGACCTCGGTCTGTTTCCTGCTATGTAAAACAGAGGTGATACTCAAACACATCCCATACAGTGGTTAGAAGGATTAATTGTCTCATACATGGTGTGCTCTTGCTCTATGAAAGGTACAATACCTTTCATAGAGCATTGTAATGCTCTCCACTGTAACTCCTCAGGCTCAACTTACTGTGAAGTCAATTCAGAGGATAGGTACACCCAGGTAGTTTGCAGAGGTTTCAGATCTTGTCCATTTAAATAGAATGAATCACTATACTGGCAAAACTACCATCTTCTCCTCTTAGTTTGGCAAATTCACAAAGATAACAACACTCTTCTTCACTCCTATCTTTTGTCTGCTTAATAGCCCTGACACTTCAGAGGAAGGCCTTATATGCACAGTTAAAACTATAAAAGATACATGTATTTGTATTAAGAATGTCATATTATGTTTTCAACAGCACCCATGGAAGAAAGACAACATAGTCATCACATATATCTCCCCATGAGTTTCTACTTTGGGGTTAGCAAGGCAATTCCTTTTTGAATAATACACCTGTTCTTCCCCCACTTCTCTGAAAATAGACAGTTCATTTATGTTTCAACTGGGTTGGAAAAAACATCATAATTTGAATGCTCTGATATCTCTTCAGACTTCTTAAAATAAGATTCCACTGCTGTGTATATGGATAATTGTTTTTGAAGCAGATATATAGTAATTGGCAGGTGAATATTAGCTCAAATCCCCACTTAACATTTACCATGAGTTTCATGATTTTGCTGCACCCGTCTTTGCTTTTAGTAATGAGAACTCACAGTCTTAATATTTCCACAATTTAGGTCTGAAACAGAATTTGGGTGTGAGAAAGGATTTTTGGCAGTAATGGAGGAAAATGTCCCTCAAGAAAGAAACAAGCTCTGGAAGAAATGGACCATTTGTTATTTCTGAAGGCCAAAGGTGAAAAAATTTCTTTTTGACAGCCTGGAAAATGGTCTTCTGAAGTAATACTGTAGCACCAGGCCACATAAAACAAATGGTAGAGGCTTCAGGAGTGTTGTCAAAAACTCAATTATTGATAAAGTCCAGCTCCAAACTCTCTCTCTCGCTCTCTCTCTCTCTCTCTCACACACACACACACCCCAACTCAATGTTCATATCTTTTTGTGTTGTATAATGGTGAGAGAGATGCTAGCATTGCTTTTAGAACCATATCAAACAGCATGAGGAATCACAAAGCCATGGAAACAACATGTCTGGTTATACGTAACTATAAAAAGAAATTGGATTTTGAAAACTAACAACAATAAACCAACTGGAGTTTTCTTATGAACTTTCTTGGAATTGTATTACTGATTTATTTGTACTTCATTCCTTAACTATACATATATATATATAGAGAGAGAAAGCTTTATAGATAAATAGATAGATCTATATATAGAGAGAAGAGAAAGTTCTATCTCTCTCTATATATATCTATTTAGTTATATATAGAAGTGTGTATATATATGTGAATACATATACACACACACAAATATATATGGCCCTCCTAAAATAAGCTTTAATAGTTTTTCCCTCAATTTGAGATTTTATTCTTCTGCAAATTTTGCACATTTTTACATGTTAACAATCTCTTACACATGTACATCAAAACTCTTTCACATTTGTTATCTCACCATGTCCTAATACATTTGTGAGACATGTAAAGGCTTCCAGATTCAGATAAGAAAATTGAAGCTCTGAAAGATTAAGTGGCCTATCCAAAGTCACACAGCTACCAGGTGTTGAAATCTGGACAGTGATCCCCATCCTCTGCCTCTAGAGTTCTTTGCACTCTACCACCCAGACGTGTGTGTCTGTCTCTGTCCCATTGAGTAAGTGGGACTCCTCCACTGGCCATTCAAACCTATTTTGTGTGATCTATGCTTTATCCCTTCCCTGGATGAAAACCAGGACTAGTACCTGTGACTTTTCTGGTTATGCTCAGATAATATAACATTATCTTGTCACTTTGGGTAATTTTCAGTAAAGAGTCTAGTCCATTTATGAGTCAAAATCCCTATCTTCATTTGATATGAAGGCTTCTCCATTTCTCCAACCAGGAACTGCAGTGGGAAAGGGGAGATGGTGGTGACCTTATTCTCAAGTTCCATACCTTGCACTTCTACTCCTCTTCCCTACCTGGCTAACTGTGGTTTCTGACTTCCTCAGTGGACAAAGCAGGGATGAAGAAAATAGGTAAGGGGCAAGACCTTGCCTGACTAGTGTGGCTGTGGTAATTCAGCATCAGAACTCTGTGAATTAGGCCAGGTGTGGTGGCTCATGCCTGTAATCACTTGATGTCAGGAGTTTGAGACCAGCCTGGCCAACATGGCATAACTCTGTCTCTACTAAAAATAGAAAAAACAAAACTAGCCTGGAGTGGTGGCACACTCCTGTAGTTCCAACTACTCAGGAGGCTGAGGCACAAGAATGGCTTGACCCTGGAGGCAGAGGTTGCAGTTGCAGTGAGCCAAGATGGCACCACTGCACTCCAGCCTGGAGGTCAGAGTGAGACTCTGTCTCAAAAAAAGGAAAAAAAGAAAAAGAATAAGAACTTTGGGGATTTAGCAGGTGTTTCAAGTTCACTCTTTCCCTCTGGGCTGCTTCATGGATTCCTCTTTTACACCCTCAATGTTGGAGATATTACTAATCAAAAGCCAATTTTTAATAATCTCCTTAGTCTTGGGGTTTCAGCTGCAACTGAGATAAAACTAGTTTTGTTGTAACATCCTGTTACATGTAACTGATTTATTCATTCACAATGTGAATAAAGATCATGAGCTTTGGAGTCAAAGAGACCTAACTATAAATCAAGGTACTGCCACTCACTAGTTTTATGACCTTGGAAAAACTTTTCGACCATCTCTTAGTCTCAGTTTTTTAATCCAGACATTACAATACTTATTTTACAGGCATTATAAGATTACTTGAGATAACATATGTTAATTGCCTGGGATAAAATCGACACTTAATAATTGGTAACAGAAGTGGCTGTTTGTGTTATATAGGTAAGCTGATCCTAATGAATATTTCCAGGTAGATAATATGTCCCTTTAGCATAGTACTACACCCTCTTTTGCCTCCCGATACCCTAAAGCTTACAGGGTTCTTCTCACTTTCTCACCGTGCTTGAAATCCTTCACTAGGTTATCCTACCTAAGCCTGCCAGCCCTGCAAATGGACTTTTTTCCCAGATTGTAAGGATTAAGTGGGATCATGCATTTAAGATGATTACCCAGAATCTGGCACTGGTAAGTGCTCAAGAAATGGGAGTTACTACTATTATTGGTTGTGTTATTGTTACGATCTTACCATATCCCTGTTTTTTTAAAAAATGTCCCTTTTATCCACAATCTCAACTTTGTCATTCTCAACAAATCAACTCCCTGAGAGTGACTAGATACAGATACATTTTTTCTTTTTTTATTTCTTTGTTTGTTTGTTTGTTTTAAACAGGGTCTCACTCTGTCGCCCAGGCTGGAGTGCAGTGGTGCAATCTCGGCTCACTGCAAGCTCCTCCTCCCAGGGGTTCATGCCATTCTCCTGCCTCAGCCTCCTGAGTAGCTGGGACTACAGGCACCCGCCACCACGCCAAGCTAATTTTTTGTATTTCTAGTAGAGATGGGGGTTTCACTGTGTTAGCCAGGATGGTATTGATCTCCTGACCTCATGATCTGCTCACCTTGGCCTCCAAAGTGCTGCAATTACAGACGTGAGCCACCACACCCGGCCAGATACTTTCTTCTCTAAAGAATCCCTTGAGACTCTTCCAAGTGACACAGTAGATTAGTTTTATTAAGAATGCAGGTTCTAGACACTTCTCAAAAGAAGACATTTATGCAGCCAACAGACACATGAAAAAATGCTCATCATCACTCGCCATCAGAGAAATGCAAATCAAAACCACAATGAGATACCATCTCACACCAGTTAGACTGGCAATCATTAAAAAGTCAGGAAACAACAGGTGCTGGAGAGGATGTGGAGAATAGGAACACTTTTACACCGTTGGTGGGACTGTAAACTAGTTCAACCATTGTGGAAGACAGTGTGGCGATTCCTCAAGGCTCTAGAACAAGAAATACCATTTGATCCAGTCATCCCGTTACTGGGTATATGCCCAAAGGATTATAAATCATGCTGCTATAAAGACACATGCACACATATGTTTATTGTGGCACTATTCACAATAGCAAAGACTTGGAACCAACCCAAATGTCCATCAATGATAGACTGGATTAAGAAAATATGGCTCATATACACCATGGAATATTATGCAGCCATAAAAAGGATGAGTTCATGTCCTTTGTAGGGACATAGATGAAGCTGGAAACCATCATTCTCAGCAAACTATAGCAAGGACAGAAAACCAAACACCACATGTTCTCACTCATAGGTGGGAATTGAACAATGGACTCAGGAAGGGGAACATCACACAGTGGGGCCTGTCGCGGAGTCTGGGGAGTGGGGAGGGATAGCATTATGAGATATACCTAATGTAAATGACGAGTTTATGGGTGCAGCACACCAACATGGCACATGTATACATATGTAACAAACTTGCACGTTGTACACATGTACCCTAGAACTTAAAGTATAATAATAAAAGAAAAGAATGCAGGTTCTACCGTTGAAAAGTCGATAAATGGAAAACAAAGAATGCAGGTTCTAAAATCAATAGAGCTTTACTTCAAGCCACCACTCTGTGCTTTTCTAGTTGTGTGACCTTAAATAAGTCACTCAACCTCCTTGAACCTCAATTTTCTCATCTGTAAAGTGGGGGACAATAATAGCGTGTACCTTACAGGATTATTGTGAGGATTAAGTGAGATAATATATGTAAAGCACTTGGCGTGAATCCTGGAGCATAGTAAATACTCAGTAAATGTTGCCTATTATCACTTTTACTGTTATTCATGATTCATGCAACAATCATTTGTCAACTACCTACCATGAGGTCCTTGTTATGTAGGGATAGAGAGATGAAAGGCAAAAACACAGTTCCAAAACTCACAAAATGTACAGTCTAAAGCAGTGGTTCTCAAATTTGCACATTAGATTCACTTAAGGAGCTTTTAAAACTCTCAATGCTGCATTCATAGCAATTAAGTCGGATCTAGAGCAGGGATTGGCAAATGTTCTCTGCAAAGGGCCAGACAGTAAATATTTTAGACTTTGTGGGCCATATGTTCTCTATCACAACTACTGAACTCGGTGGTTAAAATTCAAAAACAGTCATAGACAATACATAAATGAATGGGCATGGTTGTATTCCAATACAACTTTATTTACAAAAACAGAAGGCAGGTCAGTTTCCTGACTCCTTATGTACAGTATGGAAGCAAATCAAAGATTACAATACAGCATGGAAGGTGCTGTGATAGGTCAAGAAGAGCATTCAAGAAACGGTGGAGCTTAAGCTGAGCCTTGAAGGGCATGTAAGAGCTAGTCAGGAAAAGCAAGACAAGGTAGTGGGGCAGGTGGAGAAAAGATCTTCCAAGGAGAAAGAAAGTGACAGCAATACTGTTAAATGAGCATGGAGAGTTGGTGGACCTGAAAATAGTTGGTATGGCTTGAGTATATATGAGATATTAGGGAAGAAGTGATAGACTAACCTGGAGAGATACAGCAAATAGACAAGAGCCAGATCATGACAAACTTTATAAGTTGAGCAAAGGATTTTAAACTTTACCTTGAAGACCATGGGACACAGTGGCATTATCAGAGTCACATTTTCAAAAGAACACTCTGGCAGGTAAGCGGGAGGGGTGCATTGGTGGTGCAGCAGACCAGTAACCATTAGGAAACAATTATAGTGATTATGTAAGGAGAAATGAGAGTATGAAGTAATGCAGTGATAAGAAGTGGGGGAATCCAAGTACACAAGGAAGGAGAACAGACAGTAGGAGGTGGACTGATTGAATTGAGAGGGAGTAGTTAGGAAGAGGAGGCCATCAAGAATGGAGCCCCGTTTTCAGGCTTGTGCAACTGAGAACACTTGAGATAAGGAGCACTAGAAGAGGGGCACTGATGGAAAGATTAAAGGAAAACCATGAGTGGGGTTTCAGACATGCGAAGTTTGCAATGCCAGTAGGATATACATGTAGATATATCCAGTAAGCAGTCTTGAGCATAACAATGAATTCGGGATAGGTGAGAGAGATGGGCAGTCAATGGCATATAAATTATAGTGAAAGCAGTTTTTATGAGTTCACATGCAGTGAACATGGCCTCCTTCACTATCCCTCTTCCCCTCTTCACAGACAAGGTCTCAATGGAGTTATCTACCCTCGAAAGCATTTTTTTTTCCTTTCTTACCTCCTATTTGCTCATTAACCAACAGTAGTCTGGCTCCTGACACATCTAAAGGATGCTCCTAAAATGTAAGGAGGAGGTAGTTTAAGGAGAAAGGAGAAGGTTTGAAATAACTTACATAGGGAAGGAAAGAGGGAACTGACAAGGGTCACAAAGGATTGTGTGGCAGTGCTGAGACAACATCCCAGTGAGGCCAAAAGTTGTCATTATGTAGGATCAGAGGAAACAAAGGAATGGCTTGATCCATGGTCAGAATTTTGTCAAGGACCAAATGAGTTCAGAGTATTGGCAAAAAGAATAGTTGAAAAGCAAGCACACTTAGGAACGTGACTGGAGAAAGAAATCATGAAGCTAGTTGATTGCTGATAGACTGGGGTAAATGGATAATATAATGATTACATTTTCCCCTTACACAATCAAATAGTCATTTGAAAATGGTTTGTTTAAATAGTTCAAACCTCTTCACATCTGTCACCCAGGCAGGGTACAGACTAGGATGAGGCAAGCAAAGTGCCTATGGTGCAAAATGTAAGGATCCCTCACTCTCAGGTGCCAACCCTAGGCCGAGTGCAGTGGCTCATACCTGTAATGCCAGCACTTTGGGAGGCCAAGGCAGGAGGATTCTTGAGCCCAGGATTCTTGAGACCAGTCTGAGTGACATAGCAAGATCCCATCTTTACAAAAAATTAAAAATTATCTGCAGGGGCACCCCCAAGATGGCCAAATAGGAACAGCTCCAGCCTCCAGCTCCCAGCATGAGTGACACAGAAGACGGGCGATTTCTGCATTTTCAACTGAGGTACAGGGTTCATCTCACTGGGGCATGTCAGACAGTTGGCGCTGGTCTGCGGGTGCAGTCCAACCAGCGAGAGCCAAAGCAGGGCAAGGCATTGCCTCATCTGGGAAGCACAAGGGGGAAGGGAATTCCTTTTCCTAGCCGAAGGGAATTCCTTTTCCTAACCAAAGGAAATTGAGACACACAACACCTGGAAAATTGGGTAACTCCAACCCTAATACTGCGCTTTACCAAGGGTCTCAGCAAATGGCACATCAGGAGATTATATCCCACACCTGGCCCAGAGGGTCGCACACCCACGGAACCTCCCTCATTGCTAGCACAGCAGTCTGAGATCTAACTGCAAGGCGGCAGCAAGGCTGGGGGAGGAGCGCCCACCATTGCTGCGCTTAAGTAGGTAAACAAAGCTGCCAGGAAGCTCGAATTGGGTGGAGCCAACCACAGGTCAAGAAGGCCGGTCTGCCTCTGTAGACTCCTCCTCTGGGGACAGGGCATAGCTAAACAAAAACCAACAGAAACCTTGGGAGAGGTAAATGTCCCTGTCTGACAGCTTTGAAGAGAGCAGTGGATCTCCCAGCATGGAGGTTGAGATCTGAGAATGGACAGACTGCCTGCTCAAGTGGGTCCCTGACCCCTGAGTAGCCTAACTGGGAGACATCCCCCACTAGGTGCAGACTGACACCTCACACCTCACACGGTGGGGTACACCCCTGAGACAAAAATTCCAGAGCAAGAATCAGACAGCAACACTCACTGTTCAGCAATATTCTATCTTCTGCAGCCTCTGCAGCTGATACCCAGGCAAACAGGGTCTGCAGTGGACCTCAAGCAAACTTCAACAGACCTACAGCTGAGGGTCCTGACTGTTAGAAGGAAAACTAACAAACAGAAACAACACCCACACCAAAACCCCATCAGTACGTCACCATCATCAAAGAACAAAGGCAGATAAAACCACAAAGATGGGGAAAAAACAGTGCAGAAAAGCTGGAAATTCAAAAAATCAGAGAACATCTCCCCCGCCAAAGGAACACAGCTCATTACCAGCAACGGAACAAAGCTGGACGGAGAATGACTTTGACGAGTTGAGAGAAGAAGGCTTCAGTCAATCAAACTTCTCAGATCTAAAGGAGAAACTATGTAACCAGTGCAAAGAAACTAAAAACCTTGAAAAAAGAATGGAAGAATGGATAACTAGAATAATCAATGCAGAGAAGACCTTAAAAGAACTGATAGAGGTGAAAACCATAACACGAGAACTACGTGACAAATGCACAAGCTTCAGTAACTGACTCGATCAACTGGAAGAAAGAGTATCAGCGATTGAAGATCAAATGAATGAAATGAAGCGAGAAAGGAAGTGTAGAGAAAAAAGAGTAAAAAGAAACGAGCAAAGCCTCCAAGAAATATGGGATTATGTGGAAAGACCAAATCTATGTCTGATTGGTGTGCCTGAAAGTGACGGGGAAAACGGAACCAAGTTGGAAAACACTCTGCAGGATATCATCCAGGAGAACTTCCCCAACCTAGTAAGGCAGGCCAACATTCAAATTCAGGAAATACAGAGAACGCCACAAAGATACTCCTCGAGAAGAGCAACTCCAAGACACATAATTGTCAAATTCACCAAAGTTGAAATGAAGAAAAAATGTTAAGGGCAGCCAGAGAGAAAGGTTGGGTTACCCACAAAGGGGAGCCCATCAGACTAACAGCAGATCTCTCGGCAGAAACTCTCCAAGCCAGAAGAGAGTGGGGGCCAATATTCAACATTCTTAAAGAAAAGAATTTTCAACCCAGAATTTCATATCCAGCCAAGCTAAGTTTCATAAGTGAAGGAGAAATAAAATCCTTTACAGACAAGCAAATGCTTAGAGATTTTGTCACCACCAGGCCTGCCCTACAAGAGATCCTGAAGGAAGTACTCAACATGGAAAGGAACAACAGGTACCAGCCATTGCAAAAACATGTCAAAATGTAAAGTCCATCAATGCTAGGAAGAAACTGCATCAACTAGCAAGCAAAATAACCAGCTAATATAATGACAGGATCAAGTTCACACATAACAATATTAACCTTAAATGTAAATGGACTAAATGGGCCAATTAAAAGACACAGATTGGCAAATTGGATAAAGAGTCAAGACCCATCAGTTTGCTGTATTCAGGAGACCCATCTCATATGCAGAGACACACATAGGCTCAAAATAAAGGGATGGAGGAAGATCTACCAAGCAAATGGAAAACTAAAAAAAGCAGGGGTTGCAATCCTAGTCCCTGTTAAAAAAGACTTTAAAGCATCAAAGATCAAAAGAGACAAAGAAGGCCATTACATAGTGGTAAAGGGATCAATTCATCAGGAAGAGCTAACTATCCTAAATATATATGCACCCAATACAGGAGCACCCAGATTCATAAAGCAAGTCCTTAGAGACTTACAAAGAGACTTAGACTCCCATACAATAATAATGGGAGACTTTAACACCTCACTGTCAACATTAGACAGATCAACGAAACAGAAAGTTAACAAGGATATCCAGGAATTGAACTCAACTCTGCACCAAGTGGACCTAATAGACATCTACAGAACTCTCCACCCCAAATCAACAGAAAATACATTCTTCTCAGCACCACATCACACTTATTCCAAAAGTGACCACATAGTTGGAAGTAAAGCACTCCTCAGCAAATGTAAAAGGACAGAAATTATAGCAAACTGTCTCTCAGACCACAGTGCAATCAAACTAGAACTCAGGACTAAGAAACTCAATCAAAACCTATAAAGAACTCAATCAAATTTACAAGTAAAAAACAAACAACCCCATCAAAAAGTGGGCAAAGGATATGAACAGACATTTCTCAGAAGAAGACATTCATACAGCCAACAGACACATGAAAAAATGGTCATCATCACTTGCCATCAGAGAAATGCAAATCAAAACCACAATGAGATACCATCTCACATCTGTTAGAATGGCAATCATTAAAAAATCAGGAAACAACAGGTGCTGCAGAGGGTGTGGAGAAACAGGAACACTTTTACACTGTTGGAGGGACTGTAAACTAGTTCAACCATTGTGGAAAACCATGTGGCGATTCCTCAAGGATCTAGAACTAGAAATACCATTTGACCCAGCCATCCCATTACTGGGTATATACCCAAAGGATTATAAGTCATGCTGCTATAAAGACACATGCACACGTATGTTTATTGCAGCACTATTCACAATAGCAAAGACTTGGCATCAACCCAAATGTCCATCAGTGACAGACTGGATTAAGAAAATGTGGCACATATACACCATGGAATACTATGCAGCCATAAAAAAGGATGAGTTCATGTCCTTTATAGGGACATGGATGCAGCTGGAAACCATCATTCTCAGCAAACTATCGTAAGAACAGAAAACCAAATACCGCATGTTCTCACTCATAGGTGGGAATTGAACAATGAGATCACTTGGACACAGGAAGGGGAACGTCACACACCAGGTCCTATTGTGGGGAGGTGGGGTGGAGGGATAGCATTAGGAGATATACCTGATGTAAATGATGAGTTGATGGGGCAGCACACCAACATGGCACATGTATACATATATAACAAACCTGCACGTTGTGCACATGTACCCTACAACTTAAAGTATAATAAAAAAAAAATTAGCTGCATGTGGTGGTATATGCCTATAGTCCCAACTACTGAGGAGGCTGAGTCAGGAGGATTGCTTGAGCCTGAGAGTCTGAGGCTGTGGTGAACCATGTTCATGTCACTGCACTCTAGCCTGGGCAACAGACTGAGACCCTGTATCAAAAAAAAAAAAAAAAAAAAAAAATAGATGTTAACCCTGCATTTGCATGACTGTGAGAATGAAGGCCTCCTTAAACTTTGTACCCTGAATGCCTCACTTTCTGCCCCTAGCCCGGGCCCTGAACAAAGAGTTCTGATCCCAGAGACAATTATTAACATTTTGGTATATTTCCTCCCAGTCTCTTATCCTAATAATTTATCTATTTCACTAAGAAATAGTGAAATAGCTTATACAATTTTTTATTCAGCCTTATTTACTTGACATTATAATGAAATTGAATCTTTTTAAGCTCTACTTTTATTATGGCTCTGTTCACTGGTAATGCATATTCACCACAGCCAGCCAGACAGTACAGATAAGCAAAAAGAACAACAAAAAATATCATCTGTAATCTCACCATCCAGAGACAATGACTGTCCTCACTTTGCTCCTTGCCGAGATTGATTCATAATACAAAAAGATATTTCTGAAGTAGAAATATACTGCCAGCTTGTGGAAGGCTGTGCAAAGACCATTTGCAGTTAATAAAGTGTGGTAAAGTTGGGAGAAGGGTTTTGGGAAGGAAAAGAAGGCACCAGGGCCACAACCTTGAGAGGTAACACAGTGATAAGGAGCACTGGAAGAGGGGCACTGATGGAAAGTTCACCCTGCCTAAGGACCCTACATTTTAACCCTGCCTCCTCTGTCATCAAAGAGTCATTCTCCCATCCAAAGTGAAAAAGCTCAATCTATGGGGGAAATTATGTATTAAAAAGATATAAAAGAAAAATCGTCTTAGTGTCAGTTCCTTGTAATAATTATTCGTTAGGCTTCTTAACACTCTGTAAGTTTGATTTTTTTTTTTTTTAAGAAAATGTCCTGCAGTCCTCCAAGTGAAAGATACATGTCACATCTCCAGGTGAGAGACAAGATATCTGCTTATGGCTACACCAAATGCGATATGATCATCCTTAATAATAATGTGATTACCACTTAGAGAAGTATTTTAGATTCTAGTTTTCCATTAGAAAGCTTTGATAAATCTTGATGGCTTTTCCATTACCTAGGGAGGAAAAAAAAAAAAAACCCTCCCTGTAATCTGGTTGCAGGCTAGTTTTTCAACATTTGCTCTTTCCCCTAATTCCTCCAGCACCATCACCACTACCATCATTACCACTGCCACCTTCTTTTCTGCTACTACCTCCTCTTTCTCTTCACCTATAATTGTAGCCAAATGGGATTACTCTTCCTGATCAAAATTCATTCCTGCTTTCCAGCTTATTTGTCTTGTTCTGTTCAGATTGCCTCTAAAGCGTTCCCTTTCCCCAGTCTCCATGGTGAATTCTGCTTTTCCAAAGATCCAACCTAATGACAATTCTACCATGAAGTTCTCCCAGATCTAGCCAACAAAAAGTGATTTTGAATTGGATTTCTAGTACTGGTAAGGTTCTTACTGAAATGGGGGCTATAGTTTTGAGTAGAATCAATGCATATTTTCCATATTTTCTTGTTAGGATATTTAATATCAAGGTACAATAGGAAACTCTAATCAATAAGGTACAGTCTGAGGATATTTTGATACATGACGGTGTTTATATGTGTAACCTAACTGGAGTTTCACTTCTAAGGGTTGACAGGTACTAAGGAAGCAAAGATCATATTTGTCATTGGGGTGGGTGGTATAGGACCAGTTAAATAAAACATGACAGGTGGGATTCAAACTTGAGGATGTGGCTGGAGAGATTAAGACTAAGATATATGAAAAGAGAGGATAATAATGGCTTATATCCCTTCCCTTCATTAATGGTGGGGTATAATAGCAAGCACATGAGGTTTGGAGGGAAGGAAGCTAAGAGCCGGGTCTGGGTCAGACCCTGTGCTCAGTGCTTTGCAAACACTGTCTCAGTCTCAAAAGCACACTTTGTTGGAATTGGCCAATGTAGACATGAGTCGTGGCTCTCTCACTCACTGACTTTGTTCATTTGGGCAAAAACTTTCAGCAAACTAGGACTGGAAGGTAACTTCCTCAACCAGATAAAAGTTATTTACAAAAAACCCACATCTAAAATCATACATAATGGTGAAAGACTAGAGGTTTTCCCCAAGATTGAGGAAAAAGATAAGGACATCTGCTCTCAACACTTCTAGTCAACATTTTACTAGAGGTTTTGGCCATTAAAATAAGGTGAGAAAAAGAAACAAAAGGCACTCAGATTGGAAAGGAGGAAGTAAAACTACCTCAATTTGCAAATGACACGATCTTGCATATAGAAAATCCTAAGGATTCCACTAAAACCATTAGAACTAATAGAGCAACACATTTTACAAAAGAAATGCAAGACCTACATACTAAAAACTATGAGACATTACTGGGATAAATTAAAGAAAATCTAAATAAATGGAGATAATTATCTTATCAGTTGAAAGACAGTACTGTTGAGATATAAATTCTGCCAACATGATCTACAGATTCAACACCATCCCAGTCAAAACTCCAGCAGGCTTTTGTTGAAACTGACATCAGATTCTTCATTTAATATAAAAGTTAAAAAAATAGAATAGCCACAAAGACCTTTGAAAAATAACAAAATTGGAGTATTTCAATTTTTCAGTAATCAGCTCAGTTTGGTATTGGTATCAAGACAGAAAAACAACAGAAGAGAGAGCTCAGAAATAGATGCATATGAATATGGACAACTGATTTTTTACAAAGGTGCAAATTAAATTCATTTAGAAAGGCTCATCTTTTTAATAAACGGTGTGGAACAATTGGATATCCATATACCAAAAAAGAACTTCAATCCATACCTTGCATTACATAAAAAATTAATTCAAAATGGATTATAGACCTAAATGTAAAATCTAAAAGTATAAAACTTACAAATGAAAACATAGGAGAAAAACTTTGCAACCTTGGATTAAGCAAAGCTTTCTTAGGCATGACACCAAAAGCATGATCTATCAAAGAAAATAATTGACAAATTTAACTGCATCAAAACTAAACACTTATGCCCTTCGAAAAACACACATGAAAATAAAAAGGCAAGCCTCAGACTGGGTAAATACTAACCAAGCACATATATGATAAAGGACTTGCATCTTTTTTAGGTTGCTAATGTGGTGAATTGTACTGATTGAGTTTTAAATAATAAATGAAACTTGCATTCTAGGATAAAACCCACTTAGTCATACGTATTTCCTTTCTACATACTGTTGGGATTCATTTCTAAAATTTTGTGTGGAATTTTTCCATCTATACTCCTGAAGGATATTTTTGTTGTTGTTGTTGTTGTTTAGAGAGGCAAGGTCTCACTGTGTTACCCAGGCTGGAGTGCAGTGATGCAATTGTGGCTCACTGCAGTCTCAACCTCCCAGGCTCAAGCGATCCTCCCATCACAGCCTCCTAAGTTGCTAGGACCAGAGGTGCATGTCATGCCTGGCTCATTTTTTTTTTTTTTTTTAACTTTTAAAGCTTTTTGTAGAGACGGGGTCTCGCTGTGTTGCCCAGGCTGGTCTGGAACTCCTGGCCTCAAGTGAGCCAGCCACCATGGCTTCTCAAAGTGTTGGGATTAAATGTATGAGCCAACACACCCAGCTGAGGATATTGGTCTGTCGTTTTCTTTTGTTGTTGTTGTTTTTCTTGTAATGTCTTTAACTGGTTTTAGTATCAGGGTAATCTCGGCCTCCTAGAATGAGTTTGGAAGTGTTCCCTTCTCTTGTATACTTTGTTTTCATTAAAAATATATATAATATTTTCCACAAGTTATTGGAGCACAGGTGGTATTTGGTTACATGAGTAAGTTCTTTATTGGTGATTTGTGAGATTTTGGTGCACCCATCACCTGAGCAGTATACATTGCAACATATTTGTAGTCTTTTATCCCTCACTCCCCTCCCACACTTCCCCACAAGTCCCCACAGTCCACTGTATCCTTCTGATGCCTTTGTGTCCTCATAACTTAGCTGTCACATATCAGTGAAAACATACCTTGTTTGGTTTTCCCTTCCTGAGTTACTTCACTTAGAATAATACTCTCCAATCTCATCCAGCTAGCCGCAAATGCTGTTAATTCATTCCTTTTCATGGCTGAGTGGTATTCATTCATATATATACACCACAGTTCCTTTATCCACTTGTTGTCTTATGGGTATTTGGGTTGTTTCCACAATTTTGCAATTGTGAATTGTGTTGCTATAAACATGTGTGTGCAAATATCTTTTCCTTATAATGACTTCTTTTCCTCTGGATAGATATCTAGTAGTGGGATTGCTGGATCAAATGGTAGTTCTACTTTCAGTTCTTTAAGGAATTTCCACACTGTTTTCCATAGTGGCTGTACTAGTTTACATTCCCACCGGCAGTGTAGAAGTGTTCCCTGATCACTGCATCCATGCCAACATCTACTGTTTTTTTGATTTTTTGAATATGGACATTCTTGCAGGAGTAAGGTGGTATCACATTGTGGGTTTTATTTGCGTTTCCCTGATCATTAGTGATGTTGAGCATGTTTTCATATGTTTGTTAGCCATTTGTGTATCTTCTTTTGAGAATTGTCTATTCATGTCCTTAGCCCACTTTTTGATGGGATTGTTTGTTTTATTTTTCTTACTGATTTGTTTGAGTTCGTTGTAGGCTCTGGATATTAGTCCTTTGTCAGATGTATAGATTGTGAAGATTTTATCCCACTCTGTGGGTTGTATGTTTACTCTGCGGACTGTTCCTTTTGGCTCTTTAGTTTAATTAAGTCCCAACTATTTATCTATAAATCACACAATCATTTCAATAGATGCAGAAAAGGCATTCGACAAAATCCAGCACCCCTTTATGATGAAAACGCTCAGCAAAATTGGCATACAAGGGACGTACCTCAAAGTAATAAAAGCCATCTATGACAAACCTACAGCCAACATAATCCTGAATGGGGAAAAGTTGAAAGCATTCCCTCTGAGAACTAGAACAAGACAAGGATGCCCACTGTCACCACTCCTCTTCAACATAGTACTGGAAGTCCTAGCCAGAGCAATCAGACAAGAGAAAGAAATAGAGGGCATCCAAATCAGTAAAGAGAAAGTCAAACTGTCACTGTTTGCTGACGATATGATCGTTTACCTTGAAAACCCTAAAGACTCCTTCAGAAAGCTCCTAGAACTGATAAAAGAATTCAGCAAAGTTTCCAGCTACAAGTTGAATGTACATAAATCAGTAGCTCTTCTATATACCAACAGTGACCAAACAGAGAATCAAAACAAGAACTCAACTCCTTTTACAATAGCTGCAAAATAAAATAAAATAAAATAAAATAAAATACTTTGGAATATACCTAACCAACGAGTCGAAAGACCTCTACAAGGAAAACTAAAAGACACTGCTGAAAGAAATCATAGATGGCATAAAACAAATGGAAACACATCCCATGCTCATGGATGGGTAGAGTCAACATTGTGGAAATGAACATACTGCCAAAAACAATCTACAAATTCAATGCAATCCCCATCAAAATACTACCATTATTCTGCACGGAATTAGAAAAAAAAATTCTAAAATTCATATGGAACCAAAAAAGAGTTTGCAAAGCAAAACTAAGCAGAAAGAATGAATCTGGAGGCATCACACCATCTGATTTCAAACTATACTATAAGATCGTAGTCACCAAAACAGCATGGTACTGGTGAAAAATAGGCACATAAACCAGTGGAACAGAATAAAGAACCCAGAAATAAACCCAAATACTTATAGCCAACTGATCTTCGACAAAGCAGACAAAAACGTAAAGTGGGGAAAGGAAACCCTATTCAACAAATGGTGCTGGGATAATTGGCTAGCCACATGTAGGAGAGTGAAACTGGATCTTCATCGCTCACCTTATACAAAAAATCAACTCAAGATGGATTAAGGACTCAAATCTAAGACCTGAAACTATAAAAAATCTAGAAGGTAACATTGGAAAAACCCTTCTTAGATATTGGCTTAGGGAAGGGTTTCAAGACCAAGAACCTTCTTTTCTATCCTCTGAAAGAGTTCGTTTGCTAAGAGGGAGGCTAGCTTCCATGTGAGCACCCTATGGAGGTGTATCAAGGAACTGCCAGAGGACTATCTTTAACATTTTTTTAGTGCATATCTTCTGGTGCTATTTTTTTTCCAGCTTTTGTATGTTTTAAGAAATCTTTATTTTGCTTTCATTTTTGAAAGATATTTTCACTAGTTACAGAATTTAGATCAATAGTTTTTTTTTCTTACTTTTCATACTTTAAAGTTGTTGCTCCACTGTCTTTTCACTTGCACTCATTCTGATGAGAAATCTTCTGGAATGCTTATTTTTGTTGAGCAATTTGATTATGGTATTCCTTGATGTATTGCTATTTACGTTTTTTCTGCTTGGGGTTTGTTGAGCATCTGAGAGCTGTGGGTTCATAGTTTTTATCACATTTGGAAAATTTTCAGCCATTCTTTCTTCAAATTTTTTTCTGTCCCTTCCCTCCACTAGAGACCCTACACATATATTAGTTTGCTTGAAATTGTCCCATTGCTCTTAATGATGCTTTTTTCACTAATGTTTTCCTCTGGTGTTTCATTTTGGATAGTTTCTATTGTGGCCTTCTATTTGTTTTCCAATATTTCTATTTCTTTTCCAATATTTAATCTTCCATTAACGCCATTAACGCCACCAGCGTATTTTTCATCTTAGACGTTGTTGGTTGTTTTTTTTTTTTTTTCTAAAAATCTCATTTGGGTCTTTTACATACCTTTCACGTGTCAATTTTTCTGAGAGTTTGCATCATGAATTAGTATGGAGGGTAGTCTCATTACCACTGGGTGGTGGTATCTCAGCTCCCCACTGGGTCTGGGTTGGGGTGCCTGGTGAAGGTGGAAGTCTAGGCTTCCCATTTGACCTTTGCTCAGGTGGAGGTCCACAGTTTTTTTCTGTGATGTTTGGCTGGAGTGCAGTTGTTATTGTCTAAAAGTTTCTGTCCTGTTGGGCTCTCCTTTTCCTGATCCTTTGGCTAGAGAGATTAAGCGTTCTTGGGACTTTAATTGTTTGTGCCTATTGGCATTTCAGGGTTGTCAGCTTCTCCAACACCCAGTCCTAGATACCTAAGGCACAAATAAAAAGTAAAAAACCCGGGATCACACACAACTGTGTTATTCCTTGGTTCCTGAAGTTTATAGTTGGTCCACCTTCGGTCCACCTTTCAGAGCCTTGCTATGTTTGTTTTCTACAGAATGTGCAAGGTTGTTAGGAGCCCTTGGCAAGCGGAATAGGGAAACAACATCAAAAAGGCTCAAGATCTCCAACTCTGGTCAACAAGGAATGAACATGTAGGAGTAGATTTGCAAAGTTTAGTCTCAAAAGACATGAAATTGTGATTTCAAAAAGTCTCCTCAGCAGTAAGTGTTTAGTGGCTTTGGAATGCAAAAACGCTGGAGGTAAGAAAGAGATTTGGGCAACAGTCCTAGCCATGAAGTGATTAGGGCATAAACAAGGTTTCTGGTAGTATTAAGAACTGTCATGAAGGAATGCATGTGAAAAATATTTGGAGAATATTGTTTGGGTAGAAAAGTTGAAAAGTAAATTTGAGGTGAAATTTTAGAGAACTTCGAGTACCTAGCTAAGAAGGTTTGACGTTGCAAAACTTACTAAGACCCTCCTTAACTTTTCTTACATCGTATGACTGATGCCTATTAGGAGCTTGTATTAGTCTGTGCAGGCTGCCATAACAAAATAGCACAGACTGTGATATGCTTTGGCTCTGTGTCCTCATCCAAATCTCATGTTGAACTGTAATCCCCAGTGTTGGGGGAAGGACCTGGTAGGAGGCAATTGGATCATGGGGGTGGATTTCCCCCTTGCTGTTTTCATGATAGTGAGTGAGTTCTCATAAGATCGATTGTTGGAAAGTGAGTGGCACTTCCCCACTCGCTCTCTCTCACTCTCCTGCTCTGTCATGAGAAGATGTGCCTTGCTTCCCCATAGCCTTCTGCCAAGATTGTAAGTTTCCTGAGGTCTTCCCAGCCATGCAGAACTGTCAGTCAATTAAACCTCCTTTCTTCATAAACTACCTGGTCTCCAGTAGTTCTTTATAGCAATGTGAGAGCAGACTACTAAAAACTGGATGACTTAAACAACAGAAATTTGTTTTCTCACAGTTCTGGAGGCTGGAAGTTCAGGATCTGGGTCACCAGCATGGTCAGTTTCTGGTGAGGGCTTGCCTCTTGGCTTGCAGATGGCCAGCTTCATATGGTCTTTCATTTGCGTGCACACATCCCTTGGTATTTCTTCCTCTCCTTATAAGGACAACAGTCCTATTGAATTAGGCCCATACCCTTATGACCCCTAATTTAACCTCAATTCCTTCATAAATATTTTATCTCCAATAGAGTGACATTTGGGATTAAGGTTTCAACATAGGAATTTTGCAGGGACATAATCATTCAGTCCATAGCAGAGTGATTCCTAGAAATACTGCTAAAAAAGATTATGAGATTATGAAATGGTTTTATGGGCAAAGAATTATGTTAATGATAGATAATGATGATTATAACCTACGTTAACATGGATTATTGCTATTCCAAAAACTTTTCTAGTTATGGAGAGGTGTGCTAAATAAAATAATCTGTGTAGAAATTTAGGGAGTAGTTTAGCATCAATATCATCTTTTGGACTCTGAGACAGTAAACATAATAGAATCCATTGATTGCATTCCTTACTCAGATTTGTGTTTTTGAGATGAAAGAATTGTGCTTGATCAGTAATGTAGTCATTAATGTGTCCATGACTGCAGAAATCATTGAATTATTTCCAAAGTAAAATCTTTCACTGATGTGGCTAATGCTGCAGGAATCAAATTCATTGGAAGTGGACATTATCTGATGACTGACCCCCTTAATATATTAAACAGCTTTTACTTTACATGGAGACATCCTGAGCTCTGATTTGAGCTATTATTCTATAATATCAGCTTCACTGGGAATGAGTGCCTAATTATGAGACATTTGAGGCTAATACCACATTGTCATTAGTTGGTGAATTCTTGGAGAAAGAAGACTGATGTTCATGGGTATCTCACATGCAGCCCTCAGCCTTCCGTTCATCTCAGACACCTGACTTTTCCTCTAGCACTTTAAAAAGGCTGTTGCCCTGACTTTCTCTCAGAATCACTTCTACCTTACTATAATGCTCAAAATGCTGCCTCTGGGTACTTCTGGGATTATACACACCTGACTGAAACCAATTCTTCTTGAGGACTCTGAACAAGTGACTTCCAAGTCATTCCCATTGGTTCTGCTCATTAAATTGCTTCTTGTTAATTTCTTGCCCCAAAAGCAACCTGAACTCAGTTTTCTCTCCTCCCACCCCAGGCCTCAGTGACAAAGACAATGTCAAGTGCTGACTCCTCACCTTACAGACCAGGAGCTGGGAATCTAACTCCAGGCCCTTAGTCAGGTGGGTGCTTTCTGGGTTATTTTTTTATTATTATTATTATTTTTTGAGACGGAGTCTCGCTCTGTCGCCCAGGCTGGAGTGCAGTGGCGCAACCTCCGCTCACTCCCGGGTTCACCCGGGAAGCTCCGCCTCCCGGGTTCACGCCATTCTCGCGCCTCAGCCTCCTCAGTAGTTGGGACTACAGGCGCCCGCCTGTAAGATTAGCCATGCCTGGCTAATTTTTTGTATTTTTAGTAGAGATGGGGTTTCACCATTCACAGGATGGTCTCGATCTCTTGACCTTGTGATCCGCCCACCTCGGCCTTCCAAAGTGCTGGGATTACAGGCGTGAGCCACCGCGCCCGGCCTCTGGGTTACTTTTTACAGTTACTCTGTGAGGCTTTGAGAAAGGGAAAGCCTGAAACAAAAGAGGAGCAAGAAAATAAGGTAGCTACTGCAGCTGAGGGGATGGAGACAAGATTAGAAGTGTAATCAGCAGATAAATGAAGAATGGCCACAGGGATTTGGTTATTGACTGTGTCATCACCTCTGGTAGCTCCTAAGACAATGCAGAGACTATAAAAAGTGTCTGAGGAATTGTTGAGATCTAATAGCAAGGGCTTAAATCTTGAGAGCTCTGGTCTTGTCTCTGCCTTTTCATTTGCTGAAGGACCTTTGACTTCACCAATCTGCTTCCTTCCCCTTCAACCCCCTCCCCAACACAGATCATACCTTCATAGTGCCCTGGGGACAGTATGTTCTGCTAGCTGGAACATCCATTTCTGAGGGCTGGAATCCCACCATCTGCTGTACTTTTGGTCTACACTCAAAGTAAGTTATATACAGAGGTCTCTGAGCCTCACTTTCTCTCTATATGTATAGCAGAATTATACCACAGAAGAATCTCCTGGAGCCAAGGGGTGTCTACCAGTACAGGATGTATATGAAAATTTACACATGTGTTGGTGTACTTGAAGTTGAGTGATACATGCCCCATCAGATTTTTTTTGTTTATTGTTTTGGGTTTTCTTTTATTTAAGTTGAATGAGAAAACGAGGAAATTTTTTGAGCATGTTTTCATTATATGCAGATCAACTCATGTTACATGGTTAATGAATTTTTAAAATGAGGGATGCTGGTTCCACATAAAAAAAGAATGTGGAAAATAGGAGAGCGCTTGGGGACATTGAGCCACAAGGAGAAGAAAACCAGCATATTTTCCGGCACTTGTTCTGTGCCTGGCACTCAGTGCACATTATTTCATTTAATCCTGTCATCAATTGTGGGAGGTAGGAGCTGCTATTTCACCCATTTTACACTGAGGAAACTGAAGCCTGAGATAGGTTAAATAATATGGCCAAGATCACACTGCTAGTAAGTGTCTGAGCAGGGACTAGGAAGTCTAGAAGATTCCGAGGTTATTACACCATGCAGCCTCCAGAAAACCTGCTTTCTCTCTTTAACAACCTATTATTTTCTTCTGTGAACACCCTTGCTGCTTGCGGAAGCTATTTTGAAGTCTGAGCCTTGTTCACACCTCTGGAATAAAGAGCTGAAGTCACTGCAGGCTTAGAGCATCTTGGAAAATCTGCCAGGCCGATGGAGAAGTTCTCAGAGGCCCAGGCCGTCTCAGTGGGCCTGGGTTAGCAGCAATGTGACTGCCAGAGAGTGACTGGGTCTGATGGGGAAAGGTAAAGAGAAACTGAGTCAGAGCAGCTGACAGAACAGGACTCCAAACCCCAGAGGAACTAATAAGGGTGAGAGATTTCCCAGGATAAGTGGTAGCTAAGATGCAGGGGACCCAAAGACAGAAGTAGATAGACGAGTGGGGTGAATATTCCCCTCTGCAGAACTCTCTGGTGCTAAAGTGTGGGTGTGTGGGAGTGATGCAGGAAGTGAAACCCAGGTGGGAAAAATAAAGGAGACAGAGACAGAGAATACATAGGCAGAGAGAGACAGAGAGAATATATCCAGGAGCACTTTTGCAGCCCAATCAGGGCAGTACAAATATCACAGAACATATCAATAGTTCCAGAAATGCCATAGTCCTCACTCTGAGAACTACTCCATTGCAGACACATACGTTAGAGTTTCCAGATCGCTCTAATCAGTCAAGTAGACTCTTCTGAGTTTCCTTCCACCATTTCTAGCCAAAAAGCCTGAACAGCAATGACAATAAGCCTCTCAATTACAGATACTTAGATGAAACATGAAATTTTGTCTCGCCACAAAAATGTCCTAGCTGAGCTCTTGTTTACCCAACTATCTAATTTTGCCACCTTCCAAAATAGCATCTCACAGCACCTGGTGTGGAAGCATCTGCGTGCTTGTGTGTGTGTGTGTGTGTGTGTGCGTGTGTGTGTGTGGTAGGATGGGAGACAAGAAGAAGGGGAAGAAGGTGGAGAGATGCGATGCACATTTGTATAGCTGACATCCCCCCTTAATAATTTCCCTCCATTGTCAGCACAATGCCCTTGCAACCGGAGGAGAGTAGAAGGACATGCAATTTACTTCACATTGTTTTTCTTCTTTGGATCTCAGCAAGTCAGCAGGTATTCCTGGAGATGACATCAGCGGAGACTGGATGTTGCCAAAGAAGAAAACAGGCACTGCCAAGCGCAAAAGGCAGCTAGTGCCGGTATAAGGATCCCCTCTCTCCCTCTCACATAGCTGGTAAGACAGAGCTTGTTCCTATCCCAAAGATGCTTTCCACTTGGGCTTTTGCTTTTGGGGGGCCTTATGCTATTCTTTTAAAACATATCTCCAGTCATTAGTTGACAATTATCTCAGAAATGGATGATTTGGGTTTCCCCAGTTTGGGAACGAGGCCCTAAATTCCCCCAAAATCTAGGCCTTCATGAAGTACAGTATTTCCTCACCTGCTCTTGACTTTTCAAAATGGCAGAATCTTAAACCAGGTGTTGGGTTTTCTTGGTGGTCAGATTTAACATTGCTTTGTAACCGATGTTGAGAAAACTTCCTCCTACTCCTTGGAGTCAGAAATTATTATTTGCCAACTCATAAATGAACACAAACCCTCCTCAAATTTCAAAAGCCCAGAACTCAGCAAGGTTCTCTCCTTGTCAAAATATATTCGCCTCTTCTCTCTTCAAAAGGTGTGAGAGGCTTAATGGGCATTTTTGGGCTCTGCTCCTCCACATACAATTATCTTTAATAATAATAATGCTTGAATGGAAACATAATGCATTGGCCTGGAACACTAGAGTGGGTGTTTAATTGGCCCTGCCATTCTCAACACCTGAGATAAAAATAAGACTGCTTAAGAGGGCCCTTTCCAGCTGGGCACTGGGAGAAGTTGGTGTGCTGCCAACTCCTAAACAGCATTATGTGCCTATCTGTCAATCCTTAAATTAGTCCATTTTAAGCCCTTAGCTTCCTGAACTGATTCATTTCATAGATGGCTATTCTTTTAGGCCAAATCTATTTTTTGTGGTGGCCTGACAGCTCTGAAATGTTTTTCCTTCTGAAAAAGCCCAGCACATTTTTGTTTTTCTTTGGCACAAATGTGCCCTTAATGTAATGTTTGCAGCTGGCAGGAAAACTTTAGAACAGTGGTTCTCCAAGTATGGGTTCTCAAAGTGGGATTGGAGGAACGTTGGGTGTTTCTGAGATGCTTTCTTTTTCTGACTCCATGTGTGTCTGTGACTGGTTTTCTTCATAGAACACATCCCTAACAACATAGCTGCAGATTGAATGCAGAAGCCTGTCTGAGAATCCAGCTGTCCTTTATTAAGGCAGACATTAAAGACATTTGTAAAAATGTTACACAATGCCACTCTGCTCACTGAATATTCTTTTGTTTGGGAAAATAAAGTTATTTTCCATCAAAATATTTTGGGGGTCATATGTATTGTCATGTACCATATTTGTTAAATAATTAATTAATAAATATTTTTACAGCTCTGTCTTAATTTATAATATGGTACATAGAAATAGATATGACTCACAAGAACAAAAACTCTTTGGAAGTTCTCCCAATTTTTTAAGAGTGTAAAGGGGTCCTTAGATAAAAATGTGTGAGAGCCATGGTTTTAAAGCATTTAAAAGAAATGCTGAGAAAAAGACCAAAGCATGTGTGTGTTGAAGTCCTAACAGGACTTCAATATGATGCTGAGGTGATACTCAGTGATACTGAGGTACGGCCCTTCAGCAGAGAGGCAGGAGTCCCTGTGTCCTTCCTTGGCTCCTGCCTCCAACCTTCTGGGCACTACAATTTTCTCTCTTCTGTTGGATATGCCTGGAGCACAGGGACATTTAGAACAGGTATCAGAGAGACTATGAAAAGACAACATGTACCCAACTTAAAGTAAGCATAACATTTTTCAGCATAGTGGCTACGAGCTCAGATTTTGGTCAAAATCCTATCCTTGCAATTTATTAGCTAATTGACTGTGAACATGTTACTAATCTCTCTGAGACTAGTTATTTCTTTACGTATAAAATTGGGATGCCTATTTCAAAGGGTTTTATGAGAATTAAAGGAAATGATGCAAATGCAAAGTACCTGGCACATAGTGGGTGCTCAGCAGATGATAGCTACTGTCATCATTATTCCACATAGCATCTTAGGAGGGGACTGCAGCCTAAGGTGACATGTAAATACCAGCAATTCATGGTTCCCCAGAGCCCTTCCTTTAGACTCTTCTTACCAACTGCCACCCTCTACATGTGCATGCACTTGTGTATTTGCACATGCATGTACACACACAGATTTACTGGACAAATATTCACTGAATATTTTACTATGGGACAGGCACTATTGGGAGTGAGAATAACACAGTGAGCATAACAGACATGGTCCCTCACCTCAAAGAGCTTTTCTGTCAAGCTGGGAGCCAGAGGCATCAACAGGCAATTGCAGCACGGTGCTAGGACAGAGGTAAGATAGGTGACTATGGGAAGCTGGGAAGGGCACCTACCCAAGCCGAGAACAGCTCTCCAAGACACATTTGTCAGCCATGTCAGAGAAAATCTAACTGACATAAAATACAGGTCATAAAGATTCTCTCCCCTCAAAGAGCAGAAGACCTTCTAGTTTCTCTATAAGATTACAGGCCACTGGGGGCAGACGTGCTTCACTGTGGACATCACGTCAGGAAGAAAAATGTCCTCTGGACATACAAGTCAGCCCAGTCCATACCAGGCATTCTTATCTGTGGTTATCCTTTGATAAGAATTGTCTCCAAGCTCCTCGGGCTTTTTCCTTAAAGACTATGCATCAAGGGTAAGCAGACCAATTCAAAAATGAGCAAAGGACTTGAATCGGCTGTCTCCAAGGAAGATGTACAAATGACCAGTAAGCACATGAAAAGATGCTCATCATTAGTCTTTAGGGAAATGCAAATCAAAACCACAATGAGATACCACTACACACCCAATAGGATGACTATAAGCAAAAACACAGAAAATAACAAGTGTTAGTGAAGATGTGAAGAAATTGGAACTCTTGTGCATTGCTGGTGGAAATGTAAAATAATGCAGCCATTGTGTAAAAAGTTTTGATGTTTCTCAAAAGGTTAAACCTGGAACTACTATGTGACCCAACATTTCCACTCCTATGTATACAGTGGGCCCTCTGTACCTGTTGGCTCCACATCTGCAAACTCAACTAACCATGGATCACAATTATGGTCTTCACAGGATGCAGAACCCTCAGATATGGAAGGCTGAATTTTCCTATCTGTGGGTTTCATGGGGCTGACTACAGAACTTGAACATCTGAGGGACAACTATATATCCAAAAGCAAGGAATAAAATAAATATTTGTACCCCAATATTCATTGCAGCATTATTCACAACAGCCAAAAGGTAGAAGCAACTCAAGTGTCCATCAGCAGATAAATGAGTAAACAAAATGAGATATGTATATCCATACAATGAAATATTACTCAGTCATAAAAGGAATGGCATTTTGATATATACTGCAACATAAGTGAACCTTAGAAACAATATGCAAAAGGAAATAAGCCAGATGCCAAAGGACAAATCTTGTAATTCCAGTTATATGAGGTACCCATATGAGAAAGTGAAATAGAGGCTACCAGAGGCTGAAGGGAAGAGGAAATGAGGAGCCATTGTTTAATGGGCACAGAGCTTTTGTTGGGGATGATGAAAACCTTTTGAGAAGAGATAGTGGTAATGGCTACACAACACAGTGAATGCATTGAATGTATTCACTTAATGTGTTCATTTAAATTGTAGACTTCTGAATGGTTAAAATGATATTATTATGTTACATATACTTTTTGCCACGAATAAAAACAAAAAGGTAGGCAGAGAACATGACTGTTATGAGCACAAGCTTTGAAAGCAAAGAGATCTGCATTCGAGTCTCAGCTCTGCTATTTAATAAGCTGTGTGGTTTCATCACTCCACATCTGAACTGCCCCCTTAGCAAAATGGAAAGAATAACTGCAGCTTACCTCCTAAGGTTGTTGTGGGGTTTAAAGATTATGTATGACCAGTGCTTTGCACTGTGCCTGTAGAGCTCAATAGCTGTTAGCTTATATTATTATCGGCCCACAGCCTCCAGAGTGCTCCTTCCAAAACGTGAATCAGATCATGTTCCCCCAACCCCCATTCCCTTTGCTGCAGGTCCTCTACAGTTCCTCTTTGCCCTTAAAATAGGAGGTAAGATACCTGTACTAGCAAGGAAATCCGAGCTAGAAGAGAAGGTAATTCCAATAGAGACGTGCTTCACTTCCCTACTGAAGATTCTACAGGAAGAGAGACTCCTCAGCAGCAGGCAAACCAGAAGAATAAACTGGAATCAAGGCTTAAAAATCAGGTTCAGTCTACTGTGGCCTTCAACAACAGGGCTGCTCAATGGCTTCAAGGACAGCAGGAAATATATTCAATTAAGTTTCCCTCAGCCTGGTTTTCCAAGTGATCTATGAACCTGTTATGAGACAATGAGAAACCAAGGAGCATTCTTATGTTCAGGGCTCATAGTTATAGTTATGAGCTGTCTATGAGCTGTCTTCTGTTCAGGGCTCATTTGTTTTGCCCAAATAACGTATTTAACTCATCTTCTATTTCTTTGTATTTGTCTCTAAAAAACAAAACAAAAAACTTTTGACTGCAAATTTGGGGATGAATAGGCAATGTTTGTGTATGCCCTGCTCTTCTGATGTGGCCCCTGACTACTTCTCCATCTTCATTTTGCATCTCTCTCCCTGTTACTCTGCATCACAACGTTGTTGGTCTCTTTTCAATTCTTCAAATGCACCAGGCTCTTTCCGGCCATGGGGCCCTCTCTCAGCAATATTCTTCCCCTCCACCTTTGCCTGGTTAAGGCCTATTCATTCTCAGATCTCAGCTTAAGCATTACTCCCTGATGGAAGGCTTCCTTCCCTGATTCCCTGGCCTTAACCAGATCTCATAAAGTCATGTGTTGTTTCCTCTCAGAGCACTGATCTCAGTGCATTATTACATTCATATGATGCTTGACTGAAGTCTGTCTTCCCCAGAGGACTGTAAGCTCCATGAGGACCGAAACCATGTGTCATTTTGTTCAGCACTGCCCATGACAGTGCCTCATTACATAATAGCTGCTCAATAAAAATGAGTTCAGTGGCAGAGTGAGTGTACAAATGTTTTTGCTTAACAATTTATGCTCTCAGCCTAGGCCACTTCCATTCTGTACCAGAGAAATCGAAACTCATATTCACTGCTGCATTTCCTCTAACTTCCCTGCCTGTCTGAAATGCCTGTTTTCCTTCCTCTGTCCAGTGGCTTCAGACCTGCAGAACTTGGCTCAGAAAATATTTGCCTATTAAATGAACAAGCAAAACCATCCCCAATCTTCTAGGCTTAGGCTCTCCCTGATTAACCCTTCTCTCTCCCAATTCAACTTATGTGCTACTGTATATTATTGAAGATTGTCTTTTCATAAATAGGTCTTGTTTCCTCTGAGAAGAGAAGGAGGCCTATTCCATATACATAGGGTCATGGCTAAGTGTCTGACTTTGAACTTGGACTCAAATTCTGGCTTTGTTACTTAGTAGTTGTGCAGCCTTGAGACGTCACTTCCCTTCTCTGGGCCTCAGACACCTCATTTGTAATATTAGAGTGTTGGACAACTGACCTTTTAAGTTATTTCCCACTTTAAAGATTCTAGAAGCTTTATGAGATGCTAGATAAATGGTGCTACTTGAATGCTGTGGAGTCTTTTTGTTAAAACAGCTTTTTGGAATATCATTTACATATGCAAATTGTTTCTATTTAAGGAGTACAACCTGATTGATGTTTTGGCATATATATACACGTACTGTGAAATGATCGCCAAGATCAAGCTAATGAACATACCCACTTCTGCATAGTTACCATTGTAGGTATGTGTATGTGTATGTGTATGTGTATGTGTATGTGTATGTGTATGTGTATGTGTATGTGTATGTGTATGTGTGGTGAGATTTAGGAACTATGCTCTTAGCAAACTATAATGGTGTTGTTAACTATTATCATCTTGCTGTACATTAGATCTCGAGGAATAGTTCATCCTGCATAACTGAAAGTTTGTACCCTTTGACCAACGTGCCCCCATTTTCCCCACTCCCTGGCCTCTGGCAACCACCATCCTACCCTCTGCTTTGCTGTGGAGTCTTAATATGCTGCTGCACCAGAAAGAGAAAAGTGGGGAAAGACAGACCCAGTCCAATGGACCACCAAAATCAAGGGGAAATAAGGCTATCCTAAAATAAATAATATACATAAAATAAAAGGTGGTATTTCTGGATGGGATTACAGGTGACTTTCATATTTTCTACATTTTCTGAGGTTGGCTCGCCACTCAGTAGTGGTTTCTTGCTGCTCCTTCTTACACTTATTAAAATCAAATCCCAAACCCAATCCTATTGCCTATTTTTCGATTCTGCACACATTTTGGGTCTGTTTGTAGTCTAACAAGTAGATATGTAAACAGCAATGCCCTGAGCTCCCATTGCAGGCCAGACCCTGTGTGGGTTTTGGAAGAGTGGGAATGAGAGAGCAGCGTACTTCCCCAGGGAAGAAATGACCGAACTGCTACATTCAGGGCAAAGGTTTTATACTTGTTCTGACACAACACGTCCAGATGCTGCTGCCTGACTGCTGAATGGACATCTCTCCACACAGGACTGAGGCATTTACCTTTTTGTTTTTAAACAGGGGTGTTTTGCCCCGTTTCTGAATTTGGTCTTCTTTTCCCCTGCTCTGCTTCCCTCTGTGGTGGGCTTTCTTCTTTTCTCTTCCTTTTTTCTTTATCTCTTTTATTTTTCAGTCCCAACAAAACAAAGAACAGCCAAAAGAAATGATTTCTCATTGACTTTACAGATCTGGCCTAGCCCCAATAACATTATTCCCCACCACTGAGGAACTGGAAGTCTGAAGTGAACTTGAACTCCTATATTGTGCTACTTGGTTTCCATGAAGTGTTATGAATAAAAATAAGCTGCTATTGTTGAGGTAAACCAGTTTCCAGCATACCATGGGTGCTCATTAAGTGTTAAATAATAATGTTTGGTGATGTAGTTAGCTTGATTTATACTCATTATTATTATTTTTGCTTTCTTTCTAATCCGTGGAGTTGGATCATGTGGGTTGGGCCAGCCCATTGTTAGGGGAAATTAGTGACGGGCTGCACACATTTCTCCCCACCTAGCACACCACAATGACAATTTACCTGTCAGCCTTCCTGACACTAATCTTTGCCTGTGGCTCTTTCTGGTCTGACTTTCTAAATCCCCTTGTAGTTATTTAAATCTTTGAAGGCTGGTTCTTTAGGGAGATTGAGAAATGATGGTCATGGGCAATATATTATTTCAGGGGTGGAAAAAACAGCCTTTTCAGAGCTTTCTCTCACTTCCACCAGAGCTTGAACTATATTGTGCTTCTCCCAGGTATCAGCAAATATGTGGGTGGTTGCATGGAGGCCGCTTTATAGAGTGTGAGTAATTGCTTGGTCATGCCTATCAATCAGCCAAGGGCTGTACTTGAATTTCTCTGATTAGCTACAGACATTTTGGGGGAACAATTAACTTGTGACCAAGTTTTCAAGACACACACTTTCTCTAGAAGCTTATCTCCATATCTTAAAACATAACAATTAGCAAAGGACCTATTTGATGGTTTTCATCTGCTTAAATTGTCTAACTGTGGAGACTAAAAGGAGAAAGCAAAAGTTTATACCTTAAAAAAAAAAAGCTTGTGAGTAGATGAGTTGGATTTGGTGCCTTCCATTGGGTGAGCTCTCTCTGGGCCTCTGACTCCACAGTGCATGGATTTCAGACTGATTCCCCTCTCCCCTTCTTGGTACAGCTATACACAGTGTTGGTAACAGGCTTCTGCAGTCAGTTCATTGGGCTGTCATTGAATCTAGATGAGACCAAACATGAACTCTTCCAGGACAAAGACTGGGCCCCATCTTATCTCTTTCCTCTCCCCACATCACACCACAGGCTGACTGTCTAGCTCACAAGGGAAGACAATTATCAGGACTGGTAGACTGGATTTTACAGATCCTAAATTAGAGCATATCAGTCCAAGGGGCATAGGTTTGTGGACAAGGACTATAAGTCTGTGGACAAGAAGAAATTAGAACATATCAGGCTGAGGGACATAAATATGTAAGGAAGGACCAATGAGATGGTATAAAACAAGGATTAGCATGGAAATTCTAAGCCCTTGGGATCACCATATGCTCAGGCCAGTGACCTCCTAGTATTGTAATGCTCTGTTATCTTGAGAACTGATATGAATCTATCAAATCAATGTTTATATATAAAATCATGAATCAGGAGACAGAAGAGCCTGCCACATGAGTTTTGGGGTCACCTAGATCCAGATTCACATGCTGGATCTGTTGCTTACTAAATGGGTAACCTTGGACAGGGGATAACCTCGGAGCCTCTTAACTGTAAATGATGGTCACAACTTACTTTAGAATTATTGTGAGGATCAAATGAGATGATGTGGGTAATGCATGTAAAATAGTGTCTAACTCACAGAAAGGGCTAAGTAAATATAAGCTATTATGAACACTGTTCAATTGTATTACCTTTTTTAAAAAAAATTAAACAATCTGTGTCCACACAAGTGCTTCTGGTGAGATAAATAGAGAGAAAAGTAGAAAAAGCTTGCCTAACCAAAAAGCTAACAGACTCCCAGGAGTCAAGGTATCAGGTCAGTGCACAAAAGAGAGTTACATTTTGAGACCGGGAAGGTACAGGAGTCTGTGTTTGATCTTACGCTTTTTCTCAGGCTGTTCCCAACAATTCCCATGCAGCCATGACATGTGGACTCTTCTGATATCCATCTTGATACTGCGGATTAGAGAAGTGCTGGCCCACGCTAACAGTTATGTCACTCTTGTTGACACCATTCAGGGAAATTAATTTTGAAACTGGTGGACTTTTTTTAGACTTCACATGTAAGTGAACTATTTCTATAATGCCTACATAGATCAAAACATCACACTGTAATACATAAATATACATGATTATTATTTGTCAATTAAAAATAAATAAGAAAAAAAATTGAAGCTCGTGGCCTAATGTTTGGTCTCATCTAGATTCAATGACAGCCCAATGAATTGACTGCAGAAGCCTGCAAATGAGGGAGATTTTCAGGGTGTGATCAATATTAGTTTAGCCCCAAGACAAACTTGTGGTTGAATAAAAATTCACATTTAACTTACTAAAAGAGGATATTTACCAATAGTTAATCTAATATTGTCATTACATTTAAATTAATATACAACACATTTTTGCTAGTCATCTTAAGACTATCATTTAAAACAACAGAAAATGCAAAAAGGAAGGTGTTTATAGCAAAGCTCAAGCCCATGCCTGGCACTTTTGGATTGTTAGGCTGTCAATGTTTTAAATCCAAAAAGTTTGACATTCTAGTCTTAAACTTAAAATTAGGCTCTGATTCTGGGCTGAGAACTTCCACTTCTATGTTCCCTGTGCTTTCTGACACCTGCTTTCATCTTTCTCTTACCCTTATTTTAGCCTTGCACTTTCATGGCCAGTTTCCAGACTTCTCAAAGTCAGTGTTTTCCATCTCTGCATGTAGGTGTTCTCCAGCATAAAATGAGATCATTTGGCTGGGAGGGACCTGAGAGCCATCTCCGTGCTGGCACTCAGACAGGAAGCCTGGGCTTCAGAGACTGAGTTTGTTTTTGCTTGGCCTCTAGGGGCAGAAAAAAAGAGGGAAAAGATCCAGTATCCAAACATTCCAGGATCATAGTTGGATGCTAAACGTGTCCTTGAAGGAAAATACAATAAAATTAAAAGAAGTATAGGCATCTGCAGGTTTAAGGTGCATCAGCTTCAACATTTGAAGTGCCACTGTAGTTGTGTTGAAGTGTGTTAACTTTTAAAATGATCACCTAACCTTTCAGGGCTTTGTCATGAGAGCATTTAATACAAATTCATATTTCAGTTGCATAATCAGAGTCCACTTCTCAGATATTTCTGGCCCAAGTCAAATAGTCACAGCACTATTTGAGAGTTTAGGTTTGCCGGATGGCTGAATCTAAGGAGATCTTCATTAAAGTCAATGGAGAAGAAAATTAAGTCACTTAAATTGCTGTTTCTGGAGTTGTGGAACTTGAAAGTGTCCAAACAAGAAATATTCCATTATTTATTATGGTGACTCAATTTGTGCCTATTGAAGTACTTAACTAGTGTTCTTCCATCTTTCCTACATGGTCTGTGCTGGTAGCATGTCCATGGAAGGCAAAGGTAGTACATAAAATAACAGTAGCTCTGGGGTCCAATACTAATTATTGTTAGTTAGTGCAAAGTGCAGAGTGATGTAAAGAGTTAAATGACTGATCATGGACTGAAATTCTAAAACCATCTCTTGCCCAACAGGGGAGAAGACTTTTCTGGAGTTTCCTTCTTTCTTTCTTCTTCCTTATTAGAATAGCTCTTTGGAACCAGGAGGATTGCACGAGTGATGGTATCTCCTTTGTTGGAAACTGGGAGTTGTTTGGTAATGAAATGGTTGCTTGAGATTGACGGGCCCCATGTACTGATAAGTAGGTTTAACGAGGTTCTGCTCCTTTCACTCAATATTTGTCAATTATACTTCAACAAAACAGGAAAACAACTACTGAGGTAAATACTGGAAAACTACTCTACTATCTCTTAAGATTTGGAATCCCCAGCTCATCTTTGTGATATCAATTGTAGTCTAACCTACATCCTGGATTGCAGAGGTTCTTAATCTGAGTTTAAGAGGCTCTTAATCTGAGTTTAAAGAGGTCTATAAATCCCTTGAAATTACATGGAGCCTTTTGTGGGTAGGTATACATCTGCTTCTTTCCTGGGAGAACACATAGCTTTCATTGGATTTCCAAAAGGGTCTGTGGCCTCAAACGTACTAACAGTAATTTCTCTGTCTGCAAAAATTTGAACTAACTTGTCATGTTTCCTTTCTTTTTCAATCGATTTGCATTAATCCAGGATGAATGCTACATAAACCATTTCTTTAGTTCTCACAAACTTCTTGTTTCTGAGAGCATCTCTCTTTCCACTTCCTCTGTTTGTGTTCTTTTCCTGACAGAGGCCTGGAGCAGTCAAGGCCAACTCCTTTGCTGCTTTTGACCCTTGCTTGTGTGCTCTGCTCTCCATGCCCAGACGCCACCTCTGGCTCTCTCCTGCTGTTCTGGTGCTGCTGGAGTTGAAAACCCAAGATCAGCCTCTGGCAACTAGAAGTGAGACTCGGGGAGACTCGTCATGATGGCAAGCTTCCTTGTGACTCACACTCAATAAAGAGAAGATGAGGGCCTTTTCCTCCCCTTCTGCATATCTCATCATTCCATGGAAAGCAGTGAGGTTGGCTTCCTGCCTCTGCCTAAATGCTTCTGCTGGCCCATCTGCTCAAATTCCTGTCTGTCCTAAGTTCACTCAGTATATAAGGGAAAGGAATATGATCTTTCTTCTTCTGTAGTTACCTGCCCCTATACCTTACACCTGCTGCCCAGAGCAACTGATGATGCCTGCCACAGCCACTCTATTTTTAAATAGCTGCTTTAGGTCCCAAAGAGTGGATGGGTGGCTTTTCTAGGGAGGATAAGTGATCAGTATTTAACAATATTTTTATTTTCAGACAGACAAGGTCTCACTCTGTTGCCCAGGCTGTTGGAGTGCAGTGGTGCAATCATAGCTCACTGCAGCCTCAACATCCTGGGCTCAGTAATAGTAATTTTTAAAAACTACTACAAGTAATGGCTACCATATATTGAGTGCTTACTATGTGCCAGGTACTGTGTTGAGATCTTTCATGAATCCTCTCTTAGAATCCCCATAACAACCTTATGAAGTGTGGACTGCCTTTGCAACCAGAACAGCTGGTGTTCAGAGTTGACGAGTACAATGGCTGAGATTCAAACCCAAACTCCAAAACTGATGGTTCTATTCTCTATACTCCTCATTGCCCTCCCTGTGAATCTAAAGTCTAAATGTGCTTCCAGAAATAAAATGGCAGCTGCTCCCTATGTGGCTAAAATTAGTATCTAATGCTCCTCTGCTAATGGATTTGTTGCCATCAGCCTCCACTTTCTGAGCTGATGCTGAAGTCTTATCTGTGGTTACTTTGCTCATTTCCATTTAAATTCTTTTTCCGGAGTCAATACTGATAGTCACAAAGGTTTCCACTACTAGATCTCGAGTGAGTGACTCATCCAAACACAATTATTATGCTATCCTATTTGCCCATCATAATTAGCTATCCATTTTAAACCTCCAAAATGCCTGTTTCAGTAGTTAATAGCAATGGAAAAATAAATTAAGACATATATGCCAGTGTGTATGTGTGGTCATTACCGCCCTATTATAGTGCATCAGCTCTATTGTCCACCTCAGAGCTGTAATCGCAGACAAGCTTCCTCTTCTCCCCAGCACACTCCAGCAGCCGCCTGCTCCTGCTGTTCAGCCAGTGTGTGCTTAGTGAATGCAAATTAATATTAATATCAATCAGCCTAAGCCCAATCAGCCTCTCCTAAGTAGGGAAGTGAATCTGCATAAAATCAAATGAGATAATGTATGTGAAAGTACTCTGAAAATTATAAAGCACTATACAAATCAAGGTATTTTTATAATAAAATCATAATGTATCATAAAATCGAATGTGAATTATTTCTTAAAATGGCCTGCTATTTTAGATTAGCTGCACCATTAGCAAGTGCTCAATAAATATTTGTTCAATTGTATTGTTGAATTGAGATAATCAAGAGTTGACTGTACATGAAAACAAAGAATTCCATGAAAGATTTAACTAACTACAATAGGGTAGAGAGCATATAAAAAATGAAATTTAAAATAAGAATGACTTCAAATACAAAAGAAAATAATTTATGTTTTCATTTGAGGATAGAAGACTCTCTTGAAATTGCCTCCTTTTTAAGACAAGGTGATTACAGTTTACCTTGTTGTAAAAAATCTTTCACCAGTTACTATACAACAAGATCTTCACTGCATTTAAATTTGAAGCAAACTATGCAATTCTAATTAAACAATTTTTATTGCTATCCAAGATGAAAAGGATGTCAGTTGATGTCAAAATACTTTGGTGATATAAGTCTAGTTTGTGTGAAGTTTTTTGGTGTCTCATCAATTTCTGTAATCCTCCATCATTTACTAATCTATAATTTTGAAACATGCTTAAAGAGAATTCTGGTTTCTTCAAACACATACTCTTTGGAGCAATGTTAATTTAGATTTATTTAAATAAAACCAGTTACTTTCACAGCTAAAATAGCATCCATGAAAAATAAAGTGTAAATACATTATTAAGGCACCAATTTTCTTTGTCTTATGGTGTGTTTGCCCACCTTTTAAAAGGAAGACTGAAGATACCTGGATAATTGACTGAAATTCATCAGTGGGTAAACAGAACCTTGTGCCTGGCATTTGGAAAAGTTGAGTAGCTTGGTCTGTAGATGAGTCTTAAGCATTTGACTCCATATGTGAATTCTGAAACTTCTGTAGATCTTATTACTTGGAAGCTGTAAATGTAACCTGCTAACATTTGGAACGTTTAAGTTAGGCTTAAAGAAGCGAGCTAGGCAGCCTAGTGGAAAATGGTAACAACAGAAATAGATGAAAATTGCAAAACCCTTCCTGAGGCTTTATTTACTAAGCGGATAAACCAGTAGCTTACCAAACTTATGAACAAAGGAAATCCCAAGAGCAATTTCATGAGCTTCTGGAAATAAATTTTCTAATAATACATTTAAGATGAATCTTGAGAAATAATGGTCATGGGGAATTAGTATTATATGTTCTTTTTAAGATTAAGCATGCATTTTCTATACATTTCTTTGATATTAATGTACAACTAGTGTCAAACAGAAAATGTAATGCTAAGCTAAGGATCCTATTCTTTCCCAACACAGCTAGATAATCACATTAGTGTATGAGTATAACCAAAGGCTTTAAAATAATTATATGTTTCCAGTGCTACCTTGAATTACACCATTTTCATTTACAGTGGAATGTTGAAAGAACTAATGTAAATCAATTATGGACACACACACACACACACACACACACACACCCCAAACCAAATATCATTTGTGTTCCTGATTTGCAAATTAATGCCAAATATAATGTTAATTTTAAAATCGGTTTCCTACCAAGTCACAAAGAAAAGAAATGTGAAAAGTTTAAAAGCTTGTTTCCCCTCCCAATTCCCCCAAGTTCTGGTATTACCTGGTATGAAGAAGACATTTTATTTCTCTTTCTTATGCCAATTTATATTACTTCAACCTCAGTAGACTACCAGAATTATGACTGAGACCAGATGATGCTTTTGTTCCCTGAAGAATATGACACTTGGTTTACATATGAAAGACTGTGGCTTGCCTAAACCCGCAACCTAGAAGGAGCAAGTAGGTCAGTGAGAGGCTGTCATAGATCCCTTGTCTGTGTATGGTGGTCTCTCTGCTGTTTGACAAGTGTATGGAGAACACTTTTCTACATTATGCTTCCACAAGCTTTTGATTATTCAAACCCCTCTCTTCTAAAACACTCTCTTCTCCTGGCTTTAAGGACATACTCCTGTTTCTTTCCCCCTTTTTTCTCTTCCTACTTCAATTTGTGAGTGGATGGTCCTTGAGGTTCACTCCTTGAACATCTATTTGCTCATCTCTTTACATTCTGTTTCAAAGTTTTCACCCACTCTTATGGTTCCAACTATCACCTCTCTAAAGAGGACTTCTTTAAACTCTATCTCCAGCCCTGACTTCTGGTGTCAATGTCACTGTTCTGTCTTCAGATGTCTAGTACATGATGCAACTCAAATATCCAGCCATTATCTCTAGGCAAGTTGACGTGCCTAAAACTGGAAGCATCTTGTTCCCAGATTACTCTCTTCTGCCCAATTCTGGCTCAACTTCCGTATTTCTGTTAAGGTTTGTGCTGTTCTTCTGATCTTGACATCTTGGATTAAAACCCTTAGGAAAGAACCTTATCATTTACTGAGAACTTACTTTGTATCAGATAGTATACATGTAATCTTTGCTTTTCTTTCTAACTTTTATTTTAGGTTCATTTAATCTTTGTAACAGTTTTATGAGATAGGTATTCCAATTATTTTACAGGAGAGGACATTGAGGTTCAGAGAAACTGTCAGTGATAATTCTGGATCCATGTAAAACCAAAGCCTGAGAACTTAACTATACTGCAGGGGTCAAAAACTCAACTGCTTACAAGATACCAGACAGGTAGTATAAATATATGAAGAACAACAACAACAACAACAAAAAAAACAGTGCAATCTGTCCCTGTTGAGGAAACAACAGAAATTTTGGGTTCTGTAGTACACCATTCAGCTCCAGCTGTCAGAGAAACCCTTCTTGCCAGATTGTGCCTTTTAAAGAGAAGACATATCTAGACTTTCATGGAAATTTTTCCAATTTTTAAATGTAGACAACCTACCAAATTGTCTACCTTCATTTCATTTCCACTTTATCATAAAGCATTTCAAACATATACAGAAAAGTTGAAAGACTTTGATATTGACCGCTCATATACTCATCACCTAGATTCTACTGTTAACATTTTGCTGTTCTTGCTTTATCACATATCCATCCCTTAATCCATCTTTTAGATGCATTTCAAAGTCAGTTGTAGACATCAGGATTCTCCCCACTAAATAATTCACCATATGTATCATTTGAGTTAAGTATGTTTGTTCACAGTATTTTGTTTTTGTTACTGAGGTAAATTTCACAAACAATACAATTCAAAAATATTAAATACACCATTTGATGCATTTTGACAAATGTATGCACATGTATAACCCAAATGCTTATCAAGATGTAAAAACATTTCCACTACTTTTTGAGGAATGTTTCTTTGTGCCCCTTTCCAGTCAAATCCTACCTCTCTCCATCCAGGGTAACCACCGATCTGATCTGATTTTTTTTCCACCACAGATTAACTTTTATGTTCTAGAATTTTGCATATATAAAATTGGACAGCATGTACTCTTTTGTGTTAGGTTTCTTTCACTCAACAAAATGCTGTGGAGAGTCATCCATGTTATTGGGCAAACTATCAAATTTTAAAAATTATTGAATCAACCAAAAATTAAAACCCACATTTGCAATCCATGAGATGTCAAGATGTACCCATCGTACTGGACTTGAATGCCTGTTTTCTCTCCTCATACCCAAATGCTATAAAATTCATGTTTCTTTGAAACATCTTATCTCTCTTCCATTTACATTGCTACAATTCCCCCATCATTCTGTGATATTTGTGTTCTAGCAGGGCATTTGACAAAGGTTTGTTTGACATCCTAGAGAACAAGATCATGATATAAGGGCTGCATGGTGTTTTAGTTAGCTACAGCTACCACTGGTAGGGTGGCTATAACCAGAGTGTAGATTATAGGTGCTGATACCAGGTTATTGCTGACAACCTGGAGGGGCCTTTCTATGAAAATACAAAAGAGGTCTCTTCTTCATCTTGCACCGTTCAACATTTTTTCACACAACTTAGACGAAAATAGTCATACTTATCAAGTTTGTAAATGAAACAAAGATAGTAGAGAAAGTAAATACAGGGGATGACACAACTAAGTTTCAAAATCTTGATATGCTAAAAGGACAAGTCAAAACCAAGAAGATGAAATTGCAAGGATAAAGTGAAAGAACTGAATTTGGGTTTTAAAAAAGTCAATTGCCAAACTACATCATGAGGAATATTTGTTCTGACAGCACTCCAAGTGGAAAATATCTCAAGTACTGTATGAGTCACTGGTATTTCGATAAGAACAAAAACAAAAAGACTGAAGAAAAACTAATAATGCAGTGATAGCCCACACTAATAGAAGTGTACAAGGAAATAGCTCTAATTTAATACAGTGGTTAGAGGTATGGGTCTTAGAGTCAGAAAATACTGTTTTGCCGCATTAAGTTAAATATGCCTATTAGACTTCCAGCTAGAGATGTGGAGTAGGTGGTTGGCTGTAAGATATGGTCCAGCTAGAGATACAAATTTAGGTCTTGTCAGCAAATAGATGGTATTTAGAGTTAAGGGACTAAATGAAATCAGAATAACAGTGAGTATAGATAAAACAGAGAAAAGGTCTATGAGTCTGCTGGGTCTGCTATAACAAAATCCCACAGACTAGGGGGCTTAAACAATAGAAATTAATGTTCTCACAGTTCTTGAGGGCGGAAGTCCAAGATCAAGGTGTTGACAGAGGTGGTTTCTTCTGAGACCATTCTCCTTGCCTTGTAGATACCCACTTTCTCCCTGTGTCTTCACATGGTGTTTCCTCTGTTCATGTGACCCTGGTGTCCCACTGTGGACCCACATTTCCTTTTCTTATAAGGACACCGGTCAGATTGGATTAAGGCCCGCTCTAAGGCCTCATTTTAACATAATCAACTCTTTAACAGCCCTGTGTATAAATACAATCACATTCTGAGGTACTTGGAGTTAGGGCTTCAACATATGAATTTGGCAGAACACAATTCAGCTCATAATAGTGTCCAAGAATTGAGACTTGGTTCTCCAAAATTTAGAAATCAGGCCAAGGGAAAAGAGATGTCAGCAAAAAGGACAGAAGTGGCCAAATAAAATAAAAGCCAGGAGAACATGCAGTTTTTGAGACCTAAAGAAGAAAAAGGTTTCAGAAGAGGGGAGTAATCAATCATGCCAAATACTGCTGAGAGATAAAGAAAGATAAGAACTGAGAATGACCAAAGGATTTGGCAAAGATAGAGGTCATTGTGAGCCTTGACAATAGCCATTTCAGTTGAGTGGTGGAACTGGGAGCCTGAGACAAAAGGAAGAGTGGTAAGGAAGTGAAGACAGCAACTAGAGGCGACTATTCTGAAGTTTTTCTGTGAATAGGGAGAAACTGATGAAAGGCAAGAAATATGAAAATTGCAGGAGCAAAGTTTTTAAAAGCGGTGAGATGGTATGGGATCTAGTCTTTGGGGTAAAAGAAAATATATTACCTATTGCAACAAGAAGGAAGGCAGATTAGGTGTATGTGGGTTGGTGGAACTGGTGTTGAAAGGATGAGGTAGTTCTGCTCTGATGGCTGATCTTGTCGCAACTGTATCATTTTTCCTGCTGTAACTTCTGCCTCATACTCTCCCTCCCTAACCAAATCTTCTCTATTCATCCAGGCTCAGCCTCTTTGCTTTGGAAAAAGTGCTACACCTGGAGACAGAAAACCTGACTTAAAGTCCTAGCTCTTCTAAATATAAGCTGCATGATTTCAAATAAGTCACTCACCTTCTCTGGTACCCATTTTTTCATCCATACACTTGGAACACAAATCTCTCTACATACAATCTATTATATATACATTATTTTAAAATGCAAAGATAAAAATGAAATATGTTCTAGTAAAGCCTACCTGCTCTAAGAAGCTTCTATGTCTATGTTAGTCTTTTCAGAACCCCTTTGGGTTTTTACCACTCATCTGCTGTCTGATACCGTCACCTAAATGTTCTCAAGTGTATTCCTATTGATTCAATCACTCAATTATACATTTTTGAAGAGCAGGAAACGACTTTTCCAAGTATTATGTTGGGAGAGTGGGTGGGAAGAGGCATGGACTAATTTATTTAGCATCTGGTACTTGCCAGGGGATTGAGGTACATTATCTAATTTGATTCTTTCAACAATCTGGAGAAATAGACATTATTTTACGGGTGAATAAACTGAAGTCTGGAGAGATTCAGCAGCCTCCCTAAAGTCACACAGCTAATATGTGGTGGAACCATAATTTGAATTCTAAACTCCAAACTGACTATGCCTTCTTTTCACTACTGCATCCCACGCACTCTGATGCCAGGACATTTTGGCTGCATTTGGATTTCTTGCCAACGCTTTAATTACTGAGAGGAAATGACATTTTGATTAGCCCATGTTTTTGTAGTTATAATGTCAAACAAACAGCTTCTGCTTTTCTCAGAAATTTATGATAGTACTGGTTCATGTCCAACTCTCTGAAAATTGCTTATCTTGCTACCAAGAAGACTTTTAAAAATGTTTTTTTTTTTATTTACTTATTTATTTATTTTGAGATAGAGTTTTGCTCTTGTTGCCCAAGCTGGAGTACAGTAGTGCAATATCAGCTCACTGCCACCTCTGCCTCCTGGGTTCAAGCGATTCTCCTGCCCCAGCCTCCCAAGTAGCTGGGATTACAGGCATGTACCACCACGCCTGGCTAATTTTGTATTTTTAGTAGAGATGGGGTTTCACTATGTTGGACAGGCTAGTCTTGAACTCTTGATCTCAGGTGATCCACCTGCCTCGGCCTCCCAAAGAGCTGGCATTACAGGCATGAGCCACCATGCTTGGCCTAATAAGACTATTTTTATTTCATTTGCTTTTCTTGTACCAACATCATAAGGAAATCAGAAATGATGAATCATAAATTGTTGACACTCAAAAGGGCCTCAGAGACCATCTAACCCAAGTCCTTTTTATAGATGAGGACACTGGGACTCAGAATGGGCAGTTGGTTGACCTGTTGAAGATCACACAGTGAAAGAGGCAGAGCCAATATTGGCTCTTCTTCCCTCTCCATCTGACTGTCTTTCAGTCTACTCACTCTATTTTTCAAGCTATCCCTTCATCCCTAAAGCAGCAGCCCTGATGTCTCATGGATTTTCTCAGTTTTTGCATAGAGTTTGAAGGGCAGAACCTCAAAGCATACCTTGCTGGGTGAATGTCTGAAGAGGCTGAGAAAAAGAGTGGCAGGAAATCCAGGCAAANTTGCTTGCAGATATATATATATATATATATATATATATATATATATATATATATATTATTCTATGCCTCTAAGCAGTAACATTTAAGGAACATACAAACTCTTTGGAACCATGGTAACATTTACTTGTTTTAAGATTTCATCAATGAGTTTTTCTTCTCAAAACAGCCCTGAGAAATGGGCAGGCACAGGTAGATTTGAAGGTTATTTTAAATCCAGCTCTCCTTCTTGGAATATGTGAACAACTCCCCTGATCAATTGCTTTGCTTTCAAGTTTATAAATGATGCTCAGGAAACATCTTCATGGAAGACTGAACCAAGAGGACATCTAGGTGAAGAATGGATGACGCCAAAGGGCTCACTTACTGTTTCCATCTGTCTCAGGAGATGAGCTTTTCCCTGACTGCTTTCAGCCCTTGAATGAGGACCGATTAGTATTGGTTGAAGAGGCTTCCTTCCTTAGTTAGGACTTCCTATGGCTTTGCTGGCTCTATAGCTAGGCAGTGTGTGTGGCCCGGGGGTGGGGCCGAGGACTTCTATAACATCGTGAACTGGCAAAATGCACACCATAGCTTTTCCAACACCATATCATATCATAGGGTTAATTATCCCACACATTATTGTTGAAATGGAAGGATTTAATGTCTGGAACCAAGGACAACGTACCATCCACAGATCTGCTTGGAGCCACAATTGCCCAATGTGTGGAGAGAAAAAACCAGTAATAATGAAAAGAGCAAATAAAAAACACTTGCAAACCTGTTTCATTCAAAGAGCCTCATAACAGAGTATATAGCTTTTTTATGTCCTTTTTAATGTGTCTTAAGTTCTTCCAAAAGGGAGGGTCCAGTGCTTGAAACCTTGGTGGTATGAACCCAACTACCCACCGGTCATTAACTCAGCAAACAATTATCAAGTACCTCCCTTATGCTATGATCTGTGCTTGGCAATGAGAAACTGTAAAACAGGGGCCAGGGGACAAACAGGAGAGCAAATCTGAGACAATGAATAACCATTAGATAATGGAACTGAAACCTAGCTCATTAATTGTTATTTGTGACCTGCGCCAACCTTGGATAAACCCAGCAACCAAGTGCTGCCTTCGGGCTTATAGGAAACTTGTATTCAAATCCATTCCAAAGAGCCTTACTCTGCCTTACTTAAATACGAACCAACATCCAAGCATCAAGAACGGCAGCACAAACACATTTTCTTATTTTGTAAAGATATTTTTTCTGGGCTTATTGAAAATTATTTCAAAACTCCACTTAGCTTTTTCCCAATAATGGATGTAGCAAGTAACCAGCGCCTAAAGCAGCCAGTGAACTCAAGTCTATTGAATCATCTTCTGTGCAGAGACGCTGTTCCGTGCCCCCACTATCGATCTGCTTCCATTTGCCTGAATATGCCCATTATGTAGCAGCATACCCAGAAAGAGCTATTATAAGGGACAGAAGATTTTCTCTACTCCTTTTCTTTTCTTTTTCTTTTTAATGAATAAGCTTTGCAAGAGAAAATCAAGATGACTTCCGGTTCTACTTTTGTTTCTAGGTCTTGTTGAAGAAAGAACTTTGATTCAACTGTCTGGAACATATTTTATTTCCCTGAAGATCTTAGAGGCTGGAAGCCATAAAAAGGGCACTGGATTAGGAGTCAGGAAGCTAGGGTTATAGCCCTGACTCTGCCACTAGGTAACTGTACAACTTAAAACATAGCTTATCATTTCTGGACCTCAGTTTCTGCTTCTTTAGAATTAGGGAAACAGTACAAAAGTTAAGAGGCAGAGCTTCCACCTACTAGTTGTGTGCATTTGAGAAAGCCACTTAACCTCTCTGGGCCTCAGTTTCCTCACTTGAAAAATGGAGTGGAGATAGTATCTACCTCATTGTGTTTTCAGAATATTAAATAAGAAAATACATGTGGATGGTTAGTACAGTGACTAGCATAGAGTGATCAAGAAATACAAACAATTCTTAGTGTTCTGGGTTAAAAGAAATCATGATGGCCTCTTTTGATTCCAAGTTTCTGTGAACCTTTAAGGTCAGTAAATATTTTAGCATCATTTTAAGTCAAAATTTTTCTTCATTTTTATTAATATAACATTTATTAACTAGCCAGAGCATGTTAAACAGTTGCCACAGGTTGATTGATAAGAAAGGTCACCAGTAGTAACCTCTTTTCTTTATTTCATAGTATTGTTTCTGACAAAAATTCTTCTTTCTGAAACTCAAAGACTAAAGAAGCAAAGATTTGATACTTTATGTTTGCAGAAGAAATACCAGAAGACGGAGACCACTGATTCTCACATAAGCTTGTGCTTTAGTCCATATGAATGAAAAGAGTAAAGGATTTATTGCGTTTGTCAGAAATCTAAAGGTTTTTTTCTATAATGTTTGTAAATGTAAGATTGTAGAAATATACTTTGAACTGTGGTTATGTTTTATCAGGATTCAGTGAGCAACGAGCAGTTTGAGAGACATTTATCTTCTTACATGTGTGAGACAAGAGATTGAGGTAAGCCTACGGAACTTCCTAAAAGAAAAATTATCAAAATCCTCAGCACAAACCCATTATTGTTTTCTTACAATGCTTAGCCTCTGTATATATGTATATGTACTGAATGCAGGGTAACAATTCCTACATATACCTTTGGTAGTCAATATGCATAGAATAGAAAATAGAGCTGTGATAATTATTTTTTAATCCTGGTAACTAATTCAACGTGCTGTATGAGAATACAAGACAGGTAGTCCCAGTCTTCCTTTGCATGAGATTTTTATGTCTTTTCCTTGTCAACAAAGCTGAAGTCAAAATGGCCATGTGAGACTGTATAAGAGTTTGACATGAAAAGATGGGATCTGAGGCTGGTGCTAGGAGAGTTCATTTTGCCCACCTAGGTGGGTGTTATTTAATCTGTGTCTCCTGAAAGAGGAAGCTGTGTGATAATTGTCTTTTCATCTGTTGATGAAAAGTTGCTTGCTCATGTTAATGTTCCCTAGGACAGAAAGGCCAGATCCAGTTTAGATACAGCTGTTTCTCGGCTTTCGTCCGACCTTAATAGCACTATCACATCATTTATCAGTGCACTCTGGCAAAACTGATTGCAGCACTCATCTTGCATGTCCATGTGTAGAGGTGTGAGGTGGGGTTGTCTCTTTTGACTGAATCTGTACGTAACAGCATTGCTAAAAGCTTTGCCTCTTTATCCCATCTACATCTTCTATTATATACACTGAGTTAGTGACAGTACAGGAGGTAATTGTCAGCCTGCCTGGAAGATCCAATTTGTACATTAAAATAATGCTGTCCTGATCTTGTAGCACCAGTTTGTTTATTGGTTTTTTTGTGAAGTATTTTTTCCCACCAGTCCATAAACCCATACTCATCATATTGAGCTTATAATAGGGAGAGGTCATCCTCTAAATTCAAAGAAAAAAAAATGAAACTCCTTGTAAACTTAAAAAAAAAAAAGCCCACAAAACTCCAGAAAGGTAAACCAGTGGTAGGAGTGATGGGGAAGATGACATGGTGTGAGATTAACTTATCAAGCTATTAGTGTACATATGCAATAAGTAATAACCTTACTGGACATGGGTCAGAACGCATCTGGAGCATCATGTTCAAATATAGGTATTTTAGGATACTGAACCCTGAACTGATGGGAAAACATACCAAGAAGGTGACCAGGATAAGAAATCTAGAAACCATGACATACAAGAAAGGGTTGAAGTAATTGTATGTTTTGCCTGGAGAAAAGATGACTAAGCTAATTAATGCTAACTCTTAACAAGTTTTGAAATGGAAAAGTGAGTACATCTGTTTTGTATTGCTCCATAGGAAAAATCTACAACACGTAGATGGAAATTACAAAAAAAAAAAAAAAAAAGAAAGAAAGAAAGAAAGAAAAGCACATTTCAGATCAACAGGACAAATAAGTGAAACCTTATAAAAGTGAAAACTATCCAATAATAGAATGCATTTAATCAGGAAGTAGAGCCTACTTCCTGGAGATATTCAAGCTAGCTGAGCCTCTAGTAGGGATGCTACAGAGAAGACATTTGTATCTTCTGGTCAGGTAATCTCAAAGCTATCTTTTCAATACTCTAAATTATTGTTTTCTATGTCCTGGTGCAGAACTAGGAAAATACAATCATATCCCTCCATTCATTTGTCCATCCAGGCATCCATTCATTCGTTCATTCATTCAGCAAACATTTATTGAATGGCTACTATGTACCAGGTACTGTGCTAAGCAAAGGGACATAAGACACAGGAATGGAGGCTGAGGTGGGAAGATTGCTTGAGGCCAGCAGTTCAAGCCTAGCCTGAGCAATGTAGCAAGACCCGATCTTTACAAAAAATACAAAAATTAGCCAATCATGGTGGCTTGCACTTGTAGTGTAGCTATTCAAAAGGCTGAGGCAGGAGGATCACATGAGCTGAGGAGTTTGAGGCTGTAGGGAGATGTGATTGTTCCACTGTACTCCAGCCTTGCTGACAGAGTGACACCCTATCTCTAAATAAATTCATAAGTAAAACCTTAAAATTATAAAAAAGATTCAGAAATGTAGAATACAGAAATGTAGACAGATACTTACAATATAGGGTGATGTATGCTAAAACAGATATATGTACAAGTAACAGAAAGCATCACGGAGATGTTAGGGGAAATGTAATCCAAGAAGACCTGGCAGGCAGAAAGTCATCCTAAAGGATGAATTGTAGTTTGTCAGAAAGATAAGGTGGAGAAGGTGGGAAGACCATTCTAAATGAGGGGAACAATATGGTCAAAGACGTGGAAATGTGACACTGTCTAGCAAGTCTGTAAAATTTTAACCAACTTATTGAAGCATAGTCTACCAGGAAAAGGGGAGAGATGGAATGAGGTAAGAAGTGTGAAACTGGGCAGGGACATGAGGGGCTGCTCCAAGGATCCTGAACCCTTATGGAAGCCAGGAAGCTGGGCACTGATGTGCCTTCCTTTTATGTTTGCCCTTGGCTTTACAATTCTTGCATCTAACTTGGAAGCCATTGAGAGCAAAACAAAATTGAAAAGGAGGTCAGCTATTTTCTGCTGTCATAAGTCATCTTAATTTCCAGAATCACATTCCCTGACTACTCTGTTATCATTTTGATCCAAATGTAATGAAAAAATTAAACATAAAGGTTTTTTTCATTTACTGCAAGTTGAACAAAATTATATAAGTTTTGCAAACTATTTCAAATGTTTGTGGACAGGAAATGAAACAATATATGTAGCTATTATGTCGTGGAAGCCCTGTCTCTCAGTTGATAGAATATGTTGTTTAAAAGTTAAAAACAAATGGAACCATTTTAAAAACAAAATACAGTCCTCCAAGATTTTAGTACTTTTTGTTCTGGTTTTTAAAGAAAAACTCTTATCTCTTTAGAGTAATACAATTCAAATGAGCTTTGATTTTTCTAAGACCCCTATAATTGGCCCTATTAATTAGATGGTCAGCCAGGTTTGGGGAGAACTCAGACTTATGAATTTTTTTTTAATAACTTGCCAAGTTATTACTTTCAAGTGTTGCACTTGAGAATCCTGTAAGTGCTTTAAAAAACAATCACATATTCCTGTTTGAATGCAAATGCTGCTGTGACAACAGTTCTTGAAAACAATTGGTCTGTGTTGGGTTTTAAATATTCATCTTTATTAATTTTATTCTGAGCACACATGAGGTATTCTGGATCAGAGAGAAATTATTATTATCTTGTTAAAAAGCAAATAATGAATTTGCTTTCCTGAACCCTGATTCTCACCCCTGCAGCGACACAATGTAAGCCAGGTCAAATCGCCTACAGATAGAAAGTCTGTATTACAGGTGAGGAATGGAGACAAATAGATTTTGTTTCTACTTTATATACAGGAGAAAAGGCACCTGTCTCCCCCTTTCTTCTCAAAAGGAAGGAATGAAACCTTTGCTCTTTGAAGACAAAATGGAAAGGATCCTGGGTTCTTACTCTAAACTTGTTTAATATAAATGCATCTTTCCAAGAACCAGATGTGTCTCCAACTTCTATGACCTAGAAATGTCTTCAAGGTCCCTGACTTCATTTGTCCTTGAAATGTAAACATATACCTCTAGAGTCAGATAAATCTCTGTAGAGTTCTATCACCAACTATATACTTGTATATTACCTTACCAAATTTGGCTCTTAGCTCAAGATTCCAAGTTTCCTGCAAAATTTATTTAGGAAAACCTAAACTGCAAATACAAAAAAAAAAAATTATCTTTATACCTCAGAGTCAGCCTACACTATCAATGAGGTTAACATTTCTTTGTGGTAAGGACGCATGCTTGCTTAGCAAATATTTTTCCCATGCACAATAACAAAATTAACCTCAGCTCAGTATGTTCTCATTATAATAAATGTCAGTATAATTCATTCAATATATTCAACAAATATTGATTTTGTGCCTACTGTGTGGCAGGCCTTGTTCTAACAAGGTATTTCACTACAAGTAGACTTCTCCCAGAGTTAGGATTTTACTGTTGCTTATAAACCTTCCTCTTGAATTAGAATGACTCTTCTAAGATCAATTCATGTTCTATTTGGTATTTCAAAAGTCCTAAGTGACCATGGTAACAAAAAAAAAAATGAAGTCTGAAAATTTCTGAGCAAGATTTGGAACATTGTTCTCTGGGGACTATTAAATTCAATCATTTTTTCTTTGTACTTTGCCATTCTTCCTTATCACTTATAATCCTAACTGCTAATCTTTGAGACATTCCCATAGCTTCCTTCACTAAACTCAAGCACATTAATTTGCATGCTAGACTAACTCAAATGACTTCTCAGCTTTAAGCTAAAGAAAATTTTTCTTCAAAATGTTTCCAACTATCAAACAGTTTTGTTTGCCAAATTTTGAAGGCTTCTTTTACAACTAAGTCCATGGTAGCTTAAAAATATATGGGTTTTTCATAACCTGCTTCCCCTTTAATAAAACAAAATCAGAGAATTTATATTGACAGTATCATACGCACTAAAAATCAAAGTGATCCTTTACTAATTTATATTTCTGGGTCATTTCTTAAGGTAATATTAGAAAAAATAGTAGTTTAATGAGCAAAAAATTAAAACACACCAAAAAATTAGCTTAGTACAGTTAAAGGAGTAAACATTCAATTCTAAGAACAGCAAATCATAATAAATTATTTCTCCTAAAGTATTAAATTTACTCAAAAGAGGTTGGGGAAATTAGAAATTCATTAAAATATAGTTTTTATTACTTTACAGTTAATAAAACACATTAGAAATCTAATATAATTTTAAAAAATATTTTGGACATTTAATGAATCCACTTCTGTCTTTCCATTGTAGTACAGAGCAAGTGAATAGGCTATGCCAGAAAATAATCAATAATATAATGTGAGTTGTTATTTTTTTCCTTATCAATAAGTGACCATGAGTTTGAGCCCAGGCAGAGCCAGGGTATCTACAGCTGGCCAAGTGTTGAAGATATGCCTCAACATGCACAGAGCCCTTTGGCAAAACTGAGAGACTTACTGATTCTAGGAATTTAAGGTACTCTCTAGCTCCATAATTTCTAATCTCCAATCATTAGTTGGCCGCTACACTAATCACACCGTGACTTCAGTGACCACATGCAACAGAGAATGCAGACATTGCAGAATTCATTCAGAAACGTCACACACACACACACACACACTCAAACACACACACACACAAAACATCAAAAACAACAAACTACAACAACAAGAATTTCTATGGGGAAAATATTAGAGGAAATCTGATATCCAGACTTACCAGCTAATATTATGTAAAATGTCCAGTTTTTAACAAACAAAAATAAAGGCATTCAAAAAGACAAGAAAGCATGGCCCATACACAAGGAGGAAAAGGCCAATCAATAAAAATTGTCCATGAGGGAGCCAAGACATTGGACTTACTAGACAATGACTTTAAATCAGCTATTTAAAACATGTTTAAAAAACTAAATAAAAGCAGCTATAAAGAAATAAAGCACAACAATGATGTCTCACCAAATAGAAAATACCAGTAACAAAATAGGTATTATAAAAAAGAACCAAATAGAAATTCCAGAGTCGAAAAGTGCAATAACTGAAATGAAAAGTGCCCTAAAGGAGTCCACCAGCAGATCTGAGCAGGCAAAAGAAAGAATCATACTAATATAGGCAATTAAGGTTATCCAATGTAAGGAACAGAAAGAAAGGGGAATAAAGGAAAGTGAATAAAGCCTTAGTTTCCTATGGGATACCATCAAGCATATTATTATATGGGACTTCCAGAAGGAGAGGAAAGAGAAAAGTCACAGAGTATTTGAAGAAATAAAGGCTGAAAATTCATATTTAAAGAAAAACAGTAATTTACACACCCAAGAAGCTTGATGAACTCAAAAGAGATTTGCATCTAGACACATGATGACCGAAATGTCAAAAAGATAAAGACAGAGAGAATCTTGAAAGCAATGAGGGAAATGTCTCATAATATAAAAGGGATCCACAATATTAAGAGCTGATTTCTCATCAGAAGCCATGGAGGTGAGGAGACAGTAGGATGATATAGTGAAAGTTACAAAAGTGCTAAAAGAATTGTATATGAAGAAAAACTAAGCCTTCAAAACTGAAGTAGAAATTAAGACATTCTTAAGTAAATAAAAACTGACAGAATTTTATGGTAGCAAACCTTCCTTACAAGAAATAGTGAATGGCTATCTTCAGGCTGAAATGAAACGATAGTTACTTGAATCAACAGGAGGAGATAAAGAGCACTGGTGAAGGTAACTACCTAGATAAATATAAAAGAGAGAATAAATGAATATATATGTGTGTGTGTGTGTGTGTGTGTGTGTACATAGATCTATCTATCATTAATTTTAGAGACAGGGTCTGTCAGTCCAGGCTGGAACGTAATGGTGCAATCATAGCTCACTGCAGCATCAAACTCCTGGACTCAGGTGATCCTCCCACCTGAACCTCCTGAGTAGCTAAGGACAACAGGAATATGCCACCATGCCTTGCCTAAATATATTTTCGTTTGTAAATCTTTACTTCTCATATGTGATTTTTAAAGGCAACCGCATAAAGCAGCAATTACACATCTGTGTTAATGGGCACTCAATGTATAAATATGTAATTTACATGACAATATAGCACTAAAGAATGGAGTTATAAAGGAGCGAATATTTTTGCATACTATTGAAATCAAGTTGGTGTCAATCTGAACTAGATCACTATGAGTTAAGATGTTAATTGTAACTCCCAGACAGACCATTAAGAAATTAATTTAAAAATGTATAATATCAAGAAAATTGAAACCAATAAATAAAATTATTTTTACTTGCAGATGACATGATCTTGTATATAGAAAATCCTAAGGAATTCACTAAAAAGCTATTAGGGCTAAATAAGTTCCACAAGATAGCAAGATACAAGATCAATATAAAAAATCAATTGTACAGTCATGCGTTGCTTGACAATGGCGATATGTTCTGAGAAATATGTCTTTAGGTGGTTTTGTCCTTGTGCAAACATCACAGAGTGTATGTACATAGATGGTATAGCCTACTACACATCTGGAATATATGGTATAATCTGCTGCTCCTAGGACAGCATGTTACCGTACTGAATACTATAGGCAATTGTAACACAATGCTAAGAATTTGTGTCTTTAAACATATCTAACCATAGAAAAGATATAGTAAAAATATGGTATTATAATCTCATGAAACCATCATCAAATATGCAGTCTGTTGTTGACTGAAACATTGTTATGCAGTACATGACTGTGTTTCCATATACCTGCAATAAACGATCTGAAAATGAAATTAAGAAAACAATTCCGGCCGAGACGGGTGGATCACGAGGTCAGGAGATCGAGGCCATCCTGGCTAACACGGTGAAACCCCGTCTCTACTAAAAAAATACAAAAACCTAGCCGGGCGAGGTGGCGGGCGCCTGTAGTCCCAGCTACTCGGGAGGCTGAGGCAGGAGAATGGTGTAAACCCGGGAGGCAGAGCTTGCAGTGAGCTGAGATCCGGTCACTGCACTCAGCCTGGGCGACAGAGCGAGACTCCATCTCAAAAAAAAAAAAAAAAAAAGAAAACAATTCAATTTGAAATAACATTAAAGGTAATAAAATATTTAGGGATATACTTAACAAAACAATTACAAAACTTACACCCTGAAAACAAGTAAAGATTGTTGACAGAAATCAGAGAATATCTAAATATAGGAAAAGGCATCTCATGTTTATTGACTGGAAAAATTAATACTGTTAATATAACGAAACTCCCTAAATTGATCTGCAGACTCAAAGCCATCCCCACTGGAAAGCCAAGTGGCTTCTTTTTAGAAACTAACAATCTAATCCTAAAATTCATGTGGAAATTCAAGGCACCCCGAAAGTCCAAAGCAATATTGAAAAAGAAGAACAAAGTTGAAGGACTCATACTTTCCCATTTCAAAACTTAAAGCAATAGTAATCAAGACAATGTGGTAACTGGAATATAGATAGGTATATAATATAGAGCAATGGAATATAACTGAAAATCTAGAATAAAACCATGTATCCACAGTCAATTGATTTTTGACAAGAGTGCCAAGACCTTTTAATGGGGAAAATATGATCTTTCCAATGAATGGTGCTAAGACAATTGGATAGTCACATGCAAAAGAATGAAGTTGTACTTTTACCACACATTATATATAAAAATTAACTCAAAAATGGCTCAAATACCTAAATACTCTTAGCCTATATATAAAACTACTCAGAAAAACACGGGGTAAATTTTTGTGATTTTGGATTTGGCAATAGATTCTTTAAAAAGACACCAAAAACACAAGCAGCAAAAGAAAAATGGATAAATTTGACTCCATCTAAGCTAATAATTTTTACATTAAAGGGTGCTATTAAGAAAGTGCAAAATAAACTCAAAATTTAGTAGAAAATATTTGCAAATTGTGTATACATTAAAGGACTTGTACCTAGCATATAAAGAGCCATTACAACTCAATAAGAAAAAGACAACCCAATTAAAATTAGGCAAGGAATCTGAATAGACATTTCTACAAAGAAGATATGAAACTCGCATATGAAAGGATGCTAAACATCATTAGTCATGAGAGAAATGTAAGTGAAAATGACAATAAGATACTATCTCATGTGCACTAGAATAGGTATAATCAAAAAGTAAGATAATAAGTGTTGGAGAAATTGGAACCCTCATGCACTGCTGGTGGGTATGTAAAATGGAGCAGTCGCTATGGAAAACAGCTTGCAGTGTTTCAAAAAGTTAAGCACAGAGAAATGAAAAGACATCTCTACTCAGGAAAATTGTACCCAAATATTCATAGCAGCATTATTCATAATAGCCAAAAAGTGGCAACAGTCCAAATATCTATTAACTGATGAACAAGTCAAAAAATATAGTGTGTTTATACAATGGAATACTATTTGGTCATAAAAATGAATGAATTATTGATACATACGACACGTTGGATGAACCTTGAAAACATTATGCTAAGTGAAATAGACCAGATACAAAAGGCCATATACTATATTATTCCATATATATGAAATATCCTGAGTAGGCAAACTGATAGAGACAGAAAGTACATAAGTGGTTCTCAGGGCATGGAGTATGGGGATGGGGGAATTGAGACTGACAAAGAATGCAGGATTTCTTCTTAGGATTATCAAAATATTCTGAAATTATATAGTGGTGGTGGTTGCACAATCTTGTGAATATACTAAAACCACTGAATTGTGCCCTTTAAAAGTGGTGAATTTTATGGTATGTGAATTATATCTCAATAAAAAAAGTAATGGGAGGGAGAATAAAGAGAATGAGGTTTTGGTGTGTTCTCATTGGTTGGAGTCAAAAGTTTTAACAAAAAGTTAAACCATTAGTCCTTCTTATACCCTCCAGTATAAGAAGATATAAACTCTAGTAACATCACAGTATGACTTCTATTTCTAAAAGGAACAATATTTTTAAAGTTGCACAATAAAAGTTACACAAACTTGCATAAAACAGGATATATCAAATTTTGAGTTTACCACCTAGATCACAAGATCAATAGCTTTGTATCAGAGATGCATGTGTAAGGTAAAAATTCTAAGAGATCTACCTGAGCAAGTAAAAGTAACAAATAGAGTGACCAACTAACCTAGTTTGCCTGGGATTGAGGAGTTTCCTGGAAAACAGGACTTTCAGTGTTAAACCTGTAAATGTCTTGGGCAAACCAGGATAATGGGTTATCCTAGATAACAGAATGTGAACAGTTGGGCTTACTGCTCTGAATCTAGACTACACATGGACCAGCATATGCCTGAATCTGTCCAAAAAGCCTCTGGGTGTCTTCAAAGCATCAGAGACAAGAAGGGTACATCCTTGGTTTTCGTTAGTCAATAACTCTCTTATATCTCTACCCTACAAGAATGACAAGGAGGGGATCAATAAATGTTTTTATAAGATGGATTATTACATTAAGTGATACCCCGCCTCCTTGCAGTCATTTTCATGCCTTCTAATTAAAAAATGACCAATAGTACAAATGAAAGGGCAAGTTTTTATGCACACAAATGTGTACACTCTCCTTTTGAGGAACAGCTTCATTCAAAATGAAAGCGAAAAAAAAAAAAAAGAAATAATATACTTACCACATGTAAAGCCCTGTTCAAAGCACTTCAAATATAAATTCACTATATCTTTTATAACTTTATAAAGTAGGTACTATTATTATCTGCATTTTATGTATGAGGAAACTAGTACACAGCCAGGTTAAGTAGCTTACCCAAGGTCACATGGCTAATAGATAATGAAATAAAGGATTCGAACACTGACAGTGGCTCTGGAGTCTAAAGTCTCAGCCACTGTGTTAAGCTGTACATTTAAATGAGACGTATTGCCAGTGGACAAGGAAGTGCTGACCTATAAGGGCAAAGCAAGTGATAAAGGGCTTGGAACTGAAGACAGAAATTTTAATAAATCAGGAAAATTACCTTATCAGTACTATATTGCTATATAAAGTCATAACCCATAGTCATACTCCACCTGAGGCAGGGATTAGAAGATTTTTGTGGGGATAATCTCCCTACAATTCTAATTGAAGTTGCCTACACTTTTGACCTCTATTGAAAAGGGAAGTATATAATTTCCAAAAAGATAAATTTGAATACTTCGGTCAAAATATTCGCTATTATTCAGAAGGATTGCACCTTACATTTATAGTTTGATTTGACTAGCATAAGTCAAAGCATAGTTCTGAAAATGGCATGGAAAAGGGTGGCAGGGATGGGGCTTTGAGAGTGAAGTACAGTACAGTGGGGATCAGTCAGTAAGCACATGAAAGGAAAACATAAAGGCTATTTCCAGCGGAATTCTCAGAAACACTATAGAAAATTAATACAAGCGACTGGCATAATCTCACCTAATAAAACCAGGAGCAGGTGTCTGCCAGTCCTACAGTCAAAACAAGTTAATAAGATTAGTCTACAGTACATAGAGGGCTTGGAGATTGCATGGCTTAGGATAAGTACGATTCAGTTTTCATTAAGGATATAGGAAAACAAGAAACTTTCTGTTACAACTGCAAATCCTTCATTCAATAAGCATTTACCTTGAATGCCTACTATGTGCCAGGGTCTGTACTAAGTGTTAAGGATGGAGAAATGAAAGAGACAGACACAATCTCTGCCTTCATACTCTTACAGTCTATAAAGTAGACATTTTTAACATCACAAATAAATACGTAAATTCTGATAGGTGCTTGAAGGAAAAGAGTAGGGTTTTATGAAAAATGCTAAATATGAAGGCTAATTTAGATAGAAACTTTGGAGTCAGCTCCTCTGACTCAGCAAAACTTAAGCTGAATCCTGAAGGAAGAGTAGGAGTTGAACAGATTTGGAGGTGAGGTTGGAAGTGAACATCCAGGCAGAGAGTCGAGATGGGAGAGAGTTTGGTAACATTCTAGGAATTGAGAAGGCTTATGTGGCTACAGGGTAGTAAGCAATGGATAGAGAGGCTCAGAATTAAGAATGAACAGGTACCATCCTGGCTAACACGGTGAAACCCCGTCTCTACTAAAAAATACAAAAAACTAGCCGGGCGCGGTGGCGGGCGCCTGTAGTCCCAACTACTCGGGAGGCTGAGGCAGGAGAATGGCGTGAACCCGGGAGGCGGAGCTTGCAGTGAGCTGAGATCCGGTCACTGCACTCCAGCCTGGGTGACAGAGCGAGACTCCGTCTCAAAAAAAAAAAAAAGAAGAATGAACAGGTGGGGAGGGACCATATCATATAAGTCATTGTAGACGGTGAAAAGAGTCTAGACTTTATTCTAAGTACAATGGGAAGTCACCATAGAGGATTTTAACTGGGGGAAAGAGAAAGTGATACTAACCAATGTGTGGTTTAAACATCACCAAACTATATACAATCAAGTCCTGAATTAAGAAGCGCATATTATTTCCTGATAGAGTCAGTGTGAGCTACAGGAAAGGCATTAATCATGGTGATGGTGGTTGGTGGGTGGGAAGTGATCTTCAGCTGAGCCTTGATGGGCTGTATGAGGCAAAGCCGTGCTGAACCAGAATGGTGCCAGTACAGTTAAATAGAATAAGGAAATCTGCAAGAAATGAAACAGGGTTTGGAGACCTTTTGGACACTGGGTAAGAATATGGAACAGTTATTAAAATTTCCATGATTTGGAGCCATTGGACATGGAAAAAATGGTATGACTATTCAGATAAATGAGATAAGAGAGATGAGGAAGTGGATTGCTAAAGAAAATTATCATTTCCATTTTTAAAATGCTGGTCATAAATGTCTGAGGACCAAAAGTGTAGATGCCATGCTGCTGATATAAAAGATTAGGCTGGAAATTTATCTGAGAATAAATGAAAGTGAAATGAAAACTGAAATTGAGGGAAAGGAGCAGGGTACATCAGGATGGAAGGAGAAAATGAAGTCGTGGAAGGAGACACCAAAAGAACACTCAGTGGAGTTGGTAAAGAATTCAGATAGATCATCGCCACAAATAGTCAAACACAGCCAAATCAAGATGATGCAAGTGAAGAGGAAGGAACACTGAATTTACCTACCTTACAGAAGCATCTATAGCGTGATGAGTACAGGCATTAAAGAAAAAAACAATACTGCACTTAGAATGACAACATTGGATCAGATTCACCCTTTACTCAAACTGAGGAGTCGCTAAGAACCATGTAATGTCATATTGATCATTCTTATGTCAACTTCCTATATCAGGGAAGAAAATTTTGTATTTTACTTTTGCCAATTCTTGAATAATTAATTACTTCAAAAACTCTACTTCCTGCTATATGAAGTGAGTGAAACTTACTTTAGTTAGCAAGAATGTCTTTATTTTAAATCTCAGGGGTACCCTTCTGCCCAATATTGTGGAATTCAGTAAACAAGTTTTGTCAAGGAAGAACCCCAACCTCATAGAAGATGGCAAGAAGTAACAAGACTCCAAAGGAGATTACTAAAGCAGCAGTTTGTCTTGTCATAGATGCCAAATGTAGACAATGAGACTCAATGGATCATAGCAAGAAAGTTGATTACTCACAGCACAGGAAAATCAGCAGCATCAACACGTAGCACTAGCACCTTTAAATCCAAGTCCCATGGGACCATGCAATGGGCCCAGATGGTCGCTATGTGCATAGCCAGTTGTGCCCTAGGCTGAGGGACCGAGAGTTAAAGGCTATGCTGCCTGGTAGCAAGAAATAAACAAACCAGTCCCCCAAACTCAAAGAGTGAGTAGTTCCGTAGTAGTCACTCTGAGATTGCCTCGACCTACTCAATTGCCTACATGAGTAGCTACAGAAACTACTCAGGGTCGGAAGACAATAAAGCTTTGCAAAATGTCAGTCTCAGCAAGGGTGCATAGGAATGCTCAGAGCCCATGGCAGACTGCCTCTTCCAAAAAAGTGGAATTCACGTTATCTGTTAAGCATTCATAAATCAGATACATTTTGGTTATCAAAAGTCTCTTTTGGCCAGGCACAGTGACTCACGCCTGTAATCTCAGCACTTTGGGAGACCGAGGCGGGCAAACCACAAGGTCAAGGGATCGAGACCATCTTGGCTAACATGGTGAAACCCTGTCTCCACTAAAAAAAAAATTGAAAATTAGCTGGGCGTGGGGGCATGCGCCTGTAGTCCCAGCTATCCAGGAGGCTGAGGCAGGAGAATCACTTGAACCTGGGAGGTGGATATTGCAGTGAGCTGAGATTGCGCCACTGCACTCCAGCCTGGCGACAGAGTGAGACTCTGTCTCAAAAAAATAAAAAATGAAAAATAAAAAGTATCTTTTGTCTTTATTCTTTCCAAAATTAAAAATTCTAATCTTATAAGTCTATCCTCCTGTTGTTATTAGTACTCCCCTTCCCCTCAGTACCCCAAACACCCGAACATCTTAGTCATTTTAGTTCCTTCCTCTGGAATTTTTTCCATTTTTCTCAATCATCTCAATCATCTCTTTCTTTCCTATGGAATAATGACTGAATTTGTTCCCAGAATTTCATGTCTAGACGAACCGTAGTTTGGAGCAGGAGTCAGCAAAATTTTCCCTAAAGGGCCTGATAGTAAATATTTTAGGCTTTGCAAGTCATATGGTTTCTGTCACAACTATTTAAATCTGCCACTGTAGTGTAAAAGCAGCCATAGACAAGAATACATAAATAAATGAGTGTGGCTGTATTCCAATAAAATTTTATTAATATTTACAAAAACAGACTGTGGGCTAGTTAGCACGCAGGCTAAGATGTTTTGTGCTTGTTACAAGAACAAAGTTGCAAACTAATAAGATGCAAATATTCTTCAAAATATGAGACTTTAACACCCCACTGTCAATTCTATCCATCTAACAAAGGGCTAATATCCAGAATCTACAAAGAACTTAAGCAAATTTAAAGAACAACCAAAAAAAAAAAACATCAAAAAGTGGGTGAAGGATATGAACAGACACTTCTCGAAAGAAGACATTTATGCAGCCAACAAACATATGAAAAAAAGCTCATCACCACTGGTCATTAGAGAAATGCAAATCAAAACCACAATGAGATACCATCTCACACCAGTTAGAATGGCGATCATTAAAAAGTCAGGAAACAACAGATGCTGGAGAGGATTTGGAGAAATAGGAACACTTTTACACTGTTGGTGGTAGTGTAAATTAGTTCAACTATTGTGGAAGACAATGTGGTGATTCCTCAAGGATCTAGAACCAGAAATACCATTTGACCCAGCAATCCCATTACTGAGTATATACCCAAAGGATTATAAATCATTCTACTATAAAGACACATGCTAAAGACACATGCACATGTATGTTTATTGTGGCACTATTCACAATAGCAAAGACTTGGAATCAACTCAAATGTCCATCAATGACAGACTGGATTAAGAAAATGTGGCACATATACACCATGGAATACTATGCAGCCATAAAAAAGGATGAGTTTGTGTACTTTGTAGGGACATGGATGCAATTGGAGGAAACCATCATTCTCAGCAAACTGTCGCAAGAACAGGAAACCAAATACTGCATGTTCTCACTCATAGGTGGGAACTGAACAATGAGATCACTTGGACACAGGAAGGGGAGCATCACACACCGGGTCCTATTGTGGGGAGGGAGTAGAGGGGAGGGATAGCGTTAGGAGATATACCTAATGTAAATGATGAGTTAATGGGTGCAGCACACCAACATGGCACATGTATACACATGTAACAAACCTGCACATTGTGCACATGTACCCTAGAACTTAAAGTATAAAAAAAAAAGACACATGCACATGTATGTTTATTGTGGCACTGTTCACAATAGCAAAGACTTGGAACCAACCCAAATGCCTATCAATGATAGACTGGATAAAGAAAATGTGGCACATATACACCATGGAATACTATGCAGCCATAAAAAGGGATGAGTTCATGTTCTTTGCAGGGACGTGGATGAAGCTGGAAACCATCATTCTTAGCAAACTAACACAAGAACAGAAAACCAAACACCACATATTCTCCTCATAAGTGGGAGTTGAACAATGAGAACACATGGACACAGGGAGGGGAACATCATGTACTGGGGCCTGTCAGGGGATCGGGGGCTAGGGGAGGATAGGATTAGGAGAAATACCTAATGTAGGTGGTGGGTTGATGGGTGCAGCAAACCACCACAGCACATGTATATCCATGTAACAAACCTGTACATTCTGCACATGTACCACAGAACTTAAAGTATAAATAATAATAATAATAATAATAATAATATGAGCAACTGAATCTAGCAACATATAGAAAAGGTTATATACCATGACCAAGTAGTTTATCCCAGGAATGCAAGGTTGATTTAACATTCAAATTAATGGATATTATTCACCATATTTACAGAATAAAGAAGAAAAACATAGAATCCTCTCAAAAGATAGAGAAAAAGCATTTGACAAAATTCAATATCCATTCACGATAAAAATTCCCAGCAAACTAGAACATACTAAAACTAATAAAAGTCATTTATGTAAAATCTATAGCAAATATACTTACTGATAAAAAGACTGAATATTTTTCCTTTAAGATCAGGAACATGGCAATCCTTGTCTCTGATCCCACCATTTTTATTCAACACTGCAGTGGATATTCTAGTCATTGTAAAGCAAGCAATGGAATGCATACTCACTGAAAATGAAAATGTAAAACTGGCTTTATTAACACATGACATGGATGTGTATGTTTTAGAATATTCTGAAACATCTATAAAATGGTAGTAGAAATAATAAGTGAACTTAGAAAGATAATAGATTAGAAAGGCAATATAAAAACTATTTTTGAAATGAAAATTTGGAAATTGGATTTTTAAAATAATCCAATTTCAACAGTATCCAAAAACATGGCATACTTAGGAATAAGTTTAACAAAATATGAGCAAGACCAGCACACAGGAAGCCATAAAACATTGCCAATAGAAATGGAAGAAAACCCATATAAATTGAGATATATATCATCCCTATGCCTCTAAATTGATAAAAATTGATCAATTTAGAGTTCTCCCAAAGTCGATTTATAGATTCAATACAATCCTAATAAAAACTCCAGCAGACTTTTTTGTAGAAACTGACAAGCTGAATCTGTAATATATAGGGAAATAAAATGACATAGACATTTCAAAACAATTTAAAAATTAAGCAAACAAACCAAATGAAGGTTAGAGGACTTAAACTATCTGATTTCAAGACTTACTATAAATGTACATTAATTAAAACGGGCAAATTAGCTGGGCGTGGTGGTGGGCGCCTATAATCCCAGCTACTCGGGAGGCTGAGGAATGAGAATCGCTTGAACCAGGGAGGCAGAGGTTGCAGTGAGCCGAGATGGAGCCACTGCACACCAGCCTAGGCGACAAGAGTGAAACTTCATCTCAAACAAACAAAACGAAACAAAAAGAGCAGGCATTTGGATGAATGGACTAGAAGAGAGAGTCAAAAAAGAAATCCACACATACTACCTGCTTGATTTTCAAAAAAACTGCCTAGTAAATTCAACTGGGGAAAGGATAGTCTTTTCAACAAATGATGCTGGACCTACCAGACATCCCTATTCAGAAATAATCAGCATCAACCTTTATCTCACACCATATCCAAAAATTAGCTTAAAATGCATCACATAATTAAATATAAAAGCTAAAACCACAGAACTTCTAGAAGAAAACATACGAATAAATTGCATTATTGAATTAAGCACATATTTCTTATAAAGCACACAAAATGTATAAACCATAAAAGAAAAACTTGATAAAATAAACTTGATAATAATTAAGAACTTATTGTCTTTGAAAGACACAGTTAAGAAAATAGAAAGGCAAACCATACACTGGAAGAAAACATGAGAAATATATATATATATCTCTCTTAGGACTTGTATCAAGAATATATAAAGAATTCTTAAAGCTTAGTAATAAGATAAACACCCTTCCCACCACCAAATGGCTAAAAAGCATGAACAAAAAGTCAAAATGGAGATACGGCAATAGCCATTAAGCAAATAAAAAACTGCTCAACATTATAGAAAGGCAAGTTAAAACCACACTGAGATACTGCTACACAACTTCTAGAATGGCTAAAATTAAAAGACTGACCATGCCAAGTACTGGTGAGGTTGTGAAACAAATGGACTTTCACGCATTGTTTTTGGGAATGTAAAATGTTGCAACCACTTTGAAAAGTTCTTCAGCAATCTCTTTATTTATTTATTTATTTATTTATATTTTCGTGAGTACATAGTAGATGTATATATTTCTCGGTTACATGAGATATACTGATACAGGCATGCAATGCCTAATAATCACATCAGGGTCAATGGGGTGTTTATTACCTCAAGCATTTATCCTTTGTGTTGCAAAGAATCCAATTATACTTTTAGTTATTTTAAAATATACAATTAAATTACTATTGACTATAGTCACCACGTTGTGCTATCAAATATTATGTCTTCTTCATTCTTTCTAGTTTTTGGATTCATTAACCATCCCCACTTCCCCACCCCCAACACTCACTAACCTTCCCAGCCTCTGGTAACCATCCTTCTATTCTCTATCTCCACGAATTCAATAGTTTTAGTTTTTAGCTCCCACAAATAAGCAAGAACATACCGAGTTGTCTTTCTGTGTCTGACTTATTTCACTTAACATAATGGCCACCAGTTTCATCCATGTTGTTGCAAATGACAGGATCTCATTTTTTTCAATGGCTGAATAGTAAGTACTCCATTGTGTGTAGGCACCACATTCCTTTTCCATTCATCTGTTGATGGACACTTAGGTTGCTTCCAAATCTTGGCTACTGTGATGAGTGCTGCAATGAGCATGGGAGTGCAGATATCTCTTTGATATACTGATTTCCTTTCTTTCGGATATATACCTAGGAGTGGGATTGCCAGATCCTATGGAAACTCTATTTTTAGTTTTTTAAGGTACCTCCAAACTGTTCTCCATAGTAATTGTATTAATTAACTCTCCCATTTACAGTATATAAGGGTTCCCTTTCCTCCACATTCTTGCCAGCATTTGTTGTTGCCTGTCTTTCAGATAAAAGCCATTTTAACTTGAATAAGATGATATCTCCTTGTAGGTTTGATTTGCATTGATCTGATGATCAATGATATTGAGCACCTTTTCATATCCCATTTGCCTTTTGTATGTTTTCTTTTGAGAAATGTCTATTCAAATTTTTTGCCCATTTTTAAATCATATTAGATTTTTTCCTACAGAGTTGTTTGAGTTTCTTATATATTCTGGTCACATGGTTAATCCCTTGTCACGTGGTTAGTTTGCAAATATTTTCTCCCATTCTGTGGGTTGCCTCTTCACTTTGTTGTTTACTTTTTGTTAGTCCATTTTCACACTGCTGATAAAGACATATCTGAGACTGGATACTTTATACAGGAAAAGTGGTTTAAGGGACTTACAGTTCCACTTGGCTGGGGCAGCCTTACAATCATGGCAGAAGGCAAAGAGGAGCAAGTCACATCTTACATAGATGGCAGCAGGCAAAAAGCTTGTGCAGTGAAACTCCACCTTATAAAGCCATCAGATCTCATGAGACTTATTCACTTTCATGAGAACAGCATGGGAAAGACCTGTCCTCATTATTCAGTTACCTCCCACAGGTCCCTCCCACAACACGTGGGAATTCAAGATGAGATTTGGGTGGGGACACAGCCAAGCCATATCACTTTTGCTGTGCAGAAGCTTTTTAACTTGATGTGATAACATCCATCCCTTTTTGTTTTGGTGGCCTGTGCTTCTGGGATATTACTCAAGAAATCTTTGCCCTGACCAATGCCCTGGAGAGTTTCCCCAATGATCCCTTGTAGTAGTTTCATAGTTTGAGGTCTTAGATTTAAATCTTTAGTCCATTTTGCTTTGATTTTTGTATATGGTGAGAAATAGGCATCTAGTTTCATTCTTTTCTTATGGATATTCAGTTCCTCCAGCACATTGAAGAAACCATCCTTTCCCCAATGTATGTTTTTAGCACCTTTGTAAAAAATAAGCTCATGGTAGACGTATGGATTTATCTCTGAATTCTCTATTCTGTTCTGCTGATCTTTGTGTTTGTTTTTATGCCAGCACCATGTCGTTTTGGTTACTATAGCTCTGTAGTATAATTTAGAGTATGGTAATGTGATTCATACAGTTTTGTTATTTTTGCTTAGAATAGCTTTGGGTATTCTGGGTCTTTGGTGGTTCCCTATAAATTTTAGAATTGTTTTTTCTATTTCTGTGAAGAATGTCATTGGTAGTTTGACAGGGATTGCTTTAAATCTGTAGATTGCTTTGGGTAGTACAGATATTTTAACAATATTGATTCTTCCAATCCATGAACGTGGAATATGTTTTCATTTTTTTGTGTGTTTTATTCAATTTCTTGCATCACTGTTTATAGTTTTCCTTGTAGGGATCTTTCACCTATTTGGTTAATTCTTAGGTATTGTATTTTACTTTTAGATATTGTAAATGGGATTACTTGATTTATTTTTCAGATTGTTCACTGTTGGCATATAGAAATGCCACTGATTTTTGTATGCTGATTTTATATTGTGCAACTTCACTGAATTTGTTTATAGGTTCCAACAGTTTTTTTGGTGGAGTCTTTAGGTTTTTCCAAATACAAGATTATATCATCTGCAAACAAGGATAATTTGACTTATTCATTTCCAATTTGGATGCCCTTTATGACTTTCTCTTGTCAGATTGCTATAGCTAGGACTTTCAGTACTATGTTGAATAACGGTGGTGACAGTGGGTATCCTTGTTGTGTTCCTGATTTTAGGAGAAAGGCTTTTAGTTTATCCCCATTCAATATGATACTAGTTTGGGTCTGTCGTTTACAGCTTTTATTTTGTTGAGTATGTTGTTTCTATACACGTTTTTTTCTGACGAGTTTTACCATGAAGGGATGTTGAATTTTGTAGAATGCTTTTTCAACATCAATTGAAATAATCATATGGTTTTTGTCCTTTGTTTTGTTGATATGATATATCACATTAATTGATTTATGTATGTTGAGCCATGCTTGCATCACTGGGATAAATCCCACTTGGTCATGATGAATGATATTTTTAATGTGTTGGTGAATTTGGTTTGTTAGTATTTTCTTGATGGTTTTTGCACCAATATTCATCAGTGATAGCGGTCTTTACTTTTCTGTTTTTTTTTTTTTTAATGTGTCTTTGTCTGGTTTAAGTAACAGTAATACTGGCCTTGTAGAATGAGTTGGGATGTATTTCCTCTTTCTCTGTTTTTTAGAATAGTTTGAGAAGGATTCCTTTAGTTCTCCTTTAAATATCTGATCTCTATCAAAAGTTCAGTAGTCAAGTCATGGGATCACAGGCTTTTCTTTGCTGGGAGACTTTTTATTATGGCTTTATTCTCATTACTATTATTGGTCTGTTCAGGTTTTGGATTTTTCATGGTTCAATCTTGGTAGGTTATATGTGTCTAGGAATTTATCCATTTCCTCTAGATTTTACAATTTGTTGGCATATATTTGCTCATAGTAGCCAGTAATGATCCTTTGAATTTCTGAAGTATTGGCTGTAATGTCTCCTTTTTCATCTCTGATTTTATTTATTTGGGTATTCTGTCTTTTATTCTTAGTCTGGCTAGAGGTTTGTCAATTGCGTGTATCTTTTCGAAGAAACAAGCTTTTGTTTCCTTGATCTTTTGTATTGTTTTCCTCAAGTTCATTTATTTCTACTCTGATTTTTATTGTTTCTTTGCTTCTGCCAATTTTGGATTTGGTTTGCTCTTGCTTTTCCAGTTCTTTAAGATGCATCATTAGGTTGTTTATTTGAAGTTTGTCTTCTTGTTTGATGTGGGAAGTTATAGCTATAAACTTCCCTCTTAGTATTTTTTTGCTATATTCCATAAGTTTTGTTATGTTGTGTTTCCATTATCATTTGTTTCAAGAAATTTGTCAATTCCCTTAATTTCTTCATTGACCCACTGGTCATTCAGCAGCACATTGTTTAATTTCCGTGTATTTGTATAGTTTCCAAAATTCCTCTGGTTATTGATTTCTAGTTTATTTCATCGTGGTCAGAGAAGACAATATTATTTTAAGTATTATTTTAATTTTTTTAATGTTTTAAGACTTGTTTTGTGACCTAACATATGGTCTATCCTTGTGAATGATCCATGTGCTGAGGAAAAGAATGCATATTCTGCAACCGGTGAATGAAATATTCTGTAAATACGTATTAGTTTCATTTGTTTTACAATACAAATTAAGTCCAATGTTACTTTGTTGATTTTCTATCTGGAAGATCTGTCCAATGCTAAAAGTGGGGTGTTGAAGTCTCCAGCTATTATTGTCTTGAAGTTCATCTCTCTCTTTATCTCTGATATTTGCTGTATATATCTGGGTGCTCCAGTTTTGGGTGTCTAAATAGACAAAGAAGTGACCTTCTTTATCTCTTCCTATAGTTTTTGTCTTGAAATCTATTTTGTCTGATATAATTGAAGCTATTCCTTCCTGCTTTCTCGGTTTCCATTGGCATGGGATATCTTCTTCCATCCCTTTATTTTCAGTCTATGTGTATCAGGAAAAGTGAAACACCTATGAAGACAGGTAACACCTATTGGTAACAGATCATTGGGTCTCTCTTTTTTATCCATTCAGTCCCTCTGCGTCTTTTGATTGAAGAGTTTAACTTGCATTCAATATCATTATTGACAAGTAAGGACTTACTCCTGCCATTTTGTTATTTGTTTTCTGGGTTTTTTCCTTCCCTTCCTTCTTTCCTTTCTTCCTGTCTTCCTTTTAGTGAAGGTGATTTTCTCTGGTGGTATGATTTAATTTCTTGCTTTTTACTTTTTGTGTATCTGCTGTAGGTTTTTTGATTTGAGGTTACTATGAGGCTTGCAAATATCTTATAATCCATTATTTTAAGCTGATAACAACACTGTTTGAATAAACAATCAAGCTAAAAGAAAACTAATGAAAACTCTACACCTTAACTTCATCTCCTCATTTTAAATTTTTTGTTGTTTCTATTTATATCTTATGGTACTGTCTATGTTCTGAAAAGTTGTTGTAATTACTGTTTTTGATTGATTCATTGTTTCATCTTTCTACTTAGGATAAGAGTAGTTTACACACCACACTTACAGTGTTATAATATTCTGTGTTTCCCTGTGTACTTACTATTACTAGTGCGTTTTGTACCTTCAGATGATTTATTGCTCATTAATGTCCTTTTCTTTCTGATTGAATACTCCCTTTAGCATTTCTTGTAGGACAGGACTGGTATTAATGAAATCTCTCAGTGCTTGTTTATCTGGGAAAGTCTTTTTTTCTCCCTTAGGTTTGAAGGATATTTTCACTGGAAATACTATTTTAGGGTAATTTTTTTTCCCCCTCAGCATTTTAAATATGTCATGCCATCTTCTCCTTGCCTGTAAGGTTTCCAATGAAAAGTCTACTGCCAGATGTATTGGAGCTCCATTGTATGTTATTTGCTTCTTTTCTTTTGCTTCTTTTAGGATTCTTTCTGTATCCTTGACCTTTGGGAGTTTGATTATTAAATGTCTTCAGTTAGTCTTTTTTGGGTTTAGTCTGCTTGCTCTTCTATAACCCTTTTGTACTTGGATATTGATTTTTTTTTCCTAGGGTTTGGAAGTTCTTTTTTATTATCCCTTTGAATAAACCTTCTACCCCTATCTTGTTATCTACCTCCTCTTTAAGGCCAATAACTCTTAGATGTGCCATTTTGAAGCTATTTTCTAGATGCTGTAGGTGTGCTCCATTGTTTTTCATTCTTTTTTCTTTTGTCTCCTCTGTCTGCATTTTCAAATAGCCTGTCTTCAAGCTCACTAATACTTTCTTCTACTTGATCAGTTCTGTTATTAAAAGACTCTGATGCATTCTTCAGTATGTCAATTGCATTTTTCAGGTCCAGAATTTATGCTTGATTTTTAAAAATTATTTTGATCTCTTTGTTAAATTCATTTGATAGTATTCGGAATTCCTTCTCTGTGTTATCTTGAATTTCTTTAAGTTTCCTCAAAACAGCTATTTTGAATTCTCTGTCTGAAAGGTCACATATCTCTGTTTCTTCAGGATTGGTATCTGGTGCTTTATTTAGTTTATTTGGTGAGGTCATGTTTTCCTGGGTGGCCTTGTGGATGTTAGTTTGTGTCTGGGCATTGATGAGTCAGGCATTTATTATAGTTTTCGCAGTTTGAGCTTGTTTGTTCCTGTTCTTCTTGGGAAGGTTTTCCAGGTATTCTAAAGGACTTATGTGTTGTGATCCAAGCTCTATCTGTGTTGCGGGCACCCCAAACGTAGTAATGCTATAGTTCTTGTAGAGTCATAGAATCACCACCTTGATGGTCTTGGATAAGATCCAAAATTTTATATATTACCTGGCAGAGATTCTTGTTTTCTTCCCTTCTTTTCTCTCTCTGTTCTGAGCCACCTGGAGCTGGGGGCAAGGTGACACAAGCACCCCTGTGGCCCCAGCACTGGGACTATGCTGGGTCAGACCTGAAGCCAGCACAGCACTGGGTCTCACCCAAGGCCCACTTTAACCAATCCCTGATTACTGTCTATATTCACTCAAGGTTCTACAAGCAGCATGTGGTGAAGCCAGCCAGGCTTGCGTTCTTCCCTTAGGGGTAGCAAGTTCCCCCTTGCCCCAAGTGGGTCCAGAGGTGCCATCCAGAATCTAGAAACTAGAGTCAAACATAGATGATTCCCTTCTGGATAGGGTTGGTTTAAATTCTCCCTCTGTGGGGAGATGTCAGCTGAGTTCAGCTGGGTTTTGCTTTCTGCTGTGGCAGAGCAGCAGTGTGTTCAATGCAATGTCTCACAGTTGCTGTGCTCTCCCTCTCTCAAGTGCACAGATACTTTCTCTGTACCACATGGCTACTTCTTGGGGATAGGGGTGGGGTGGCATCTGCAATTCAAGACTGTCTTTCCTACCCTCTTTAATGCCTCTGTCAGTGAAATGAAGTTAAAACCAAGTACTGTGAGTGCTCATCTGATTTTTTGGCTCTTATGAAGGTGCTTTTTTTTGTGTGTAGATAGTTGTCAAACTGGTGTCATTGCAGAAGGATAATAAGTAGAGCCTTCTTTTGGGCCATCTTATTCTGCACCTCTAGGTAATTTCTTTTAAAATTAAACATTCACTTAACATATGATATATAAACTCTACTTCTAGGTATTTACCCAAGGGAAATAAAAACTATCTCCACACAAAAACTCCTATACAAATTTTCATAGCATCTTTTTTTATAATAGCCACTGGAGTCCTGGTAAACTGGCTCCCTCATTAAAAATACCCTGATTTGTCAGTTTCTCTGGTGTAAATACTGCCACTATGGTTGATTTCAAGCTTCTAATTTGACATCACTGAACATGGAGTTGAAAAGAGATGTGCACAATCAGCTCCTGTATGCTGGTATGAGCCAGCTTCAGCAAACCACTTACATATTGCTCAAAACTGGAAATACCTCATATGTTCATCAAAAGGTGGATGGTAAAAGAAATTGTGGTATATTCAGTACAAAGGCATATCATTCAGCAATGAAAAGGAATAAACTCTGAATGCATGCTACAACATGGATGAATCTTAAAGACATTATGTTGAATGAAAGAAATCCATACACAAAAAAGTACATAATGTATGACTCCATGTATATGAAATTCTAGAAAAGAAAACTAAAACTAAATGACAGAAAAATAAATTGTTCTCAGAGTCTTGAAGTGGGGTTGGGGTGAAGGTGATTTTGATGGTAATTACATGGGTGAATATAGTTATCAAAACTCACCAAACTGTATTCTTTAAAAATGGGTGAAGTCTATTATATGTGAATTATATCTCAATAAAGTTTATTTAAAACATTTATGTTTTCTAGCTTTTTTGCACTAACTAGTAAGATCTCCCTCTGGTTTATGTGCATTAATTTGACTTTTCATTACTGGAAGAACATAGTGTTATTTGTAAAAATAGAAAATTAAATATATATTCTTACTTTTAGAGCATTCATAAAGGCATCAAACAAGAGTAGTTCCAGCACCCTGGAAAAGCCCATTCTTAATACCTCTCAATCTAAAACAGTGTCCTTTAATCACTAATCTTTCTATGCTGCCTTTAAATTGGTTTCCTATTTGTCTTTCCTTTCCACCACCCATTCTCCATACTCAGGGCTGGTTCTCATGTGGTATATACAGAGTAGACATAATGTTCATCATGTACCACCTGAAATGATCAACTCTCACACAATAATAATATCAGCTAGTAAATAACACCTGCTAATAAAGCTAGTAAAATAATTAATACAGAAAATACTTACGGCTGAGCGTGGTGGCTCATGCCTGTAATCCCAACACTTTGGTAGGCCGAGGTGGTCAGAGCACTTGAGGTCAGGAGTTTGAGACCAGCCTGGCCACTATGGCAAAACCTCATCTACTAAAAACACAAAAATTAGCCGAGCTTGGTGGCACATGCTTGTAATCCCAGCTACCCAGGAGGCTGAGGTGGGAGAATCGCTTGAACTTGGGATGTGGAGGTTGCAGTGAGCCGAAATCAGGACACTGCATTCCAGCCTGGGCAACAGAGCGAGATTTCATTTCAAGAAAGAAAGAAAGAAAAGAAAAGAAAAGAAAAGAAAAGAGAGAAAGAAAAAAAATACTTACATAGAACTTACTGTCAGGCATTGTTGTATGAACTTTATAATAAATTAATCCATTTGATCCTCACAACAGCTCTCTGAAGTAAGTACACTATTATTATCCCCGTTTTACTACTGAGGAGACTGAAGCACAGAGTGACTAAGTATCTTGTCTAAGGTCACCCAACAAGTAAGTGTGAGAGGATTCAAATACCTTTGCTTACAAAGAACTTTGTTCTTCAAGTTACATAATTTTTTATAACAAACACAAAAATAAGTCACTGGGACGGGTGCAGTGGCCCACACCTGTAACCCCAGTGCTTTGAGAAGCCAAGGTGGGAGGAACACTTGAGGCCAGAGGTTTAAGGTCAGTCTGGGCAACATAGCAAGACTCCACCTCTACAAAAATTTAAAAATTAGCTAGGCATGGTGTCTTGTGTCTATAGTCCTAGCCACTTGGGAGGCTGAGGTGGGAAGATTGCTTGAGCCCAGGAATTCGAGACTGCAGTGAGCTGTGATTTTGCCACTGCACTCCAGCATGGTTGACAGAGCCAGACCCTGTCTCTAAAAGAAAAGGAGGTCAGTTCCATGGTAAACACAAAGTGGAAGACAACATTGTTCTTTTCATTGGAGTCATAGAAACCAACAATTTGAATAGTATGTACAATACAATCCCAATTTCATTACTGCATATTACACACACATATAGATACATACATAAAAATCCATGTAAGAGACTTCAAAGATAAAAACCAAAATGTTGTAGCTTATCTCTGTTTGGGGACATTATATACAGAATATTTTTTCCTTCTTCATGCATTTCTGTATTTCCTAAATGTTGTGCAATAAATATGTATCACATTTATAAATTGAAAAAAGTCAGTATCTTTTCAACTGTGCGCTGATTCTGTTTTAAATATTCCCTGGCATACTATGGTATTGAATAATCTTTGCAGTAAATCAAAAGTTCTCTTCCCTCAAACAGTAAAGATCCAGGAACATTCAAGTTAGTCCTAGTGTGATACCTGTTTTATAGGATAATTTCATATACTATTTTATACTACTCATAATGGTTTGGCTTTGTGAATTTCAACACGGATGGCTTTTAAGCAAATGCTGTAAACAACATTATGACAATCAATTTGTTTTGCCATACACTTTGGAAAAGAGATAGATTAATTGAAAATGTATATGCAATAGCATGGGAGCAATTATATGTACTAAGCCAAATTTACTTATGATAATAGACATAATTGGAAAATTCTTTAATGTACGATTTTAATAAGGGCATTAAAAAATTGGGAAATTTGAAGAACATCTAATCATTTCTGAATTATAATTGTAAATGAGTGCAGATGACCTAATCTGCTTACATAAATGATAATTATTAATTTAGCAATTGTACAAATGAGCTCAAAACATGAACTACAATAATTACAATACAAACCAATAACTTCCTTGTCTGCCATTTGCACAAATGATTAAATTATGAGGAATGTTTCCTCTATACTTTAAAAGCTAATGTAAATTTAAGAACCCAGGGAAATTATTAGTGTAATTAAAACTAATAGGTATACACAAATATGGAAAACAAACAGCTGGATTTATAAAGCTTGAAGAAAGGACATTTTATTTCTACTTTAAATGTTAATATCATGCACCTTTCATTGTAAGTGTAATAAATAATGTATCACTAGAAAAATAACACTTCCTGGCTGGGCACGGTGGCTGACCCCTGTAATCTCAGCACTTTGAGAGGCCGAGGTGGGCGGATCACGAGGTCAAGAGATCGAGTCCATCCTGGCCAACATGGTGAAACCCTGTCTCTACTAAAAATACAAAAATCAGCTGTGCGTGGTGGCATGTGCCTGTAATCCCAGCTACTTGGGAGGCTGTGGCAGGAGAATCCCTTGAACTCGGGAGGTGAAGGTTGCAGTGAGCCGAGATTGTGCCACTGTACTCCAGCCTGGTGGCAGAGTGAGGCTCCATCTAAAAAAAGAAAAAGAAAAAGAAAAAAAAGTAACAATTCCCAGAGTAAGTTACTATCTATGGTACAGGTGTTTGTTTTTTTTTTTTTTTTCGAGACGGAGTTTCACTCTTGTTGCCCAGGCTGGAGTGCAATGGTGCAATCTTGGCTCACTGCAACCTCTGCCTCCTGGGTTCAAGCGGTTCTCCTCCCTCAGCCTCCTGAGTAGCTGGGACTACAGGTGCTTGTCACCATGCCCAGCTAATTTTTTTTTTTTTTTTTTTTTTTTTTTAAGTAGAGACTGGGTTTCACCATGTTGGCCAAGCTGGTCTTGAACTCCTGACCTCATGATCTGCCTGCCTCAGCCTCCCAAAGTGCTGGGATTACAGGCATGAGCCACCGCGCCCAGCCGTACAGGTTTTATAAAGCATCATACACTTAAGGTTTTCCTCAAGGACCATGTCCTCTTGCCATCTCACTGGAAATAATTTTACACTTTGAAAATAATGATACATATTTCAGTTAACCAAGGGCACTAAGTGGAAACCCAAGGTAATTTTCAAAACTTCTTTAAATGCCAAATGCATTTTATTATATTGTGATTCACCTTGACAGAGTTTGTACAAGAAAGAATGGGGGTGGGGAGGGCGAGAAATAATCAGAAAAATGCAGCATTTTAGATCTATGTAGTGTGTGTGTGTGTGTGTGTGTGTGTGTGTGTGGTGGAGAGAAGACAAAGCACAAAAACCTCTGTTAATTAAGTAGTAGTTGAGCCCAGGAAGTTCCAGAAATGAAGGTAGGCATGGGGGTAGTTGACTCTGGATGATAGAGGAGTCAGTTCTTCTGTGGGGCAAGGAGCCCCCACCGACTCTTGGCCAGTGCCCAGCTGCTCAGCATCGGCCTGCGCCTTTCACCAACCGCTCTTGCGTTCCTTTGCGAGTCCTAGTTTACCCCTGCAAATCGTCCTAGTTTGACCAGGGCACAGCCCGCCCGGCCCTGAGTGGGCGTGTGCTGTGGAGGGCCTGTGACTTCGGGTGACAGGCTCAGGCGAGTCCAAGGCTCCTTGTCACTTTCTCAGGTGTGTGTCCTTCCAAACCAAGCAGGGTAGGATGTAGGGGAACTCACTGGTAGGCCAAGCTGGCCATAACTGAGACACCCGCCCCTACATCCCTTGCAACCAAATGAGGGCAGCAGGCTGAACCTACTATAAAGAGGGAGGGACACTGGCAGCGCGGCCTGGAGGACTGGTCTGGCAGTGGCAAGTCCAAGGGCGGCCACTGGGGCCATTTACCCGGGCGCCACGGCGGCTCTGTGTGGCCTGCTCCCTCGGTGTCCAGGGCAGCCTCCCACAGCCCCTCTTCCTGTTCCATCAACCCAACGATTCACTGGAGCTTTGGAATGCGAGTTTTGTATATTAACATAAGTTCCTCAGATCCCGGACAGGCCGCCTGGTCTCTCTGCATCTCAGGTTACTTATTTGTAAAATGAAGGCAATAATGGAGCCTACTCTGAGGCTGCTTTAAGATTCAGGAAAGTAATATGTGTGTTTGGCACATAGATGTTAATTATTAGCATCTGTATCAGTATTATATGTATATGACTCTAGTTACAGCAGAGCTAGACAACTGTTGGGTCAATAGCCCGATGGAATCTGAAATACACTATTTTGTAAATGATGAGACATATTTCACCTTTAGAAAAAGTACCTAAAGCCTATGTACTTTAAAACACACAGGAATCACCCAGGGATCTACTGAAATGCAAGTCTGGGGTAAAGCCTGACATTCTGCTTTTCTAACAAACTCCCAAGGGATGGCAATGCTTCTGATAACAAGGGTGCAAATACAATACAGATCAAACATCCACGTAGTCACCATCCACATTAACAGAAATCATAGTGTCATATCAGAGAATCCATTGCCAAATCCAAGGTTCTGAATATCTGCCCCAAGTTTTCTTCTGAGTTTATGGCTTAGCGCTAATCTTTTGAGTCAATCATTATCATTTTGAGTTAATTTTATATATGATATGAGTTAGGAATCAAAGTTCTTTCTTTTACTTATGGATATCCAGTTGTCCTAGAACTATTTCTAGGACAAGCAAGAGGTTGCTCTTTCCCCATGGAATGAACTTGGCATCTGTGTGGAAAATGAATTGACCATAGAGGTAAGGGGTTATTTCTGGACTCTCAATTCTGCTATATACACCAGCATCATACTTACAAAAAAAAAAAATTATTTAGCTTTGAAGTAAGTTTTGAAATCAGGAAGTGTGAGACCTCCAACTTCTTTCTTTTTCAAGATTATTTTGGCTATTTGGGATCCCTTCCAATTACATATAAATTTGAAACTCAGCTTTTCCGTTACTTTAAAGAACGTGTTAAAAAAAGAAGGTGTTTGAATTTTTTGACAAGGATTATGTTCAACCTATAGGCTAGTTTGAGTTGTACTGACATCTTAACAATATTAAGTTTTCCTACCCATGAACATTGAATGTCTTTCCATTTATGTAGATCTTCTAAAATTTCTTTTAGCAGTGTTTTGTGGTTTTCCGTATAAAAGTATTTTATCTCCTTATTTAAATTTATTCGTACATATTTTATTTTTTTACACACTATTGTAAATTAAATTGCTTTCTTAACTTCCTTTTCAGATTGTTCATTGCAGGTGTACAAAAACACAACTGATTTGTGTGTTGATTTCATATCATGTAACTTTGCTGAATTTGTTCATCAGCTCTAGTAGCTTTCCTATGAATTGTTTGGAATTTTCTAGATTTTGTATCATTTCATCTGCAAATAAAGATACCTTTCTTTCTTTCCAGTTTGAATATATTTTATTATTTATTTTCGTTGTCTAATTATTGGCGCTAGAACTTTCAGTACAATGATGAATAGCAGTGGTGAAAGTAGGCATCCTTGTTATATTCCTAATTTTAGGGGGAAAGCTTTCAATCCTTCACTATTGAGTATGATGTTAGCCATGGGTTTTTTGTTGTTGTTGTTTGTTTACAAATGCCACTCATCTTGATGAGAAAGCTCCCTTTTATGCAGTTTTCTGAGTGTTCTTATCATGAAAGGGTATGGGATTTTTGTCAAATGCCTGTTCTGCTTGAATTAAGTTAATCCTATGGGTGTTTTTTATTTTTATTTTTTCATTCCATTAGTGTGATGTGTTACATTGATTTTTATCATGTGGAACCACACTTGCATTCCTGGGATAAATCCCACGTGGTTGTGTTTTATAATATTTTGAATGTGTTGTTAGGTTCATTTTGCTATGTTATGTTGAGGATTTTTGCATCTCTATTCATAAGGGATATTTGTCTGTAATTTTGTTGTTGTTGGGATATTTATCTGGCTTTGGTGTCAAGGTAATGTTGGCCTCATCGGATTAGTTAGGAAGTGTTCTCTCCTCTTCTATTTTTTGAAAGAATTTAATAAGGCTTGGTGTTAATCATTTTAAATATGTTTGGAAGAATTCACCAGTGAAGCCATCTGGTCCTGGGCTTTTGATGGTTGGTAGGTTTTTGAATGCTGTTTCAATCTCTTTATGTGTTATAGTCTGTTGAGATTTTCTGTATCTTCTTGTGTCAGTTCAGATAATTTGTGTGTTTCTAGAAAATTTTCCATTTTATTTAGTTTATCTAATTTTGGGGGATACAGATGTTTATATTATTCTCTTGTAATCTCTTGTGTTTCTGCAAGGTTGGCAGGAATGTTTCCACTTTCATTTCATTTCTGATTTTAATTATTTCTGCATTCTGTCCTTTTGTCTTTGTCAATGTAGTTAAAAGTTTGTCAATTGTGGGCCAGGCGCGGTGGCTCACGCCCGTAATCCCAGCACTTTGGGAGGCCGAGGTGGGTGGATCACGAGGTCAGGAGGTCAAGACCATCCTGGCTAACACTGTGAAACCCCATTTCTACTAAAAATACAAAAAATTAGCCTAGCGTGGTGGTGGGTGCCTGTAGTGGCAGCTACTCAGGAGGCTGAGGCAGGAGAATGGCATGAACTTGGGAGGCGGAGCTTGCAGTGAGCCGAGATCACACCACTGCACTCCAGCCTGGGCAACAGAGTGAGACTCTGTCTCAGAAAAAAAAAAAAAAAAAAAAAAAAAAGTTTGTCAGTTGTGTTGATCTTTTCATAAAGCCAACTTCCGGTTTCCTTGATTCTCTCTATTGCTTTTCTCTTCCCTATTTTATTATCTCTAGTCTGATCTTTATGATTCCCATCCTTCTGCCAGCGTTGGATATAGTTTACTGTTTTTAGTTGTTCAAGGTGTAAAGTTAGTTTACTGATTTGAGATCTTTCTTCTTTTTTAATGTAGGTGTTTGTGCCATAAATTTCCCTCTGAGCACTGCTTTCACTTTCCCATAAGTTTTAGTATGCTGTGTTTTCATATGTATTTGTTTCCAGGTAATTTCTTTCTTCTTCTTCTTTTTTTTTTTTTTTTTAGACAGGGTCTTGCTCTGTCACCTAGACTGGAGTACAGTGGCAAAATCACAGCTCAGGGCAGCCTTGACCTCCCTGGTCTCAAGCAATGCTTCCAATTCAGCCTCCCAAATACTTGGACTACAGGTGTGTACCACCATGACCTGCTAAATTTTGTATTTTATGTAGAGAGGGAGTTTCGCCATGTTGCCCAGGCTGATCTCCAACTCCTGTGCTCAAGTGAACTGCCCACCTGGGCCTCTCAAAGGGCTGGGATTACAGGCAGAAGCCACCATGCCCGGCCTTGTTTCTAAGTATTTTCTAATTTCTTTTGCAATTTCTTCTCTGACCATTTGGTTTTTTAGAGAGTGGGTTGTTTAATCACGACTTATTTGTGAAGTTTTAGTTTTTCCTTCTGTCTTTGATTTACAGCTTCCTTCCATTGTGGCTGGAAAATATACCTTGAATTATTTCAATCTTTCAAAATTTGTTGAGACTTGTTTTGTGGCATAATATATGGTCTAGTTTTCCATGTGCACTTAAGAAGAATGTATTCTGCTGTTCGGTAGATAGTTCTATATAAGTCCATTAGTTCTTATTGGTTTATAGTGTTTTTCAAGTCCTCTATCTTCTTATTTCCTATGCCACATTTTAGCTACCCATTCTACTACTGCTGGACAATTATATTGGTCATAGTATTTTGCTATTATAAACAAAGCTTTATTAAAATGTCTCCTTGTGCACATGTTTCTCATACCTAGGAGTGGAATTGCTATGTGTAGGGTATGCACATGTTCAATTGAACTAGCCAATGTCTATTTTCCAAAGTGGCTATATCAATTTACATTCCCACCCTCAGTGTATAGTGAGAGTTCCCAGTACTCCACAGCTTGACAATGGTTGGTATTATGAGACTTCTTAGGTTTTGTCAACCTGGTGGTTATGTTATGATGTCTTATTGTGGATGCAATTTTTATTCCTTGACTACAGTAAGTTATATTTACCACTTTGTCCTTCTTTTGTTTCCTTTTGTTTCTCTCGTGTTCCCCTTCTTTCCCCTCCAACCATTGTCTTGATCCTCTCCCTCCCATAAAATTAGAAGAGAATCACACCAGTGGTTAAAAGTACATGTGTGGACTCAGACTTGGTTTCTAGTCCTGCACTGTCACTTTCTAACTGTGTGATGTCTGGCAAGGTACTTAATAGTACCTAGTCTAATCACTTAATAGATATTCACTATTATTATACAGCTTAACTTTAGACTCAGACAAACTGACATTCAAATTCCAGCTTTGCTTCCAACATTTTATTTAACAAACTTTTAAAAAACATTTTATTTTTAAGTAATTGTAGATTCACAGGAAGTTATTAAAAATGTACAGAGCCTGTGTTCCCTTCATCCAGTTTCTCCCAATGTTTATATCTTATGTAATTTTAGTACAATATCAAAACCAGAAGCTGACATTGAACAATGTATATATATGTTTCATTTTACGATGTGTAGATTCATAGAAGCATGACCACAATTAAGGCACAGAACTATTCCATTACCACAAAGACCTCCCTCCTGCTACTACTTTATAATCACACCCATATCATTTCTCCCACCATTCCTAGCACATGGCAACCACTAATCCATTCCCCATCTCTATAATTGTATTATTTCAAGAATGTTTTATGAATTGAATCATATAGTATGTGCTCTTTTGAGATTACCTTTTTTTTACTCAGTATAATTCCCTGGAGATATATCCAAGTTGCTGCTTGAATCAATAGTTCATTCCTTTTAATTGTTCAGTAATTCCATGTGATGGATGTACCACAGCTTCTTTAACCATATAACCATCTAAGGTCTTAGTTATCTCCAGTTTGGAGCTATTATAAATAAAGCATCTATGAACTTCTGTGTACAGATTTGTACGATAATATAAGTTTTCATTGGCAAGTACAAGGTCTGAGTCATATGGTAAGCCCACTTAAATTTTAAAAGGAACTGCCAAGTGATTTTCCAGAGCAGTTGTATGATTTTACATTCCCACACATAATGTATGAGTGATCCAGTTTCTCAGCATTCTCATCAGCATTTGTTGTTGCCACAAGTTTTTATTTTAGCTCTCTTGATTTGTGTGTATTGATATCTCATTGTGGTTTTAATTTGAATTTCCCTAATGGCTAATGATGTTGAATGCCTTTTCATGCACCTTATTTGCCTTCATATGTCTTCTTTAGTGAGGTATCTGTTCAGATATTTTGCCTATTTTTTAATTGGGTTGTTTTCTCATTGTTGGGTTTTAGAAAATTTTTATGTAGTCTAGATACCTGTCCTTTTCCACTATGAGGTTTGCAAAGATTTTCTCCCACTATGTAGCTTGTCTTTTTGTGTTCTTAATAGAATATTCAATGTAGCAAAAGTATTTTATTTTTATGAGGTCAAAAATGTCAAACTTTTCAGTTAGGGATCATACTTTTGGTGTTAAGTCTAAAAACTCTTCACCTAGCCCTAGGTCCTAATGATTTTTTATTTGAAAAAAAAAAAAAAGTTTTTATAGGTGCTAGCTCTTTAAATCTCCTGGAACTCAGCCAGAGGTGGAAAGGCTTGCAACAATGTGGAACGGATAAGATCTAGTATTTTGTAGCACAATAGGGTGACTATAGTTAGCAATAATTTGTCGTATTTTAAAAAATGATTAAATGAGTCTCTGTAATCCAGCAGTCTAATTTCAGAATCCAAGTGCTCAATCATCACTTTATGTGAACTTTGAGCAATTTACGTTATTTCTTGGTTACTGCATTTCTTCATTTGTGAAATAGCGATGATTAATTCTTATTCATTGGGAAGATTAAATGAAATAATTCATGTGCCTGGTTTATGGTAAAAGTGATTGATGAATGTCAGCTGTGGTAGTTACTGTAGGCTTGCTATCAATTCTCAGGGCTGAAGAGGTCTGTGGTTTATAATCAAGTTTACAGACTTTTGGAAATAGGATGATCCTTTCTGGCTAAGCCACCTGTGAAATGGGTGACTGTATTCTAATTTAAGATTGTAGAGCATAAATGGTTATAGACAGCGAGAAATTAGAGAGCCCCTCACTCCTACAGTGAGGCTTTATGTAATATTTATATCCAGTATAGAAGCTCCAGGACTGGAAGGCACCTTAGAGATCCCAGAATATACGTAGAAAAGATGTAAGATATTTAATGAGAAGTTTAATATCATATGCATTTATTAAGTTCTCTTTTGTGCAAAGTAGGGCTTATAAGAAAAAAAATCAAATATTTTCCCTCCCAGTCTTCATACAAGTAGTTGTTCTTTTAGTAGGGATTGGAAGAGGTGTGGAGCAGGCTAGGTTTTTTTGTCTATAGATACATTTTTTTTCTGATTTGTTTTCAGGTGTGGATCAATTGTTACCTTTTTAAACTCAGGAAGCCAGATGACTGAGCAAAACAACTTTCAGTGCTTTTAGTGAATCCCAGGTGGATGTTCAATGTTGCTAGAGGGGATTAACAGGCATACCGAGTGAGCAGTATTTCAGTCAAAGTACACAACTGGGCACTCAGAGTATAGCAGGGAAAAAAAGAAAAGCATAATGTGAATAGAAATCCTTTTTTCCCCCACCAAAGGTGGTGGCCACTCAGACAGCAGCTCATATAACTGGGTTCCTGTGATGCTGCTTCTATCACAGCTGAGAGCAGGTTTTTGGACCTTTTGGTTTCCATCCTTTTTCAGCTGTGCAGCTTTTCTTCTGTTTTATGCTACCACCACCTGCTGTCCTATTCCTACCACACAGAATCTCTTCTCTTTTCCAGAAAGAACTAATCAGACTGCAAGCCATGATAGGGACATTTCTCAAGAAGTTTAAGCAATGACACAACTTTGGAAGCCTTAATTTTAAAGCCACAGGCTTTTAAAAACAGAAATGTCTTGTTTTTAAATGCCTGTAGGCAAAGTATCTTCGTTTCTAGGCATGTAATAATAAAGCATGGAATACATGATTTTCACCATAGCAAGAGGAAACAATTGTATGGACAAACATTGTATTTATTTTTATTTAGCAACCACTTATCTAGCATTTATTGTGTACTAGGCAGGATTTTAAATGCTCTACGAGAATTAAGTCATTTTAATCCTCATATCAGCCCTATGAGGTAAGCTCTATTATTATTTGCATTTTAACAATGAGAAAACCAAGGCACAAAAAGGTCAAGTGACATGCCCGAGGTCACTGTGGTGGATTATAATATTGTTCAAAATATTAGCTACTCCTCCCTATAGGAGGATTATACATCCCTGCCCTGTTGACATCAGCCTTAGCTGTGTGACTTATGCCCCTCCCTGTGGGAAGAGTCCTCTTCCCCTCTCCATTTGCATCCAGCTCAGTCATATAATTTGCTTTGTCCTATGACATATGAACAGAAGTAAAATGTTCTGAACAAAGGCCCTGAGAGTCAGCTCACGGTTCACCACATTCCTTTCTCCATCCAGGAGACCAACAGTGTTCGTGAGAGGAGCTGTTCCTTCATATTGGATCCTAGACTGAAGACAAATGAAGAAGAATTTTAGTTCACCCAGATAGTACATGACTGATAATTAAAATTTTTGTGGTATAAACCACTAAAATGCTTGATTATTTGTTCCCGTGTTTGTCATCTTTGGCAGTGTAACAACCAACTACCAGATTTTAGTGGCATGCAATAACAAACATCTATTTATTGCTTTCAAGTTGGAAGATAATAAAGAAGCTCTGCTCCAGGTGTCTCATTTTAGGGCCCAGGATGAAAGACCAACAGCTATCAGTGGTGAGTTCTTCTCATGCAAAGGCAAAACTATAAGAGGGAAAGTTCAACTGCCCAAGTGTATTCCAAACATCTACTGATAAAATATCCTCTAAAATCCCATTGGATAAAGCAAGCCACATGGCCAGGTCCAAAGTCAAGAAGTGAAAAAGTAAAAGCTACTCACTGTAATGCAATGGCAAGGGAGTGGATGTATAATAATATTATTGGTGTAATAAAGAATTGAGATCAACTACTGAACCTATCACAGTTACTTCCTTATAATGTAGGTAAGATGACAGTGTCAATAGCTGAAATTCAAATCCAGGCATTTTGGCTTTATATGTTTTTATGTACAAATTTTTCAAGATATAACTGCTATAACAGAAAATTCACTATTTTGAAATACAGTTCAGTGATTTTTAGTATACTTACAGAACTGTGCAATTATCCTCTCTATTTAATCGCAGAACATTTTAATAGTCCCCTCAAAGAAACACCATACCTATTAGCAGTCACTCCCCATTGTCTCCTACTTCCAGCCCCTTGCAACCTCTAATCTGCTTTCTGTCTTTATGGATTTTCCTCTCTTTTTTTGACAATTTACGTGAATAAAATAATACATGGCCTTTTGTGTCTGGATTTTTTCATCTAGCATAATGTTTTCAAGGTTCACTGATGCTGCAGCATGTATCAGCACTTCATTTGCTTTACTGGGCAAATAATATTCCATTGTATGTAGATACCACATTTTATTTATTCATTCATTAGTTGGATGGACCTCTGGGTTATTGCCACATCTGTTTCAATTCTCTTGGGTACGTACCTAGGAGTAGAATTTCTGGGTCATATGGTAGGTTATCTGATGTGTTGGCATACAATTGTTCATACTATTCCCTTATAATTATTTTTTATTTCATAAGGCCAGTAGTAATATATCCTATTTAATTCCTGATTTTAGGAATTTGAGTCTTTTCTCTTTTTTTCTTGGTCAATATTGCTAAAGGTTTATCAGTTTTGTTGGTCTTTTCAAAGAACCAATTTTTTGTTTTGGTGATTTTCTTTATTGTTTTTCTATTCTTTATTTCATGTATTTCCACTCTCTTCTTTATTATTGCCTTCCTTATGCTTGCCTTGGGTTTAGTTTGCTCTTATTTCTAGTTTCTTAAAGTTTAGGTTATGGATTTAAGACATTTTTATTTATTACGTTGATCATTATTAGGTTATTGATTTTAGATTCTTTTGGTAAATATATGTGGCCGCCGGGCATGGTGGCTCACTCCTGTAATCCCAGCACTTTGGGAGGTCGAGGCAGGTGGATCACCTGAGATCAGGAGTTCGAAACCAGCCTGGCCAACATAGTGAAACCCCGTCTCTACTAAAAATACAAAAAATTAGCTGGATGTGGTGGCGCATGCCTGTAATTCCAGCTACTCAGGAGGCTGAGGCAGGAGAATTGCTTGAACCTGGGAGGCGGAGGTTGCAGTGAGCTGAGATGGTGCTATTGCACTCCAACCTGGGCAACAAGAGTGAAACGCCATCTCAAAAAAATAAAAAAAGTAAATATATGTGTTATGATTATAAGTTTCCCTCTTAGCATCACTATTACTACATCCTATAAATTTGCGTATGCTGTGTTTTTTCATTCATCTGAAAGTATTTTCCCATTTCCTTTGTAATTTCATCTTTGACCCTGTATTAGTTCTCACACTTCTATGAAGAAATACCTGAGACTGGGTGCAGTGGCTCACACCTGTAATCCCAGAACTTTGGGTGGCCGAGGCAGGCAGATCACCTGAGGAAGGGGGATCCAGACCAGTCTGGCCAATATGGAGAAACCCTGTCTCCACTAAAAATACAAAAACTAGCCTGGCATAGTGGCAGGTGCCTGTAATCCCAGCTACTCAGGAGGTTGTATTAGGAGAATTTCTTGAACCCACAAGGCAGAAGTTGCAGTGAGCTGAGATCGCACCACTGCACTCTAGCCTGGGCAAGAGAGCAAGACTCCATCTCAAAAAAAAAAAAAGGAAGGAAGGAAGGAAGGAAGAAAGAAAGAAAGAAAGAAAGAAAGAAAAGAGAGAGAGAGAGAGAGAGAAAGAAAGAGAGAAAGAAAGAGAGAAAGGAAAGAAAGAAAGAAAGAAAGAAGAAAGAAAGAAAGAAAGAAAAGAAAGAAAGAAAGAAAGAAAGAAAGAAAGAAAGAAAGAAAGAAAGAAAGAAAGAAAGAAAGAAAGAAAGAAAGAAATACCTGACACTGTAATTTATAAAGAAAGGAGGTTTAATCCGCTCATGGTTCTGCAGGCTGTAAAGGAAGCATGATGCTGGCCATCTGCTCAGCTTCTGGGGAGGCCTCAAGAAACTTACAGTCATGGTGGAAGGCAAAGGAGGAGCCAGCACTTCACGTGGCTGGAAGAGGAGGAAGGTGGGGAGAGGTGCTACACACTTTTAACAACCAGATCCCCTGAGAACTCTATCATGAGACAGTACCAAGGGAATGGTGCTAAACCATTAGAAACCACTCGCATGATCCATTCATCTTTCATCAGACCCTACCTCCAACATTGGGGATTACAATTATACATGGGATTTGGGTGAGGACAAAGATCCAAACCATATCAGACCCAGTGGTTATTTAGAAGTGTGTTCTTTGATTCACATGTTTTTGTGAATTTTCTTCTGTTATTTGTTTTGAATTTTATTCCACTGTGGTCAAAGCACATACGTCTTATGATTTCAACCCTTTTAAATTTACTGTTTTATGTCCTAAAGTATGGTCTATCCTACACAAATCTTCTATGTGCACTTAAGAAGGATATGTGTTTTGCCATTCTTGCATGGGGCGTTGTCTAGATATATGATAGTTCTAGTTTGTGCAGTATTGTTCAAGTTTTCTATTTTCTTGTTGATCTTCTGTCTAGTTGTTCTATCAGTTATTGAATGTCGGTATTGAAGTCTTTTTGAATTGTATTTTCAGTTTGGAACTTTTTTCTCCTGTATAAAACAATAATTATGAATGTATTTTGATGGGCACACAATGGATAAAGTTGTAACTTGTATTTCAGTACCATCACAAAGGAGGAGGGAGAGAAAGGAGATATTTAAGAGCAGCATTTTTATGTATTATTGAAATGTAGTTGGTATTAATCTGAACTAGATTGTTACAGTAAGATATTAATTGAAATTCCCAAGACAACCACTAAGGAAAAAACTAAAAAAAAAAAAATACCATAAAGGAAATGGCACAGGTATTAAAATAGCACAAAAGAAAATATCTATTTAACATAAAAGAAGGCACTAATAGAGGAATAAGCAACAAAATAGACACAAAATGCATAAGAAACAAATAGCAAAATGGTGCATATATATATATATATATATATCTCCTGTCTTATCACTAATTTCACTGAATGTAAATCAATTAAGCACTCCAATTAAAAGGCAGATATTGTCACAATTGATTTCAAAAATATGATACAAGTATATGCTATTTACAAGAGACATACTTTAGATTCAAATACACAAATGGGTTGAAAGTAAAAGGATGCGGGCCGGGCGCGGTGGCTCAAGCCTGTAATCCCAGCACTTTGGGAGGCCGAGACGGGCGAATCACGAGGTCAGGAGATCGAGACCATCCTGGCTAACACGGTGAAACCCCGTCTCTACTAAAAAATACAAAAACTAGCCGGGCGAAGTGGCGGGCGCCTGTGGTCCCAGCTACTCGGGAGGCTGAGGCAGGAGAATGGCGTGAACCCGGGAGGCAGAGCTTGCAGTGAGCTGAGATCCGGCCACCGCACTGCAGCCTGGGCGACAGAGCCAGACTCAGTCTCAAAAAAAAAAAAAAAAAAAAAAAAAAAGAAAGTAAAAGGATGCAAAAAGATATACCTTAAAATCAACAATCAAAAAGGAGCTGGAAATCCCACAGCTCAAAATATGTCAAAAAGAAAGGAAATCAGTATGTCAAAGTGATATGTGCATGCCCATGTTTATTGCAGCACTGTTCGCAATTGCCAATATGTAGAATTAACCTAAGTGTCTATTAACAGATGAATGGATAAAGAAAATGGGGGTCGATATACACAATGGAATACTACACTGCCACGAAAAAGAATGGAATCCTGTCATTTGTAGCAACATGAATTGAACTGGAGGTCATTATGTTAAGTAAAATAAGCCAAACACAGAAAAATATTGTATGTTCCTACTCATATGTGGGAGCTAAAATAGTTGATCTTATAGAGACAAAAAATAGGATGGTGGTTACTTCTTAATTAAATTAGAAAGCTAATTTAATTAAATTAGTAAACTATTTTTAAAATGTAATTCTTTATTGTGTGCTGTTTCACTGCACCTACAAATACAGTGCTCTAAAAGGACCCAAACCGTGTATGCTTTTTGTTACTCATCAGTGGATCCTCAGTGCCTGGAACAGTGCCTGATGCATAATAGGGACTCAATATGTATTTGATGAATGAATTTTCTTTGTGCAAACTTTATAGAAAAAAATAAAAAACAGAAGACCTACTTTAATGGAGCAACATACTCTATTCATGGATGAGAAGACAATAATAAAGATAAGAAGTCCCTCTTCCAAATAATCTATAATTTAAATGAATTCCAAACATGGATTTTTCATAGAACTCAATAAGCTAATCTAAAATCCATATGAAAGAATAACAAACCAAGATAATTCCAAAAAAGGATATGGAGGAGAAAGCTGGAGGAGAATAGAACTTCAAGGAGAAATAAGTAAATCTACAATTGTGGTCAGAGATTTTAATAATCCTCTCTCAATAATTGATATAACAAGAAAAGAGAAAATCAGCAAGGATATAATAGATGAAACAATATTATAACTACCTTGACCTAACTGACATATATACTGTATTCCACCCAACAATAGCAGAATACACATTCTTTTCATGCACTTACGAAACTTTTACTAAGATAGACCACATTATAGGTCATAAAACAAGCATCGATAAATTTCAAATGAGTCAAGTAACACAAAATCTGGTTTCTGACTCAATAGTATTAAGACGGAAGATACACGGCAGATAGTTAATTGGAAAAGCTCCAAAATTTTGAAAACTAAAAAACACAATTCTAGGTAACCCATGGGTCAAAGATAAAACCAAAAGAGAAATTAGAAAGTGTTTTACACAGAATGATAATGAAAACACAGCATATCAGAATTATGGGGATATCATTTAAAGCAGTAATTCCAGGGAAATGTATAGTGCCAAATACCTATATTAGAAAAAGAAGGTCTGAAACCAATTACCTCGGTTAGCATCATAAGAAACTAGAAAAACAAGACAAAAGTAAATCTAAAGTATGGAAGAAAGAAAACAAACAAACAAACAAACAAACAAAAACACCAGAGAAGAAATTTTTAAAAAGAGAGAATAGAAAGCAATAGAGAAAATCAATTAAACCAAAAGATCATTAATTGGAAAGATCAATAACATTAATAAGCCTCTCCATACTAAAGAGGTTCAAGAAATGCCACCACAAAATATGCTACTTTAGACTTCAAACTGGGGGCACTTGGGAAATTACAAATGCAGGGAAGGGCTTTCTCTGAGCTCCCCTTATCTGCCTAAAGACAGATCTTTCAAAAGAAGTTCAATTGTCATGAATCCCCTCCCCAGCAATCTCGTCAACCAGGGAGAATTAACTTGCATCATAGGAGAGGAAACTGGAGGCTGACACTGCCCAGACAGACTTTGTCAGAGGCTACCACCTATTCTTCCAAGGGTCAATTTATCTTTTCCAAAAAGTCATTTACTCTCCCTTCTTAAATGGCCTACATGCCCTTCTTTTCTCCCCTATGAAATGGGTATACAGTCATTGCATAACAACATTTTGGTCAGTGATGAACCACAGGTACTACAGTGGTCCCATTAGTTTGTAACACCATATTTTTATTATAACTTTTTGTATGTTTAGATATATTTAGATACACAAATACTTACCATTGTGTTGCAATTGCCTACAGTACACAGTACAGAAACATGCTGTACAGGATTGTAGCTTAGGAGCAGTAGGTGATACCGTATAACCTAGGTGCATAGTAGGCTATACCATCTAGGTTTGTGTAAGTGTAGTCTATGGTGTTCATGGAATGATGAAATCGCCTAGCAATGTATTTCTCAAACCTGTATTTAAGCAGTGTGCGACTGTATATACTTCTAGATCTCACTGGATTTTGGGGTATTCACATTTCTTTCATGTGATGCCTCCATGTACATGATATATTTGTATACCTTTTCTCCTATTGATCTGTCTCACATCAATTTAATTTGTAGCCCATCCAAAAAACCTAAAAAGGTGGAGATAAACTATTTTTCCCTCTCCTGCAATAGATTGATCAGGGATTAAAAACAAAAAAAGAAGACACAAATTACCAATGGTGGGAATAAGACAGGAGACACTATTACAAATAGTGTCCTGGAAGTCGAGGAAGTGAATTAAGGTAGAAAAAAGTGGCAAGCCTGTCAAATGCTGCTGCTAAGTCAAGCAACATGATGATTCAAAAATTCCACTAATAGAATTAACTTGTGACCTTGATAAGGGCAGTTTTGGTGGTGGGGCTGGGGAGGGACAAAAGCCTCAGTGAATCAGGTACAAAACAGAATAAGAGGAGAAGAATTTGAGTCCTTGACTACAGGCAACTCTTTTAAGAATTTTGCTGGAGAAGGAAGTGGAGAAGTGGCGCAGTATCTAAAAGCAGAAGTAGGGTACGGGAAAAGAGTGTATTTTTTAAGATAGGAGAAACAACAACACGATCGTATGCTAATGAGAATGATATATTACAGAGAGAAAATTTGACGATATAGAAGGAAGGGGGGATAATTGTTAGGGCCATGTCTCTGAGTAGGCAAGGAGACTAGAATCTATTGCACATGAGGAGACATTGTCCTCAGCCAAAAGTATAGATAGTTCTTTCAGAACAACTGGAGAGAAGGCCAAGTATAGTGTTACAGAAGCTGCAGGTAAGTGCGTACATAAGGCACTAGGAACTTGTTGACAGTCTCTTCTGATTACTTCTATTGTCTCAAGAAAATAAGAAAGTCATCAGGTGAGAGTAAAAATGGAAGAGGGGGTACTGGAGATTTGATGCGAAAGAGAAAGATGTCTAAAGTTCCTTTCAGTTTCAACATTCTGTGATCTTCAACCACAAGATAAAATACACAGAAATGTTCACTTTTTTCCTCCTTGGAGGAAAGAGCATGTTCTTTCTATAGAACTTGTTCTTATTTCTATCCTTCCCCCTTCCTCCCTTAAAAAAATCCCTCAGTTTTGAAGCTCATGAAATCAGACTAAACCCCTCTTGTTCCTGTTGTTCACAGACCCCCATGTTTTGCTGAAATAAATTGAGCATCATTCTATAGCTAAATGCAAACACCATGGAGCAGGTATTAAATCAATTTGTTTCTGTTGCAATCAAATAGGTTCCAGATCAGTGAAAAGAGGCAGGCAAAAGAAAGAAATAATATTCTCTTGTAACTGTTGTCAATATGCAAAAGTCACACATCTTACTTCATATTTCTGAGGGTTTTAAAGGACAGTATCACCATACAACAGAGTGAAAGCAGAGACACAGGATAGCAAATGATGAGGAACAAAACGGAATTGTTCTTTTCACACAGGAATTTCTATATTACGAAATTTAAAAAGATATTATAAGGTATTATTGGAAGAATTTACCGAAAGTTATAAAACACTATTTAGTGAAAAAAACATCAATGGTGTGAAGCTAATGTTGCTTTTATTGCTGTATTTTAAAATTTTTCTAATATTCCTAGGACAATTATAGTTGTTGTTTTTATCCTTTCTACCATTTAAATGCATAAATAAGTTTAAGGATCAAGCACTCTTTGCAAGCATTTTAAATATATGAATTAAAAATGTAATGATGTAGCCAGTCATGGTGGCTCACGCCTATAATCCCAGCACTTTGGGAGCCTGAGGTTGGCAGATCGCTTGAGTCCAGGAGTTCAAGACCAGCATTACCAATATAGCGAAAGCCCTCTCTACTGAAAATACAAAAATTAGCCAGGTGTGGTGGGCACAGACCTGTAATCCCGCTACTGGGTTGGGGGAGGGGTGAAGTGGTGCTGAATCAGGAGGATTGCTTGAGCCTGAGAGGTCAAGATCAAGCCACTGCACTTCAAGCCTGGGTGATGGAGTGGGAGGGACCTTGTCTCAGAAAAGAAAGAAAGGAAAGAAAGAAGGGAGGAAGGAAGGAAAGAAGGAAGGAAGGAAGGAAGGAAGGAAGGAAGGAAGGAAGGAAGGAAAGAAAGAAAGAGAAAGAAAGAAAGAAAAGCAAGAAAGAGAAAGAAGAAAAAAGAAAGAGGGAAATTTCTTTCTTTCAATAAAGAAATAGTTTTTAATGTAATGTGATGAACAATGAAAAAGGAGGAGGAAAAAGGAGAAAGAAAGAGGAGGAAGCAGAAAAAGACAAAGAGGATGAAAGGGCTGTGCTAAGGGGTTGTCTCTGCTTTAGAGAAGGAACTCAAGTGCACGATGAGGTAGTAATGTTGCAAAATGGACTTCTGGAGTAGATTTGCTTGCTTTCTTTTATAAGCATATAGTTTCTGTTTACACTGTCAAAGCTTTTTGAAGAATATGATACTACTTCTAGCTTGTAAATTCCTTGAGGGCACAGGCCGTGTCTTATAGATCTTTGTATCTCACATAGCATCTAGACAATTACTAGCCATGGTGGAGGTGCCCAATAAATATCTGTAGAAGGAATGACTACAGAAGTTGAAGCATATTAAATATTTTTAAAAGGAATACACAATGTAGTTTAATAAAATTTAAAATGCATCTTTCCAAATATTATTTTAGGTGAATTGTAAATCCACATATTTCAGAGTAAATTTAATTTATATTTTGCCAACTCATTTTTAATTTATATATTTACTTTTTAATTTTTTAATATGCATTGAAAATTTTATGGCTCATTAGAACTGTTATTTTTATGTTTCCCTAACTTTTTATTTTGAAAAATTTAACAGAATATAGCTTTCATCTACATTCATTTGTTGCTAATACTTGTCCACATTTATTTTATATAACTCTCAAAATAAAAATAAAAATGAATTATTTTAGAGCCACTTCAACAATGCAAATAATGTTGAAGTTTTTTTTGTAGGAATCAGATAGGATATTTTGTCAACTCTGATGACATCAAACTTCTAACATTTCTAAGATTTTAAGATTTTTATAAAAGAGATTGACAGATCTCTTTTAGTTAACAATTTTAAATCAACCTGAAAAAAGTGTAATTATAACAGTTCCTTTTAACATTCATATACAGCATAGATATATTTTTAATTGAAACAAGGACGTTTTATTATAATTCTATGAATAATAGACATATGTTAGTCTTTATTTTCAATTTTTGAAGATAAATATTTGATTTATAATGGTATCTGGCACAAAAGCATTCCATGTTCTTTTTATTTTATCTATATTATAGAAGACAGTTAAATTTATACATCTAGACTTGAGTATGACATTTCTACTCTGCATGTCAAGGTTGAATTCTAGGCTAGGTAATAAACATTTGAAACCACAGCAAATATACCCTGGGAATTAGCAAAACATTTGAGCTAGTTTCCTGCAATGCAGTTGTCTTGGCTCACAATACATTTCTAGTTTTTCTTTCAGTAACAGAAGACTAAAATTTAGACATGTGCAATTTGTCTCCATTGAATTTTGGTGCTCCAGTTTTTCTGTGCAAATTAAAATAACTGATCATTAAGTGTCATATCAGGTTTAAGGAATAAAAATATTTCTCTGGTTCTTCCACAGTTCACCACGTATTTTCACTAACATTACCTCATTTTTAATTCACAATATTCCTGTGAAGTCAGTGGTAGTGGGATCCTCATTTTATAGACAAGGAAACTAGATCACAGAGAGTTTAAGTGATTTTCCCTATACATACTGCCACAAAGTAGAGGAGGATCTAGATCTAATTCCTAAGTCAGTGCTTTATCCACATCATGTCATGCCTAATTACTAAATTATAAAGGGTTGAGCATAAAACTGATAACCTTTTAGAATTGCTTAACTGATAAAATAGGCCTCATGTTCTGAGACAGCAGTAGAGTGGGCAAGGAAACACTTCCAATAAGCTAAAGATGTAGAGGGATCCAGAACAAATCAGAGAATTAGATGATTTTCAGAAGGGCAGATTCAGAAAAGTGAACATTCTTCACGTATGCTAAATGCTACCTTGAGGGAAAGGAAGCATATTTATTACTGCTTCCAGGCTAGAACTAAAACTAATGGGTGAAAATTCATAGTAATAATGATCAATTTCAGTAGATACGATGTGCTGGGTACTTAATTAGCACTTTACATGTGTTTTTTTCATTTAACAATGAAAAAGAGTACAACCATTTTACAGATAAGGAAACTGAAGCTTCAAGTGGTTCAGTAAATTGTCTAAGGTCATACAGATAATCAGTGGTGGTGCAGGGATTTGAATATGTGTCTGACTCCAGAGCCTGTGACCCCAACCTCCATGCTGTGCTTTTTATTCTTTAGGCCATACTGCCTATACATAGGAAATGGAGTTACCTGAAGGAATAATCCCAGAATGCTTTGAAGGTGAATGGAAGACTGTCTCAAGGGTGTTAACCTCTGGTGTTTGTCATGCAATCTAGCTCTGAACCAGGCATTTGTTCAAATTAAACACCGGAACTGAATGGGGAGAACCTGGATATTCTGAGCATTGTGAAAAATAGCATTGGCATTTGTCCTGGGAAGGAACAATTCAAAGGAAGGAAGAATTCAAAGGCTGAACAGTTCCTAGAAGTCAGAAAGACAAGATGGCAGCCAGAGTCCACATGAGTAAAGTGCAAAAAAGAACCTAGATACCACCATCCATCTGGTTGCTCAAACCCACACCTATCAGTAATCTTTGATTTGCTACTCTTTTTTTTGTTTTCCACCTAACCTCCCTCACCTGGTTTACCAAGAGGGTCCCACGAACTCTACCTCCAACATATTTACTGATTCCCTTCATTTCTCTCCACTGTCATCATCCTAGTCCAGGTCTTCCCTATCTCCCACCTGAATGACTTCAATAACCACTAACTGGTCTTGCTGACTCTACCCTTGACCCTTACAGTCTATTCTCTAAAAGAAGCCAGAGTGAGCTTGTGAAAATGTGAACAAAATTATATCATGCCTCTGCTAAAAATAGTTCAGGGGGTCCTCACTGCTCATAGGATAAAGAAAAACTCCTTCCCAGGCCTAAAAAGTCCTCACAGGGATTGGCTTCCATCTGCCTCCCCAGCCTCCTGTTGCCCCACACTTCTCTTTACTCTCTCCAAGCCCCAGGCCGTGCAGTGTCGTGCTAAGAGCCTAGATTCTGGAGCCAGACTGCCTGGACTTGAATTCTGGCTTGACCACTTAGTAGCTCTGTGATCTTGGGCAACTTAAGGTTCCTGTACCTCAATGTCCCCTATTAATAAAACAGAATAATAACAGTACCTAGTTCATAGGTACCAACTCAATTAAGTGAATTTGTATATGACAAGTTCTTCAAATAGTGCTTGGAATACAGTGAGCATTGTTATTATAATGCCCAGCTCAGCCCTGCCTCAGGGCACTTGCACTTGCTGTTTCTTCCACCTGGAATGTTCACACACCAGGTCTTCATTAGACAAGCACTTTCTCATTCTTAAGACCTCAGCACAAATATCATTTGTGGCAAAAAGCACCCCTGACCCTCCCATCCCTATCCAGTCAACTCTATTACAATACCTGGTTTTATTGCCTTTGTGACACTCACAATTTGTTAAATAAATGAATAAATGTACCTGTCTTCTCAGGGACTGCATTAGGACGTAGTTAGAAGGAGGAGTGGAACCTTGTAAGGCTCTTTGCGACCTTTACTGGTGTTTAAAGATCAGAAACCTCTGTTTCAGAAATCTATTTTTATGCTGCTTGTTTATTCTATAATTGTTTCCTTTTATTTCCCCTTAGTGATTAGTAAAGTTCTCTTGGAAAATGTCAGTTGTCCCAGCTGTGCAAAGGGAAACACAGAAAGGGATTTTTGTACCTAACCGGTCCTGAGTCAGAGGAACTAGAAGGGGGAGCATGAGAGTGGCATTCAATATCCAAGAAAGAGACCCCCAGGAGAGTGAGGAAGAACCAAGGACTGAGGGCACGGCAACAGCCTAGCGGTGCTTCTTTGGAAAATCATCATGCTTTGCAGGTGATTGTTTTAATAAAGAAGGCTGAGCCCTTGCCACTCCCATCTGTCATGGCCATGGGACAGGAATCTCACAATGAAGAAGAGCGCTTTACACATTGCTTGGCGCACAGTAAGCATCTAGTAACTAAACATAGCACATGTTTATGACTTATCTACTGTGTGTGAAACACTGTGCTAAGCTCTAAGCATGCATTATCTTATTTAATCCTCACGTGGATCTTTTGAGGGTTTTTTACAGAAAAGGAAACCGAGGCTCACGGAGGATAAATGACACTTCTGAGGTCGCAGAGCTAGTATATGGGATTTAAACCCATGTTTTTGTTCTTAATAGCCTCCCTATTTGATGAATAATGAATCCCTGAGATCTTTGCTGATAATAAGATTATATGTTTTACAAAGTTCAACCAAAAATAAATAATTTGTATCAAAATCAAACATAACACTGTAGAACCATGGTTCTCAACCATGAACAATTTTGGCCCTGAGGAGACATTTGGTAATTTTCAAAGACATCTGCTGAGTGGGTAGAGGCCAGGAATGCTGTTACACGTCCTAGAATGTACACGTCAGTTTGCCACAACAAAGAACAATGTAGTCCAAAATATCCATAATGACAAGGCTGAACAACTCTGCTGTAGAAAGAATGGTTAAGGCAAAGAGGAGAATATGTTTCATTTGTAAAAATGTATCAGAAGAAATGGAACAGTTCTGAATACCACTTTTTGTTTTCCCCTCATGATGCACTAGTCCAAAATTTAAACGTATTGTATATTTTAAATGATATTATCAATGAGAGTCAAAGTCAGCTAGCTCCTCTGAAAGCTATCATTCTCCAAATAGAATAAAGCAAAATGTTGAACTACAGAACTGACCACCCATGATTCTGCCCACCAATACATTCTTTACTCCTTTAATTCCACATTAATCTAAGGTTGGTAGATAGGGTTCAAAAATCTGACTGAACTCATAACTCTGGGCCAATCCTGACCTCTTGTTGCCATCTTACAGAAATAGCTTCTCCAACTGCTTCAGACACTGTGGTCCTAGTTACATGAATGGTAGCTTCAATTTTGATTAAAATTCTTAAGCCACAGTTATATTTCCCTTTGTCTTTGTGGTGAACCTGTGTGAAATAAATGAATGCATCAGCACACACTGGAGCAAGGAGATGGGACTCTGACAATTCTAAGCTATTCACAAAGTTTTTCCATAATTGTGAATTCAGGGCACAGTTTGGATGGCCAGAAACAAATGGTTGCAACAACTCATCCTCGTACTCTTTTTTTTCTAAAAGGTTGACTATAACTATTGCTTTGTTAAACTTTATGAATTACATTTCAAAAGAGAAAATGCCACTCTAATCCACTTTCTATTGATGACAGCAAGATTAACTGTTGCCTCAAACTCATGTCCCTGCCACAATGTCTAGCAAAGTATTTGTAAGTGTTACCCAGGGATCCACCCGCTCATTAAAAAGACCCATGTTGCAAATACCAATCTGGAAACCTATTGGCTTCTAGAACAAATACAAATAAGCAGATTATGTCGTTTATCCCCTCTCTCTTTGTATCTGTAGCTAGATGTACGGAATAGAATGTGATAAAACAGGGTTTAAGGAAAGGGTAGCATACAGAAATTTTGCTGTTGAGGAAAATACTTGTTTTAAGAAATAAAAGCACCAGTACAAAAAGATTTGCCTGGGGCTAGGATGAGGGAAGAATGGAGAGTGACAAATGTATCGGGTAGAGGGTTTTATTTTGGGTTGAAGAACAGGTTTTGTAACTAAATAGTAGTGGCAGTTGCACAACATTGTGAGTGTGCTAAATACCACTTCTAAATGGTTAATTTTGTTATGTAAATTGCACTTATTTTTTTTTTTTAAGATCTCTAAATAGAGCTAATGAGATGTATGGTTAGATAATGTACATTTGACTTGGTGTTCACAGGGTTAACCTGCATTTCCATCATCACAAAATGTCTAATGCATGTTTGCATATTTAAGGTGTTAATACATATTATAGTTTTCTCCCCCTTTTTGATAAGGGAGAATTTAAACTAATAAAGGTAACCAAGGGAAATACAATCTAAAAATATGTCATTGCATTTTAAATTATTGGTGAACTTAACGACTGAGAATGTAAGATGTGTTCAGAATGTTTAGGTTAATTCCAGTCCTTCAGCTCTGTAATGAACAGCAGTAGGTCTTTCACTCACTAAGACCAATGTGATTTTTTTTCCTACCTTGCATCTCTATTTCAGCTGAAAGAAAAAAGAAAAAAAGAAATTATACAACAAATGGTCATTCTCCTTATGGTAAATCACTTCCAAGTAGCTTTAGACAACTGGCTTTTTGTCCAGGTGTCTTGTTTATCTCTCCCTGTGTTATGGTGATAACCCAAGCATTCTGAAATCCCATCTGCAAAACCAGGTGGGAAACTAACACACCATTACTACATTCCTCTAGAGCCCATTTTAAAGAAGACTTTCACAGAAATAGATAAATCCTTTCTCCCTTCCAACTGAACTCAGGGCAGCGAGTTCAGACAAAAATTTCATTTATGGTTGGGTTGCCTCGCCCCATTCCCCTCTCCTAAAGGCCAGTATACCTCTTGAGTTGTTTGATGTTTTTTAGAGAGGTCCCTAAGTTGAGAGACAGAAATCAATTGTCTTATATACACATAACGCACACAGAGTCAGAGAAGTAAAAGAAGTAACTCAATGGGCCAGTGCTAAAATCTTGGCGAAGGAGATACAGGCACCCGGGAGCGCGCGCGCGCGCTCTCTCACACACACACACACACACACACACACAAACACACACACAAATACGCAGCCAATCTATATGGCCTAGTGCCTTCCCTCAGGCTGTCTTTTTCTACTTTCTTTTTGCCTGGATCCACGTGTTGGGGGAGGGGACCAGAGACAAAGTTCCGCAGTGCTTTCGTCCCCTGGCAACTCAGGCAAGAAGGTCGGGACTTCTCTTCCCCTCCCCCTCCCAGGAATGGCTCTAAGCATTTCTCCTCCAGCTAAATCCTCCTTCCTCACCCAGGTCCAATTGATGCTAACTAACGTCGAGTTCGTTCCTTTAAATGAGTTATGTTGCTACCAAGTGTGAGCCAGTCCATACCGGAGGTGGAGGGCGGGGGACGGGGAAAGGAGGACGGGGGCGGAAGGTGAGGAAACGGAGCTGGGAATGGCACCTCGCACCAAACAAAAACGATGATCGTTAGATTGTATTTAATTTCTAATTAATCCTCAAGAGAAATATAGCCGTTTTCCTTACCAATGGATCCCTGTTCATACTGTGGGTATCTCTCGCGCGCGAACGGTCCCCACCTCCCCCGAGCCTCGCAGCTCTAAGGAGAGCAAGGAGTCCCCAGATAACTATTTAGTATAAACAAACCGTGCGGCTTTAATGGAATTACCTCAGCCTGCTAGTAAATAATTTATAGTAGGCAGTAAATAAAATATGGTTCTACGTCTTTAAAAGAGTTGTCAAGTGGAAAACACCCACCAGAGGGACATAAACCCCGAAGATTGCCACGCTTAAAGACGCCGGTTGGGATGAGAGCCGGGTAGAAAGAAAACATGTTTTTCTACCCCGAAGGAGGACGTGGGTGCTGCCAGAGCCAGAGCGGGCAGCTCTCAAAGAAGGTTCCCGCATGGAGAAGGAGGAGAGACAGCCTGTCTTTGTCACTTAGCAGAGGGGCAAAGGATTAAAACGCAAAGGGAGGAGGTGCACTTTCATAATAGTACCTTCTACTTAAAAGCCTAGACGCTCTCAAATTCGTTATCACACTTAATCCTCGCCACCAGTCTTCCAGAAAGACCAGGCCAGAGCCGTGTTTCCCATTTTGCCGATGAGTAAAAATAAGGCTCAGAGGCTAAGGGACAGTGGCTGTGTATGCTTACTGGGCACGAAATGGGACGCGGGAATCCAGGTTTTTGCAGCTCTGGCCCGCGCAGTTCTTCACCCAAGTGCCCCCAGTAGTAGCTCGCCTCCGACACACACACACACACACACACACACACACACACGCAGTCCGGCCCAGCACGCTCGCCCAGTTTTACAACACTTCGGCATGTCTTCTTTTTTCGGTGACCTGAGAACCCTCTAAATAAATTTTCTGCCTCCCTCTTCCACGAATCACGCCCCTGAAAGGCTCATCCCCAATTCAGAGAGGAAGAAAGATTTATGAGCCTCTCCTCAAGGTTACCCCCAAGACAACCTTGACCATGAAACTAGAGTCTTGAACACTTGACCTAAATTTCCAAGGGCATCTGTTTCCGTCTGTAATTGTCACCAGGCTTCATTTGAAATTCGATCCTGTGTCACTAATGGTATTAACAGGAGCTGAGGTCCAACCTTCCAACGGGAGACTGTTGCATATGATTTTACATCCAAACGAAAGTAAATCAGTTTCTATAAACCTGCAGCAACCCCCTCCCTGAGTACAATAAAACTGTTGTCGCAATCAATAAATCTCTGGTTTGGGGCAATGAAAATTAGATAACTGTTCTCTGTCTCTTTCTGTCTCTTCTCCCCACCCCCCCACCCCCATTAAGACAAAGCCACTATTCAAAGAACGGGGCGTCTTGTTAACCATTTCTGAAGTCCCTCGCTGTACCCGGCGCCTTTCAGACACGCACCTCTCAGTCATAGCAGAAAACCAGACGTTTAATTACGGTGACTTTTGTTCGATCATTACGGATAATAAAGGCAACCTTTTCGCTAGATACAATTATAACGCAAGCTGCTCCAACACCTGCACGGATCGCATTTGTCTCCAGCGTGTTTGTTTTGTTTTGTTTTTTGGGTTTTTTGTTGTTGTTGTTGTTGTTGTTGTTGTTTTACTTCTCTAAACTGCCTTTGAATTTCTCCTTCTCTTCTGACCAGAACATTTAATATGTTGCAAGAGATAGATTTCACGAAAACGCCTTGTCCCTTCTGTAGCTACATCTGCTCCGACCTATTAAGAAAAGTAAGACATTTTGATACTAATTGCAAATAAATTGTGATGTGTTCACCGAGTAATTGATTTAATGAAGTTCATATGAAACTCCTGAGATTGGCCAAGTGAAAGGCCCCCTGGTGCTTCTATTGTGGAGGGAAAGGAAGGTTGGTTTTTCGTTTTCTTTCTTTAAAAAAAAAAAAAAAAAAAAGAGGGGGGGGGGGGGGGGGAAGGGGGGGGGAAGGGGTGGGGGAGGGGTGGGCACAGATGTTACCTCCGCAGAGGCAGCTCCGTGGCGGGAAGGAGCAGCCGGATAGTCCCTCCCTCCCGTCGGCGTCGGCCGCTAGCCGCCAGCCCAGCTAAACGAGGCGCAGGCTGCCGCTCCCAGCCTCGGGCCCTGGCAGTCGGATGAGCGCAATTCAGGGGCAAACGTGGGCCAAGGAAAGGGTCAGTGCGCAGGCCGCCCGCGTCCTCCGAGTTGCGAAAGTTACACAGGGCGCTGCCGCCCGATCCTGTTCCCTCGCTTCCTGAAATGCTCGACGATGGCCTCTAAACCTCTTTATCCGGCCAGAGGCCCAGAGGCTAGGAGGGGCCCCCAGGCGGCTCTCTCCTGAGTCCCGGCGCCCAGGTCGCAGTTGAGGAGAGGGCTGCGGTAGCTAGCACGACGCCACTCCGCGTGCGGGCCAGGGTCTCCGAGGTTCGGGGACCGAGCTCTCCCCACAAGCAAGAATATATGGACAATGAAGTCGCCTTCGGCCTCACGGGGATTTTCCTTTTCAACCTTTCTGGCCAGCCACGTCGGCGAGTTAAAGGGCCGGGGCGGGCATGAAGGGTAGAGAGCGGGAATAAGACTTTTCTAAACACCTACTGTGTGCCAGACCCTGTGCTTCACAACAGTTCCCTTTCTCCAAGCAACGGCGGGAGGTATTATTGCTCCCTCTTAACAGATGTGGAAACTGAGATCGGAAGAACCCTGACAGCAACGTGCCAACAATGCCCTGGCTACCCTGGGCCATCAACAAGCACGGCTTGTCGCGAAGGAGAAGGCAGATTCCCGCAAAACTGTCCCCAGTTTGCCCCCAAAGCCCTCCAAATATTCCCCCCGGAACATAGGGATACAAGGCAGAAACTGCCGCAGGGCTCGGCCTGTATCTCCGAGTTGGCGAAGCATAGTCTTCGGCTCGAGTTTGAAATTTTTGTTTCGTTTTGTTTTAAAGAAAAAAGACCTCGTTTGAATAATCAGAGCCCTGGCTGAGCTAGCGAGTGGCTCCAAGCTCCTTGGAGTTGCCCTGCAGATGAACTTTCCCTGAGTTCTTCCTCCCGGGTCGCGGGGGCCCCTAATCTGGGTCCCAAAGTGCCTGCAGGCGACAGCGGTGCAAGGGTGGTAGTGCTGACTCGGGTGTCGGACGCCGCCAGAATCCACAAGCCAGAGTGCTTGGGAACGAGGGCCGGAGGGATGGCCCTTCCACCCTGTCAGCCCACTTCTGGGAGGCCGCACCCGCTCTGCGCCTCGAAGAGACCGCCCGCAGCGCGCAGGCGGGTCCTCACCCGAGGGTGAGGCGAAGCGCTTAACACCCAGGCAAATGCAAACGGTCAACGCTGGGGTCTGACCGAGGCCAAGTTCTCTCCCCAAGAGGAAAAAGGAGGCGCGAAAGAAGGCGAAGAGACCAGCCCCTCGCTTTCCGTTTCGACATTTGCAGCTGTACAGCGCTCCACGCCCAGCCCAGGGTGGGGGGAGGGGGCCTGGGAAGCCGGCAGGGCCTGCCTGGGCCGGGCCGCCAGAATGCCACCTTGTTCTGGGTGGAAGCTGGGCACTAAGTGCCCAGCCTGCTTCTTCCAGGGAGCTCCGACACCACACTCCATCAGAACCTGTCCAGAGCTGGCCCACCCTTGCTGCTGCTCACGGCCAGCCGTATTCGTTGTTCGGCCCGAAGAACTTCTCCTTTTGCTTTGATGCGGGCTTTTCCTCTGTTTTTCGGGACTCAGAAAGATGAGGGGCTAGGCCACCTCGCCCTAGCACGGGGGAACCCAGCTAGATGTCCTTGACCCCAGGGTTAGCGTTTCTGGGACCAAAGAGGGTTCTCATGGATGTCTGGGCCTCTTTCCCCACCTCTGGGTCCTGGAGTAGATGAACTGGAAGCAACTCTCTCCTGCTCCATGTGACAAGTACACTTTCTTGGGTCGCGAGTCCGAGCCCTCCCCTCCTGTTAATCACAAACGGCGGCCGCAAGGGCCCGGGGCGTCGAGGAAGGGATGGGCTACAGCGCTGCGGGGTACGGAGGCCAGGGGGCATGGGCCACAGGGATCTTTGGGATTGTTGAGGGAGGCGCCCGTTGGGAGAGAAAAGTTAGGATCTGAGCGGCTTGGCCAGCTGGGATTGTTTCAGGATGACCTTTTCTCCCCAATAAGTGGGCACCAGCTGCTGATAAGGGCGGGAGAGGGGCACGCAGCCTTTGTGAACACTTTCCACATTCCTGAGGCCAGGAGATTGACAGAGGCCTTAGAGTGTATGGAGGTCGCGGCGTCCCGCTTAGTTTGAAGTTGCAGCCTTCGCGCCCCAGGACTTTTCCCCTCCAGGGATCAGCTGCAACCCCAATCCAGACGGCCCGCTCCCCCTGCCGCAGCGCCCCCTACGGTCTGGAGGTGGGCCCCGAAAGGTTCCGATGGGCGCGGGGCGCCTAGGAGTGGGGGTCGGGGAGGCCGAGGGAAGCTGATGTGCTCCGGTCCCCATCTGAGAAGCGGTCACCCGCCGGGGCTTGGCTTCTGAAAGTGCGATTTAGGTAGCTGGGATTGGAGATTTACGATCCTGGAGGACAGAGCGTGAAAGGGGTATCATCATCAGTTTTGACTGAAAGAAAGAAAACATATCTTTAACAAAAAGAAGGGCTCTTGCCATTCACCCGCGTTGTTAGGACAACGTGAACTATCCTTGAAATGATTAGTTCCACTTCAAAGGAATTTACATTCAACAGTGAAAACTCAGCCTCTTTTTATTTATTCGAAAAGACTTTTCACTACGGAGAGTCATATGTTCGGTCCTTCTATTTATTTTTCCGCGTTCACGGTGCACTTGTATTAAATCAACACAGAGCCGCGCAACGCACTCATTATGCGAACCAGTCCAGGGTTCCGGGGACCCAGGGTTACAGGTAGATAGAGCGGAGGAGGGGGTTGTTGGGGTTGGAGTTTGCACCACGCAGGTACCTGCCTGGCCCAGAGGATGGGGTGGGAAACAGTGGATCAGGTCTGGGGCCGTGAGGGGAATGCAACCGAAAAAACCTCACCCAAGCCCAGCCCAAGTACAGTAATTAGAGATCTTGAACGCTGGCGATTCTCATAGCGCCTGGCACGCTCTACGTTATTTGTGGAGAAAGTGGACCTGAAGTTCCCCGGCGACACCTTAGGAACATCTGTTAAAAACTGATCAGATTGGCATAACTTCTCTGGGCAAAATTAAAGTCTATCTCCACAAATTGAGAAGACAAATCCCACCTCTTAGTAGCTTGGGACGTTTGCTCACACACTCTGTCTCAGGGCCCACACCTCCGCGCCCCACCCCCCACCCTCAGGTCGCCAATTGTCGCCAAGTCCAGGAAACCTCTACCCAAAGGAACAACAGCACTAAGTTTACGAGCGGGGCGTCCTCTCGGGACGGGGGAGTGGGCTGGGGTGGGGATGGGGAGTTGGGGAATGCTACCCCTCTAACAGTCCCCGGAGTGCCTTGAGCTGTAGCCAGAATACTTCCCACCCCCTCCGGAAACGAGCAGCAGCAACCAACTCTCAGCTTCACCTCACACACCCAACCGCCCAACCCCATTCCCAACTCCTGCTGCAAAATCTTTTCTTCAACCCAAGGCTAAGTTTTTCTCACCAAGAACAATGATGTTAAGCTTTCCCTTGATGGTCTTTTCCAGCTTCTAATTAAATAGGAAAAAAAATCTGGGTTAGACATCGGATTCAAGTTTTTCTACCATTCCCTAACATATCTGGATTCATACCTGGCAACTGGCCCCTTGCCTTGAAATATTGTCAACATGAAGCGTAACAGTTGTCCTTTCTAACACAGTTTTTGGGCGGCTCCTCAGTAGGTTCAGAAGCAGTGACCACAGGGTGCTTGGCTAGGAGTTAAAGGTGGCCGCTGTTTGCGACCTGGTAACAAAGGTGTAAGTTGGAGCAGTGACTGGGGCAAGCCCTTATTCTCCTGTGTTTTAGGTTGAATAAGAACTCAGGTTTTGTTCACCATTCTGGCGCTACTCTCATGTTCTTTCTTCCTCCTGGATCTTCCTGGGCTTATTTCACCTTCTTGGTCTGAAGATTTCCTTTGTTTCTTCTCTTGCCCAAACCTAATCCTGAGGCATCCCCTGCTCCCTCTCTATCTCTATCCTCTGCTCCCTCCCTATCATCTCCTGTTCCTTCTCTATCTCCCTCCCTATCTCTCTAAATCTCTCTGGGACATTTCCTGTCCTTCATGAGGAATCAAACAACAGTTACACTTGAGTCAGGATCCCAAGCAGGAATGTGGATTTGCCAACTCTCCCAGGAGGTTGAAGAGAATGTGCAGACAATCATGAGATTCCAACCCCCATCCCGCTCCATTCCCAGCTAGATCTATGCCTTACTTCTAACACTGAGCTCCTGGAGGCTTTCAAATGGGTTGATGTTTGTTCCTTAGTGGTATCTACTTTTCTCTGCAGGTGGCAAACAAATTTCAGTGTCAGCACCAAGGTCTGTCTTTGTGGGGTTGTATGTAGCTTTAGAGGTGCCTCTCTTGATCTCAGGCAATGAATAAAGAAAAAAAAGAAAAAGAAGAAAGAAAGGAAAGATAGAAAGAAAGGGGAAAGAAAAAGAAAGAAAGAGAAAGAAAGGAAGGAGGGAGGGAAGGAAGAAAGAAAGGAAGGGAGAAAGAGAGAAAAAGAAAGAAAGAGAAACAAAGGAGGGAGGGAGGGAAGGAAGAACAAAGGAAGGAAGAGAAAGACAGCAAGGAAGAAGGAAGGAAGGAAAACAAAGAAAGAAAAAGAGCGAGAAGGAAGGAAAGATGAAAGAAGAAGAAGAAGAGGAAAAGAAAGAAAGGAGGGAGGAAAGGCAGAAAAAAGGAAGGAGGGAGAAAGCGAAAGAAAGAAAGGAGGGAAGGAGAGAAGGAAGGAAAAGAAAGAAAGGAGGAGGGGAGGGAGGGAAGGAAGTGAAAGAAAGAAAGAGAGAGAAAGAAAGAAAGGAAAAAAAGAAAGAAAAAGAAAGAGAAAGAAGAAAGGAAAAGAGAAAGAGAGAAAAGAAATAAGAGAAAGAAAGAAAGAGAGGAGAAAGGGAGTGGGAGAGACCCTGATAGAAAGCAATGCTGGGAGAGTGCAGCAAGGCCTCCAGCTGAAAAGGCTTGAGAATCAGAGGCTTGCAGCTCCCAAGGCAGCTCTGGTGGGGGAGGGTAGGAAGAGGCGTGTGAGAAAAGTGACACATCCTAAAGCACACCCCAGGAGAGCTAGGGATCTAGGAAGGACTCAAAATGTATTTCTAATTACTTTTCATGCTCCCAGAAAACGGGCTCCTTTCAAGTTCTATTTTAAAAGCTTGTTATTGTACTGAGTTATAGTCCACATTTTAAAGCACTGTTTACATGTTTTAACTTTTTATGTAGAGTGGGAGGATGGTAAACGTTAGAAATGTAGTTTTCTGAAAAAATATGTAGAAAATCAGAACTTGGAAACTTCTTTAATAATAGCTTCTTTCCTCATTATGAGGACTAATACAAAGTATCAAAGACATTGATTTGCCATAAAATTTTAAGAGTCTTTATAAGAGATAAATAAACTCTTGTTGCTGCCTTGGTTCCATGTAAGGTATCTCTCAGGTAGCTGAGGTTCTAAATGTGCAAGTATGAGTTGTGTGGACATGACTGCAGAGCAGACATCCAGTCAGCAGAGGGCACACTCGTCACTCTCAAACCCTATTTCCAAATTTGGAGGTGACAATGGTAGGTACAGGCACGAATGGTGGGCATAATCACATTGGAATAGGGCTCAAGTGGAGATCTAGAAAATGAGAATAGTCATTTTCTCCTGAAAGTAAGCACAAAGACAGCAAAAGAGGACACATTGGAATGTTTGACAACCATGGAGTCTCCCCAAAATAAAAGTGCCTCAGGACTGGAAAAATGGGCCTTTAAAAATCTTGATTTGGGTGGCTGGCAAGATGGCTGAAGAGGAACAGCTCAGGTCTGCAGCTCCCAGGGAGATCAACGCAGAAGGCGGGGGATTTCTGCATTTCCAACTGAGGTACCCGGAGCATCTTATTGGGACTGATTAGACAGTGGGTGCAGCCCATGGAGGGTGAGCCAAGGCAGGGTGGAGCATCGCCTCACCCGGGAAGTGCAAGGGGTCTAGGAACTCCGTCCCCATAGCCAAGGGAAGCTGTGAGGGACTGTGCCAGGAGGGATAGTGCATTCCGGCCCAGATACTATGCTTTTCCCACAGTCTTCAGCCTGCAGACCAGGAGATTCCCTTGGGTGACTACACCACCAGTGCCCTGGGTTTCAAGCACAAAACTGGGCAGCCATTTGAGCACCGAACTAGCTGCAGGAGGTTTTTTTCATACCTCAGTGGCGCCTGGAGCACCAGCGAGACAGAACCATGTACACCCCTGGAAAAGGGGCTGAAACCAGGGAGCCAAGTGGTGTAGCTCACAGATCCCACCCCCACAGAACCCAGCAAGCTAAGATCCACTGGCTTGAAATTCTCGCTGCCAGCACAGTAGTCTGAAGTTGACCTGGGACACTTGAGCTTGGTGGGGGGAGGGGTGTTTGCCATTACTGAGGCTTGAGTAGGCAGTTTTCCCCTCACAGTGTAAACAAAGCTGCCAGGAAGTTTGAACTGGGCAGAGCCCACCGCAGCTTGGCAAAGCTGCTGTAGCCACACTGCCTCTCTAGATCCTCCTGTCTGGGCAGGGCATCTCTGAAAGAAAGGCAGCAGCCCCAGTCAGGGGCTTATAGATAAAACTCCCATCTCCTTGGGACAGAGCACCTGGGGGAAGGGGCGGCTGTGGGTGCAGCTTCAGCAGACTTAAATGTTCCTGCGTGCTGACTCTGAAGATAGCAGCAGATCTCCCAGCACAGCCCTCGAGCTCTGCTAAGGGAGAGACTGCCTCCTCAAGTGGGTCCCTGACCCCCGTGCCTCCTGACTGGGAGACACCTCCCAACAGGGGTCAACGGACACTTCATATGCTGGCATCTGGTGCATGCCACTCTGGGATGAAGCTTTCAGAGGAAGTAAGAGGCAGCAATCTTTGCTGTTCTGCAGCCTCTGCTGGTGATACCCAGGAAAACAGGGTCTGGAGTAGACCTCCAGCAAACTCCAGCAGACCTGCAGCAGAGGGGCCCGACTGTTAGAAGGAAAACTAACAAACAGAAAGGCATGGCATCAACATCAACAATAAGTATGTCCACACAGAAACCCCATCTGAAGGTCACCAACATCAAAGACCAAAGGTAGATAAATCTATGAAGATGAGGAAAAACCAGTGCAAAAAGGCTGAAAATTCCAAAAACCAGAATGCCTCTTCTCCAAAGGATCACAACTCCTTGCCAGCAAGGGAACAAAACTGGACAAAGAATTAGTTTGACGAATTGACAGAAGTAGGCTTCAGAAGGTGGGTAATAACAAACTCCTCCGAGCTAAAGGAGCATGTTCTAACCCAATGCAAGGAAGCCAAGAACCTAAAAAACGGTTAGAGGAATTGCTAACTAGAATAACCAGTTTAGAGAAGAACATAAATGACCTGAAGAAGCTGAAAAACACAGCACAAGAACTTCTTGAAGCACAGACAGGTATCAATAGCTGAATTGATCAAGCAGAAGAAAGAATATCAGATATTGAAGATCAACTTAATGAAATAAAGTGTGAAGACAAGATTAGAGAATAAAGAATGAAAAGGAGCAAACAAAGCCTCCAAGAAATATGAGACTATGCAAAAAGACCAAACCTACGTTTGACTGGTGTACCTGAAAGTGACAGGCCAACATTCAAATTCAGAAAATACAGAGAACACCATAAAGATACTCCTTGGGAAGAGCAACCCCAAGACACATAATCGTCAGATTCACCAAGGCTGAAATGAAGTAAAAAATGTTAAGGGCAGCCAGAGAGACAGGTTGGGTTACCCACAAAGGGAAGCCCATCAGACTAACAGCAGATCTCTCTGCAGAAACCCTACAGCCCAGATGAGAGTGGGGGCCAATATTCAACATTCTTTTTTTTTTTTTTTTTTTTTTGAGACGGAGTCTTGCTCTGTCACCCAGGCTGGAGTGCAGTGGCCGGATCTCAGCTCACTGCAAGCTCCTCCTCTCGGGTTCACGCCATTCTCCTGCCTCAGCCTCCCAAGTAGCTGGGACTACAGGCACCCGCCACTTCGCCCGGCTAGTTTTTTGTATTTTTTAGTAGAGACGGGGTTTCACCGTATTAGCCAGGATGGTCTCGATCTCCTGACCTCATGATCCGCCCGTCTCGGCCTCCCAAAGTGCTGGGATTACAGGCTTGAGCCACCGCGCCCGGCCTCAACATTCTTAAAGAAAAGAATTTTCAACCCAGACTTTCATATCCACCCACACTAGGCTTCATAAGTGAAGCAGAAATAAAATCCTTTATAGACAAACAAATGCTGAGAGATTTTGTCACCACCAGGCCTGCCTTACAAGAGCTCCTGAAGGAAGCACTAAACATGGAAAGGAAAAACTGGTACCAGCTACTGCAAAAACATACCTAATTGTAAAAACCATTGACACTATGAAGAACCTGCATCAACTAACAGACAAAATAACCAGCTAGCATCATAATGACATGATTGAATTCACACATATCAATATTAACCTTAAATGTAAATGGGTAAAATGCCCCAATTAAAAGACACAGACTAGCAAACAGGATGAAGAGTCAAGACCCATCAGTGTGCTGTATTCAGGAGACCCATCTCATGTGCAAAGACACATGTAGGCTCAAAATAAAGTGATGAAGGAATATTTACCAAGCAAATGGAAAGAAAAAAAAAAAAAGCATGGGTTACAATGCTAGTTTCAGATAAAACAGACTTTAAACCAATAAAGATCAAAAAAGATAAAGAAGGGCATTACACCATGGTAAAGGGATCAATGCAACAAGAAGAGCTAACTGTCTGAAATACATATGCACCCAATACAGGAGCACCCAGATTCATAAAGCAAGTTCTTAGAGACTTACAAAGAGACAGACTCCCACACAATAATAGTGGGAGACTTTAACATCCCACTGTCAATATTAGACAGATCAACCAAACAGAAAATTAACAAGGGTATTCAGGACTTGAACTCAGCTCTGGACCAAGTGGACCTAATAGACATCTACAGAACAATCCACCCCAAATCCACAGAATATACCTTCTTCTCAGCACATCATTGCATTTATTCTAAAATTGACCACATAATTGGAAGTAAAACACTCCTCAGCAAATGCAAAAGAATGGAAATCATAACAAACAGTCTCTCAGACCACAGTGCAATCAAATTAGACCTCAGGATTAAAAAACACACTCAGAACCGCACAACTACCTGGAAACTGAATAACCTGCTCCTGAATGACTACTGGGTAAATAACAAAATTAATGCAGAAATAAGTTCTTTGAAACCAATGACAACTAAGAAACAATGTACCAGAATCTCTGGGACACAGCTAAAGCAGTGTTTAGAGGGAAATTGATAGCACTAAATGCCCAAAGGAGAAAGCAGGAAAGATCTAAAATCGACACCTAACATCACACTTAAAAGCATTAGAGAAGCAAGAGGAAACAAATTCAGTAGCTAGCAGAAGACAAGAAATAAGTAAGATCAGAGCAGAACTGAAGGAGGTAAAGAGACGAAAAACCTTTCAAAATATCAATGAATCCAGGCGCTGTTTTTTTTTTAAAAGATTAACAAAATAGATAGACTGCTAGCCAGGCTAATAAAGAAGAAAAGAGAGAAGAATCACAGAAACACAATAAAAAATGATAAAGGGGAGATCATCCCTGATCCCACAGAAATGCAAACTACCATCAGAGAATATTATAAACACATCCATGCAAATAAACTAGAAAATATAGAAGAAATGGATAAATTCCTGGGCACATACACCCTCCCAAGACTAAACCAGGAAGAAGTCAAATCCCTGAATAGACCAATAACTAGTTCTGAAATTGGGGCAGTAATTAATAGCCTACCAACAAAAAAATGCCCAGGACCAGACGGATTTACAGTTGACTTCTACCAGATACCATTCCTACTGAAACTATTCCAAACAATAGAAAAAGAGGGACTCTTCTGTAACTCATTTTATGAGGCCAGCATCATCCCGATACCAAAACCTGGCAGAGACACAACAAAAAAAGAAAATTTCAGGCCAATATCGCTGATGAACACCCATGTAAAGATCCTCAATAAAATACTGGCAAACCAAATCCAGCAGCACATCAAAAAGCTTATCCACCATGATCAAGTCAGCTTCATCCCTGGGATGCAAGGTTGGTTCAACATACACAAATCAATAAACGTAATCCATTACATAAACAGAACCAATGACAAAAACCACATGATTATCTCAATAGATGCAGAAAAGGCCTTTGATAAAATTCAACACCCCTTCATGCTAAAAACTCCCAATAAGCTAGGTATTGATGAAACGTATCTCAAAATAATAAGAGCTATTTATGACAAACCCATAGCCAATATACTGAATGAGCAAAAGCTGGAAGCATTCCCTTTGAAAACTGGCATAAGACAAGGATGCTCTCTCTCACCACTCCTATTCAACATAGTACTGGAAGTTCTGGCCAGGGCAATCAGGCAAGAGAAAGAAATAAAGGGTATTCAAATAGGAAGAGAGGAAGTCAAATTGTCTCTGTTTGCAGATGACATGATTGTATATTTAGAAAACCCAATCGTTGGCTGGGCATAGTGGCTCATGCCTGTAATCCCAGCACTTTAGGAGGCCGAGGAAGGTGGATCATCTGAGGTCAGGAGTTTCAGACCAGCCTGGCCAACCTGGTGAAACCCCATCTCTACTAAAAATATGAAAATTAACTGGGCGTGATGGCGGATGCCTGTAATCCCAGCTACTCGGGAGGCTGAGGCAGGAGAATCACTTGAACCCGGGAGGCAGAGGCTGCAGTGAGCTGAGATCATGCCATTGCACTCCAGTCTGGGTGACAGAGAGAAACTCTGTCTCAAAAAAGAAAAAAAAAGAAAACAAAAAAGAAAACCCAATGGTCTCAGCCCAAAATCTCGTTAAGCTGATAAGCAACTTCAGCAAAGCCTCAGGATACAAAATCAATGTGCAAAAATCACAAGCATTCCTATACACCAATAACAGAGAAACAGAGAGCCAAATCATGAGTGAACTCCCATTCACAATTGCTACAAAGAGAACAAAACACCTAGAAATACAACTTACAAGGGATATGAAGGACCTCTTCAAGGAGAACTACAAACCACTGCTCAAGGAAATAAGAGAGGACACAGACAAATGGAAAAACATTCCATGCTTGTGAATAGGAAGAATCAATATCATGAAAATGGCCATACTGCCCAAAGTAATTTATAGAGTCAATGCTATTCTCATCAAGCTACCATTGACTTTCTTCACAGAATCATAAAAAACTACTTTTAATTTCATATGGAACCAAAAAAGAGCCCATATAGCCAAGACAATCCTAAGCAAAAAGAACAAAGCTGGAGGCTACCTGATTTCAAACTATACTACAAGGCTACAGTAACCAAAACAGCATGGTACTGGTACCAAAACAGATATATAGACCAATGGAGCAGAACAGAGGCCTCAGAAATAATACCACACATCTACAACCATCCGATCTTTGACAAACCTGACACAAACAAGCAATGGGGAAAGGATTCCCTATTTCATAAGTGGTATTGGGAAAGCTGGCTGGCCATGTGCAGAAAACTGAAACTGGACCCCTTCCTTATACCTTACACAAAAATTAACTCAAGATGGATTAAAGACTTAAATGTCAGACCTACATGCATTAAAAACCCCTAGAAGAAAACCTAGGTAATACCATTCAGTACATAGGCATGGGCAAAGACTTCATGACTAAAACCTAAAGCAATGGCAACAAAAGCCAAAATTGATAAATGGGATCTAATTCAACTAAAGAGCTTCTGCACAGCAAAAGATGCTATCATCAGAGTGAACAGGCAACCTACAGAATGGGAGAAAATTTTTGCAATGTATCCATCTGACAAAGGGCTAATATCCAGAATTTACAAGGAACTTAAACAAATTTACAAGAAAAAAACCAACAACCCCATAAAAAAGTGGGTGAATGACACAAACAGATACTTCTCAAAAGAAGACATTTATGCAGCCAACAAACATATGCAACAAAGCTCATCATTACTGGTCATTAGAGAAATGCAAATCAAAACCACAATAAGATACCATCTTACACCAGTTAGAATGTCAATTATTAAAAAGTCAGGAAACAACAGATGCTGGAGGGGATGTGGAGAAATAGGAATGCTTTTACACTGTTAATGGGAGTGTAAATTAGTTCAACCATTGTGGAAGACAGTGTAGCAATTCCTCCAGGATCTAGAGCTGGAAATACCATTTGACCCAGCAATCCCATTACTGTGTATATACCCAAAGGTTTATAAATCTTTCTGCTATAAAGACACATGCACATGTATGTTTATTGCAGCAGTATTCACAATAGCAAAGAGTTTGAGCCAACCTAAATGCCCATCAACTGGATAAAGAAAATGTGGCACATATATGCCTTGGAATACTATGCAGCCTTTAAAAAGGATGAGTTCATGTCCTTTGCAGGGACATGGATGAAGCTGGAAAACATCATTCTCAGCAAGCTAACACAGGAACAGAAAACCAAACACCGCATGTTCTCACTAATAAGTGGGAGTTGAACAATGAGAACACATGGACACAAGGAGGAGAACATCACACACTGGGGCCTTTTCGGGGGTGGAGGGTTAGGGGAGGGATAGCATTAGAAGAAATACCTAATATAGATAACGAGTTGATGGGTGCAGCAAACCACCACGGCACGTGTATACCTATGTAACAAACCTGCACGTTCTGCACATATATGCAGAACTTAAAGTATAATTTAAAAAAAAAATCTTGATTTGACTGGTTTGAGGTCAAAGTATTCACTGAATGGAGATATGATGTTTGCTGTTTGTCCATGATATCTTGAAACACATAGGCCTTCTTAGAACCAAGAGGAATGCCATAAAATTCACTGAACGTGACACCGAAAGCCTTTGGTTCTAGGACCTTTTCTGTCAGTTCTCAGGCAAGTCAATTCCCCTCTCTAAGTTTCAGTTTCTTCATTTATAATATAAAAGAGTGGAAACGGAAGTAGATTATCTGTAAGGTCTCTTCTAACGGTATGTGATTCTGGTAACAAAATGAAATCTGAGCCCACTTAGAATTTATCCTCACATTCCAGAATCTCAAACTACAGTTCCTAGAAGAGTCATATGCAGGCAGGGTTATGAAAATAGCAAGCAATTCTGACTGCTTTGTGATGCTAACATTTTGTATTATCCAGCCTACAAGCTCTTTTGTGAATAACACTTGATATTGCAGGTGAAAATGATAGAAGCCGAGATGCTCTCAGGCTGGACACTGGCAGCAAATAGATTGTAAGTAGAAATACTTGAGGAGAAGAAAGCCAGAGACCAAGGCACTGCTCACACTGGGGAGGCTGAGGTATTAAGATAAGGCCAGAATATTAATGTTAGTAGACCCCTAACATTCTCCTGGGTTAGATCTGGAGACCATTGGGAACCCTCAGATTTAAGATTGTTACTTTCATTTCTGTCATATTTGTGTTCCTCAGGATATATATATTTCTTTTCTGTCGCCTAAGCTGGAGTTCAGTGGCACAATCTTGGTTCACTGCAACTTCTGCCTCCTGGGTTCAAGCGCTTCTCCAGCCTCAACCTCCTGAATAGCTGGGAGTACAGGTGCACGCCGCCACATCTGGCTAATTTTTTGTATTTCAGTTGAGACGGAGTTTCGCCTTGTTTCCCAGGCTTGTCTTGAACTCCTGAGCTCAGGCAATCCGCGGGCCTCGGTCTCCAAAGGTGCTGGATTACAGGTGTGAGCCACCTACCCGGCCTCTTCAGGCCTTTTTGAACTAAATTAAAGTTCTGGTTTTCCTCTGATGAGTAATTTTTTTTTTTCATTTTAGGGCTAAATTTTAATAGAATGTGAGTCTGAACTCTTACATTTAGAACAAACAAAACCTAAAAGGTAATGATTGATTCAAAATGGTTTTATGGAAAAATTAATCTGTAACAAAAAGTTGGCATTGAGGGCAAAGGCTCCACTGTTTTTTGAGCAAAGCGAACAAAGGTTCCAAGGGACAGGACCAAGAATGAGGAGCTCAGACATTTACTACAGCAGGCATTTTCTCGTCTTCTTCACGGGATGTGGGCAGAGGACAGCTCGGATCGCTTTGTCAAACACTGTCTTGAGGCCTCGCTGTGTGAGCACCAAACACTCCAGGTATTTTGCAGCACCAATCTCCTTAGCCATGGCTAGACCCTGCGGGTAGGTGATGGGAGTCAGCTTCTTCTCCTTCAGTTTCTCCACCGTGTCTTTATCATCCCTAAGATCAAGTTTAGTTCCTACTAGGATGATGGGAGTGTTGGGACAGTGGTGCCGCACCTCAGGATACCACTTTGCACGGACATTTTCAAATGATGCAGGACTCACAAGCGAAAAGCAAATTAAGAACACATCTGTTTGCGGATAGGATGGGGGCGTAATCTGTCATAATCGTCTTGTCCAGCTATATCCCATAAGCCCAGATTCACCGGTTTTCCATCTACCACAACATTGGCAGAATAATTGTCAGAGACAGTAGGGACATATTCTCCAGGAAATGCATTGATTGTGTAACTGATCAGTAGGCAAGTTTTACCTACAGCTCTGTCTCCCACCACCACACCCCTGATGGCCTGCATCTGGGCCGCTCGCTGGGCCGCGGCGGCGGCAGCAGGCGCTGAGACCGGAAGCGGCGGGCTAGGGGTGCAGCGGGCTGGCGCGAGACTTGCGGGCGGCGGGGCGCTGGGTGCCGGCGCCGCTGTCCACGCTGCCTTGCCTTCCGCGCACTGGAAGCCGAAGCCCGGCAGCTGCCACTACCCAAAGCTGAGGAAAACCCCTCTGATGAGTAATTTTATACTGATTTGAACACCTGAGGCAACTGCTTGAATTGGGGTTTCTTGTTGCTGTCTTAAAGTACATAACAAACAGACTTGTTTACCATGGAGAGTACAGCCACCACTGATTTTATTATTCCACTCTTTAATTGGCATGAAACTTCTAACATTGACAACAACAAAGCCATGTGCAGTTGTGTATGCTGCACTAGCTCACTGGCTGAACTGCTTAGGATATGTCGTGAATAGAAGAGACGATCAAATCCCGGAAGGCCTAAGGTCTACTGTATTCGGAACCTCCCTCCCTCTGTTCCCTCCACCTCACTTCCCAGCTGCTGTGACCTGAATGTGTCCCTTAACATTCATGTGTTGGAAACTTAATCACCCCTAATGCAACAGTGTTGGGAGGTGGGACTTTCGAGAAGTGTTTAGGTCATAAGGGTTCTGCCCTCATAAATAGATTAATGCTACTATAAGGGGGTTGCAGAGGTGGATTCTCTCCTTTTGCCATGTCAAGACATGGCATTCATCCCATCTGGATGATGCAGCATTCAGGGACCCAGAATGGAAGGAGAGAAATCAGGCCCTAACCTGCCAGCATCTTCATCTTGCACTTCCCAGTCACAGTGTCTGTGAGAGAATAAATTCCTCTTCTTTATAACTTATCCAGTCTCAGGTATTCTGTTATAGCAGCACAAAACGGACTAAGACACCAACTTTATGTGGCCAAGCTGTGGGCTTATGAAGCTGCAGACTAGCCTGACATTTCACAAAGCTAGGTATTTGTGAGCAAGTGCTATCATTCATCTTGAGCCTGCATGGTCCAGTACCATGGTCACTAGTCACATGTGGCTATTGAGCAATTGAAATGTAGCTAATCCAAACTGAGGTATGCTGTGAGTGAGAAATACATACTGGATTTCCAAGACTTGGTACAAAAAAAAGAATGCAAAGTATCTCATTAATAACTTTTATATTGATTACATGTGGAAATGATAACCTTTTTTGATATATTGGACTAAATATAATATATCATTAAAATTAATTTCAGCTGTTTCTTTTTACCCTTTTTTATGAGTCTACTATAAAAATGAAAATTATATATGTAGTTCATATTTGTAACTCAAATTCTTTTTTAATTGGGCAGCACTGCCCTAGATTGTTGAGAAAGAGTTTCTGACCACATACTCTGTGGCCAGCGTTAGAACAGACCATGGTTTCTTGCTCTTTGCCTCATCAGAGTCAATCACAGTACTTGACCTATAAGCAGGTGCTCTGTTCAGGAAATGTGGCTCCAAAATATGATGCTTTGGTATGTTCATTACTTTGAACTGAGGGCACTTGGGAAACAGCAGAGACAAGCAGAGGCTTTGTCTGAGCTCCCCTTATCTGTCTAAAAATGGATTCTCCAAAAGGAACACAATTGTCAAGAATCCCCTCCCCTGGAATCTCATTAACCAGGGAAGATTAACTGGGATCACAGGAGAGGAGACTGGAGGTGGAGACCAAACCCAGATAATCACCTGTTCTTCAGAGGGCTGCTCCGAGACAACTTTTATTACCTAAGAGACTTTTTATCTGTGTAACAAGATGACCTTTATTTACCATACATTTCCTCCCCTCACCCTCCAATAACTTGTGTTGCCACCATCCCCCAGAAGCCAGAAACCCCTATTCCTTTCTGTACCTTCAATCATCTGACCCTTCCTCAAGTCTCACGTTTTTGTGAGACTCTTGTGCATATATACAGAATTAAATAAGGTTTTTCTTCTGTTAACCCGTCTTATGGCAATTTAACTTGTTGCCCAACCAAGGAACCTAGAAAGGTGGAGGGAAGCCATTTTTCACTCCCCAACATTGCTTACTCTTGAATGAATGAATGTCTCCTCCAATATTCTAACCCTAGGATAGATTGACTTTGGAAGAGACAGCCAGGGTGAAATCTCCCTGCTCCTAAGTAGGTCCACCCTGCCATTGCATGGTTGTGAGTGAAAAGAGCTTGGGAAATCAGAGGACATCTTACTTCAAGATTCAGCTCAGCACATAACTCATTTGCTGTGTGATCTTGAGCAAGTCATTGCTCTTCTGACTTTCTTTTCTTCCTCTGTGGAGTAAGGAGGTTGGGCCAGAGAGTTACTCTAGGCTCCTTCCAGTGCTTGTACCCCGAGTCAATGACCAGAGAGGGGCAGATAAACCTTTAAGAAGAGCTAATATTCCATTATTCAGAATCACCACCATGCCTGCCTCAAGTTCTCTTTTGGCTCCCTTTTGCCTGATTTACTTTTCCTCTTCACCTTTATCTGTTGTACTCTGTGCTTTTGCCTATGCTTCTCCTCCCTGCCCCTCAAGCAATGCCAGTACTATCTGTCTCCTGATTTTCCATTGCTTTTCTTCTCCAGTTGTTGGGGATACAAAATGCAGAAGGAAAAATACATTCCAATCTTTGAAGTGACTATAGATTAGGTTTTGGGTGGAATAGGATTTCTTGTCCACGTTTGCTTTGGGCACTATGGCAGTGGTAAGGAATAGAGATGGCAAATGGCAGTCCCAAGATTTGGAGTAGCGGTGAGCTAGGACAAAATTCTAGCCCACACAGTTCATGGCAGCCATTATAATTTCAGCTTCCCTTGCTAACATTTGCTGCTCTGCCATCACTCTTACAATTTCCCTTGAAATTAGGGGTTCTGCAATGCCAGTTTGAAGCATTTGCTCTTCCAGTTGTTAAATGGGAATGAGAAGTCACTAGCTCAGGGGTGACAAACCCAAATGCCCACTCAGGGGTCAGGCACAGAATAGGGAACATGAGCAAGGTAGATGAGTGTAAGAAAATAAGGAACGGTGGGAGGTGTGGCAAACCAGAGAGTGTTTGTTCTAGCTTAAGGCATTCAAATTCTTCCTTTTTTTTTTTTTTTTTTTTTGTTTTAGGTTTTTTGTTGTTGTTGTTGTTGTTTTGCAGTGCTGACCAAACAAAACACATTTCTAGGCTGAGTTTGGCCCATATCCCATGGGCTTCAAAGTTTGCCATTCTGCCTAGCCCATCTGCTGTCTCGGTTCTGATTATATACTTTCTAAATTCTACATTTTCTTTCATGATGATTGATGCCATACTAAGACAAATCACTTTAGAACTAGTGGTCTATGTTGAATGGAATCCTATCAACATATGCAAACCTTCCCTCTCTCCCCTTACTCTCCATTTCTAGAAACACCATCATCCCCACTCTGGAGGCCTCCATTCCTTTCATGGGTTGCTTGAGCATTAGTTATGTTAAACTTCAAACCAAAGCAAAGATTCTTCATGATATTTGCATCCTTTGAAATCTGATTATATATTGTCAGCAGATTTTCTCCCCAAATTGAAATACCCGTGCTTATTTACACATAAGCGGAGCCTCTCGATAACTTGGCATTTCTTCTAATGTGCAGGATTACTCTGAATGCATTCAAACTGTTGCAAAGTTGGAAAGATCTCAGAGGACATCTTGCCATGACACATCTGCCTCTCTAATGCACTCTTCCATCTGCTGAGGAGAAAGATGCCTTTTATACCCAAATGACCTAAATACAAAGAATCATCACTCCTCTGTCATCCTGCATTGCCACCCCCAGGAAACAATGAGCACCCTGAAGACAGAGTCTGTGTCTAAGCTGCCTTTGTAGCCCCAGCAGACAGTGCCAGGTCTGGGACATGGCTGGCACTCAAGGTTTGGAACTGAACTGTCCTTCGGGATAGTTATAGAACTGAACTGACTCCTTCTTCTCTAAATACAGTCATATGTCATTTAATGATGGGGATACATTCTGAGAAGTGCATCATTAGGTGTGTTTTCTTATTGCGTGAACATCATAGGGTGTGTATACACAAACCTAGATGGTATAGCCTACTACACACCTAGGCTAGGTGATATAGCTTATTCCTCCTAGGCTACTAACCTGTGCAGTGTTAAAATATACTCCTGGCTGACAGACAAAATGGATTCCCCGTGGCTAAAATGAGATACACCAAGATGAAATCAAGCGGCCATAGCAGAGAGAGGAGTTGGTCACATACCCCTATATTACTGACTGCCATAACATCTTTTCTCCTGTAATTGGGCAGAAGCTCACCCTTTAAAAAAACTGTCAAAACACCTATAACTGGGAGTTTCCCAACTGATGCTTGGTGGACTGCCCGATACCTGCTGGCCTGACCCTGCTTTGTGGGCCTGCCAGCAACCCCGATTGGACAGCAGACTGACCTTGTAAACCTTTCCTGATAAACAGCACAGACCTCAAGCCAATTTCGCCGGCAAACAGAGACTGCACAAAACCTCTTTTATGCCCTGTAATTCACATTTTGACATCCTCATCCCCATTCCCCAAATAAACATAATATGTATATGTATGTTTGCCTACTACACATGTGCTTGGCTTCCCTCATAAATATTCATAGATTTCCCCAAAACCTGCTAAATATACATGTGAGGCAGACCTGAAAGACGTAAATGCCAGTTTCCCTCTTCCCTCTTCAGAGTGTGTGCTTTTGATTTCCCTGGAGGCTACATTTCCTGGTCTGCAGATTGTCTCTCTGAAAATAAAGTTTTCTCCTATTCCTTTCTCCATAGATCTCATGGTCATTTGTTAACAATAGCATATTACTGTCTTGAATACTGTAGGTAATATAACACAATGGTAAATATTTGTGTATTGAAACATAGAAAAGGACAGTAAAAATATGGCATTATAATCTTATGGGACCATAGTCACATATGTAGCCCGTCCTTGAATAAATGTTATGCAGCGCATGACTGCTGTCATTTTTTCCCATTCATTTATTTACCTAGCACACATCCATTACAGATATGTTTTCTGCCATGAAAATGGAAAGTGGGAAATGTTCAAGCAGATTCTTCCCTTGCAATTTTTTTCAAAGAAAGGCTTTCATCCTGGGTATTGTTTATTGAGTACCTACTATATGCCAGGCTTTGAGGTAGGTACTGAGCACACACTGATAAAATGATTTAGTCCTGCTGTAAGCAGAGCTTACAATTAAAAATGGCAAAGCCTGAGCTTTGGTGCAGCTCAGACATCCTTCCATAGCTTCTCATCCTTCTCACTCACTCCTCTTGTGCAGCTTGTACACCTCTGGCCACAACATTTGCTACTCCATATTTTAGTTGCCTGTCTATTTGGAGGTCTTCCGATCTGAACTCTGATCAGCTTATAGACGAGGACACGCTTTGTCATTACTGCATAACCAGGGCATAACACATCCCCCACCACAGAAGTAACACACAATAAAAGTTTGCTGAATTAGAGGACAAAGAATTGAGAGTTCTTATATATAAGTTGATAATGACAAATGAGACTCAAAGATATTGGGGTCAGAATAACTTGTTGTTTCATTAGTTTGGGGTAGAAAACAGTGGATTACTAGAGGACAAAAAAAAGAGGCCGGACACGGTTGCTCAGGCTTATAATCCCACCACTTTGGGAGGCCAAGGCGGGTGGATCTCGAGGTCAGAAGATCGAGACCATCATGGCCAACATGGTGAAACCCCGTCTCTGCTAAAAATACAAAAAATTAGCCAAGTGTGATGGCACGCGCCTATAGTCCCAGCTACTCAGGAGGCTGAGGCAGGAGAATCGCTTGAACCCAGGAGGCCGAGGTTGCAGTGAGCCGAGATTGTGCCACTGTACTCCAGCCTGGGTGACAGAGCGAGACTCCATCAAAAATAAATAAATAAATAAATAAATAAATAAATAAATAAATAAAAAGAGGATCTTGGTTCCAGGGTGACCAGGTTCCATGCTAAAACCTGCTCTTATTGCATTCATTTGAGCATTTCATTTTAAGGTGATACGAAACACACTAACATTGTTCAGTGGAAAGCCACTACATTTTGGAGGAGTTGATTTGAAACCGAAGTTTAAGAATTTCCTTGGAGTGGGCGGGCGCAGTGGCTCAAGCCTGTAATCCCAGCACTTTGGGAGGCCAAGACGGGTGGATCACGAGGTCAGGAGATCCAGACCATCCTGGCTAACACGGTGAAACCCCGTCTCTACTAAAAAATACAAAAAACTAGCCGGGTGAGTTGGCAGGCGCCTGTAATCCCAGCTACTCAGGAGGCTGAGGCAGGAGAATGGCATAAACCCGGGAGGCGGAGCTTGCAGTGAGCTGAGATCCAGCCACTGCACTCCAGTCCAGCCTGGGCAACAGAGCGAGACTCTGTCTCAAAAAAAAAAAAAAAAAAGAATTTCCTTGGAGTATATTTGTCTCACTCATCCTCTTACATATGTAGAGTTAGAATCTAAGTTCACATTTATATTCCTATCCATTTTTCTATCTTCAATTTTCTTTTGCTCTTTAGATTTAAAAAATGCTATTGAACCTGAAGAAAAATGTGGGGAAAACTAAGTGGTCTGAGGTTAGAGCACAGGAGTGATTGCCTGCAAAACATATACTTTTTGCTTCTTGGATTTGCCATTTTTTTGGCTTGACATTTTAAAAAAGTTAGAATGCAGCTTTTAAATTTAAAAGCAATTGTTAAGGAATTTGAGCAAGAGTTTTCCAGTTGTACTAGTATGAAATGTCAAGTCCGTTTTGATTCCTACAGTTCCTGCCGTTTATTTTTCTACTGCTTTTGTGGTTTCTTTCTCATTCCTTTCTTTGCCTGTTGCACATCTATATTTTCCAAAATAGCACTCTCCTAACCTCAAATACAAAACACTTAGCATAAGAGACATTTTATGGAGCATCTTACACTTGGAAAAAGTTTGAAGCATCTCCTTTGTTTGCCCTAACATTTCTTGGGGAATTATCTTAAACAAAATGTACCCTAGTCCTATAGCCTTTCATATCTTGGTTCTTTCCTTATTAACATTTATTTAATAAGCTTCTAAAGGTGAATGATTTCACCTGGGCAGTGCAAAGTGTCCTGTAAACTACTGCCTGTTTTCTGTCCTGTATGCTTCCTTTCAATTGTTTTTCCAGAGCCCTTGATTTGGGGCTTAGACAAATTTCAGTCAGCATCAGCATCTCCCCAAATGTCTCAGTGTCTGCATTATGCCGCTCTGGTGCTGGGTAATCATGACACCCAGGCTCCCCACCTGCGTCCCTGCATGTCCCTTGCACACAGCATAGAGCCCCCACTGACTTCTAGTGAGAGCACTGCATGAAAAAGGGAGCCTTCTGAGTTGACGTTTGGGGCCTTAGTGGGGAAGCTCCCTCTTCAGTGATCACAACTCACCTCATTAAGCATTCTTTTCTGCCCCATTTTCTCCAGCGAGGAGGCTTGGGTTCTGTCATGTTGGAGAGCAGCTGAGAATGGTATAGCTTCTGTCTGGACCTGCCCCATGATTCTCCTAGACATCTCAACCGAACCATGGGTTTGTTCCCACTTGACTGAGTTCCTGTTGTCTGAGGAATAAGTTTAAAGGAGCTCAAGTCTAAAGTTTAGTGGTTGGCTTGGCCCCAGTTGACAGGGTGCTCCTGTTATCAGCAACTGAGAGTGCTTCTGGCCATTCATCTACATCCTTCTCTCTTTTCCTTTCACTGGAATTTTCTTGGTTAGGGGAAATAGACAGGCAGTGTAATCATTTTTCCTGTTTGACCTCAACCAGGGGTAAACTAAAAGGACATGAGTCATTTCTAGTGGGTATGCAGTGACGCGGTGTGTGTGCATGTGCATGTGTGTGTGTGTGTGTGTGTTGGTAGGCTGGGGGCTAGGAGGAGGCAATATAAATCAATCGAAGATTTTCTGGCCTCATACTTTTATTGAAATATTTGAGGGAGAAAATCTGAAGAACTAATCACCCAGTTACTAACTTTGTTTTCCTCCTGGAGTTCTACAATCAAGGTAAAAACACCTAGTGTGTGTTCAACTTTGTGTCTGATATAGGAGAAAACTTAGAGGACAGAATCTTTGCCCTTGGTTTCTGGCCCATCTTACTTTGATTCTTTGAGTCCTTGGAAGAGTAGTCTATACTTGTAATCTCTACTTTTTTCCTTCACCCCATGTCTTAGGTTAGGTTCTCAGGGAAGCAGAATTTGAGACAGAGTTAGAAGGCAGGATATTAATTAATGAGTTCTCTGGAGATGCATGCCTATGGAAGCAGGGTTGGCCAGAAGGAGAAGATGCACTGTGACACAGGCCCTGTGATTGCTCAGCCAACCTCACAGGGCTCTCCAGAGTGAGACAGCCTTCCAGTGCTTCCGAGTTAGGTCGAAATGCTTAGACCTTTATACTCACCCAAGGTCACTCCCTTTTTCAGGGTAGCACCCATCTAATGACAGGGATCAGTCAATAGATGGGTGCTACCCTGAAAAGGGAAGTGACATTGGGTGAGATGACTCTCTGTGGTTGAGGCAATCTCTGAAGGGGCTGGTTGCTGAAGACCATATGTACATAACACTCTCAGCAATGGAGCAACAAATCTTTCATTGAAAGGAGAGCTGAGTGGCTTATCACATTGGTTACCACACAATCCACTCTAAGTTAGCTTTTCAGAGCCAACTATATATTTCTTGCAAAGGCTACCAATGAACCCCATATTAGAAAGTTTAACAGCCTCATCTTGATCCTCTTATATGAATTTTCTGAGCTTTTGGTGAGTTGATCAACTATTCTAGCTTAACAATCTCGCTTGCTTCTGCTGTAGTTCACTTTTACCTTTCTAACAGCTCTTTAAAGTCATCTCTCCATCTTCCTCATTGAACCATCCAATTGTATGTGCCATTCCCTCTAACCCAGTTCCATCTAAGACCTTCTTCGCTTTTTTCTCCATATTCTCTTTCTCCCTGATTGTTTTGTCTCATCTAGCTGCAAATGCCAATGATCAAGTGACTTGCATCGTTACAACATTCTTCTGAGCTCTAGGTGTATTTCAAGCTGTCCACTAGATATTCACAATATAAATGTCCTGCCGTCTCAAACTCAACTTGTCTGTATTACTCAGCTTGGGCTACCATAAAAGAAAACCACAGCCTGGGGGGCCTAAACAACACAAACTTATTTCCTCACAGTTCTGGAGGCTGGAAGTTCAAAATCAAAATGCTAGCAGGGTAGGTTATCTGGTAAGAGCTCTCCTCTTGGGCTGTGGATGGCCAACTTCTCCCTATGTCCTCACATGGGCTTTTCTCTATGCATGTGCAGAGAGAGAGAGGGAGAGGCAGAGAGAGAGATAGAGAGAGATAGATCTGCTGTCTCTTCTTATAAGGACACCAGTCATATAGAATTATGGCCCTACTGAGATGATTTCATTTAACCTTAATTAACCCCCTAAAGGCCTTATCTTCAAATACAGTTGCATTGGAAGTTAGGGCTTCAACATATGAACTTTTGGGGCAGAGATTTGGTTCATAATGTTCCACCACTGTCCTCACAGAATTCATTTCCTTCTGGCATGAAAAATTAACTCACTTCATTCCTCAAAACTCTTAGAAGTTTTAACTCATTCCAGCATCAATTCTAAGTCTGAAGCCTCATCTAAACATCGCCTAAATCAGGTACCGGTGACTCAAGGTATAATTTATTCTGAGGCAAAATTCTTCTCCAGCTGTGAATCTGTGAAACCACAAAAGTCATGTGCTTCCAAAATACAATTGTGGGACATGCATAGAATAGACATTCCCATTCCAAAAGAGTGAAATCAGAAGGAAGAAAGGGATGATGGGTCTCAGGCAAGTCCCAAACCTAGCAAAACAAATTCCATTAGATCTTAAGGCTTGAGAATAATCCTCTTTGGATGCCTGTCTTTCATGCTGCTGGGGTGGCAGCATCACTGATGGTCCTAGCCAGCAGACCTGACCCTTTGTTCTGTGTGGTGGCCCCACTCACATGGTGTTTTGCCGTGTTCCCACTCATGTAGCTCCTTGTGGAGGTGCTATCCCTGAGGCACTGGCCCACTGAAATGCAGAAGTTAGGTCCCCCCTCTGAAACCGAGGAGGAGGAAACAGCCTTGCCCCCTGGGCCTGTGGTGGGAGTAGCAGTCATGGTTATCTTCAAATTGCCTTCAAGGTTATTCTTTTTTTTTTTTTTTCCTCAAAGGCTAAGTTATGCTTTCAGCCCAATAGCTCTATTGCCCAGTTGTAGAACTGCAGATGTCTGAAGATCTTCATTTATTTCATCTCATCTCTATTGTCTTTGGTTCAAACTGGCAGTGTCTCTGCTACTATACTTCCATCTCTATTCCTGGTTTCTGCTGAAATGACTGACTAGAACCTTGTGTAATCTCCTTATGGAGTGATTGTCCATCCATACCCTTGGTTTTCTCTCCAGAACATGCTTTCTCATTTTTTGTAATACACATAGATTTTTAACATCTATATTTCTGCTAACAGGAAATCTAGGATTTTTCTAGTCTGCACATCAAAACTTTTCCAGACTCTGCCAATCACCCAGTTGCAAAGCCACTTCTCCATTTTTACATATTTGTTCACTAGCACCCCAAATTTTGGTACCAAAATCTGTATTAGTTTTCTAGGACTGTTGTAACAGAATACCACAGACTGGGTGGCTTAAACAACAGAAATGTATTTCCTCACAGTCTTGGGGACTAGAAATTCAAGATCAAGGTGACTGCATGGTTGGTGTCTGGTGAAGGCTCTCTCCTTGGATTGCAGACAGCTGCCTTCTCACTGTGTCCTCACATAGCCTCTTTGTGCACACATGGAGAGAGAGATGGAGACAAAGAGAAAGGGAGATCTGGTGTCTCTTCTTCTTATAAGGACACCAAGCCTATCAGATTAGGTTTCCATCCTTATGACTATTTAACCTTAATTACCTCTCTGAGGGCTTCAGCATATGAATTTTGGGCAGAGACATTCAGTCTATAACACTGCCCTAAAATAACCTCTTTATGTTACATCTCATCACTGTCCCTCAAACTTGCCCTTCCTCCTCTTCTTTCTTTTCAATAAGTCACACCATCCAGTGGCTCAAGCCAGAAACTTGGGAGTCGTCCTTAACTTACTGTTTTTCCTCACCTTCTATATCCAAGCTGTACTACTTATCTATTGCTGTGTATATCCCAAAACATAGCATCTTAGAACAATAAGCATTTATTATCTCACTCAGTTTCTGTGGGTGAGGAATTTAAGAACAGATTAGCTGGGTGGTTCTGGCTTAGAGTGTTTCATGAGGTTGCCATCAAAATGTCAGCTAAGGATTCAGTCATCTGAAGGTTAGATTGGACCTGCAGGATCATCATTCAAAATTGCCCACTTAGCCATTAGCAGGGCCTTTAGTTCCTCATCAGCTGTAGGTAAGAGGTCTTAATTCCTCACTACGTGGACCTCTCCATGGGGGTGCTTGAGTGACTTCATGACATGGCATCTAGCTTTCCCCAGAGTGGATGATCCAAGAGGCAGCAAGGAGGAAGCTACATGCCTCTTATGACCTAGTCTCAGAAGTTACACATCATCACTTCTACCACATTCTATTCAATATAAATGAGTTATTGAGTACAGCCCACACTCAGAGGAGAATTAAGCTCTACCTCTTAAAAGAAGTATCATATAATTTGTGGACATATGCTAAATCCTCCCAAACATATCTTATATCCACTCCATTTGCATCAATTTTTGGACTATTACACTGGCCTCCTAAATTGTCCCCTTGCTTTTAATATTTCTAAAACCCACATACAACCATGTAAACCTTAGTGGCTCTCTGGAGCAGCAGACTGATGCCCATATCTTCAACATGGTGTTCAAGGCTTAAATTAAATTCTTAGTCTTATTACCTTCCTCTAAACAATCCATGTACTTTCATACCTCTGACTACACCTTTGATCATCCATTTGATCTCTCTGCCTGGAATTTCTGTAGTGCATTGTTCCAAATTATTCACCTTCCCTGTATCCTCATCCTTTGCCATGTGACTTTGCAGTTCCATTAGAGGCAGAATATACTTCACCCTTCAACTTTGGGCTCAACTAGGTGTCTTACTTTGACCAATAGGACGTTAGCAGATGTGATGCAAGCAAGGGCTTGAATGTTCTTGAATAGCTGGATATGTTCTCTTGCACTTCTGCCTCGGCCATGAGAAGAGTTTTCTTGGGGCAGTTGTTCTACAGCAAAATAAGTCCTATTAGAACATGAGAAAAGTTGGCTGTATCACACACACACACACACACACACACACACACACACACACACCCTGCAAGATTGAAGCCAAGCCCAGCAGAGCCCCGCCTAGATCAGTGGATCCCCAGACAACCCATAATTGTTCGTATGAGTAGGAATAAATTACTGCTGTTTAAAGTCATTTAGTTTTGGAGTAGTTTGTTACATAGCATGATTGTGGCAATAGTTTACTAATCTGTTCTTCTTTCCCACTTTCTTTGCTTGCCAAAATTCCACTTTTCCTTCAAACTTTAGCTTAGATGACACCTCTTATGAAACCTTCTCCGGTCTTTACAGTGAAAATTAATTGTACTAATTGCTTCCTCCTCTGTAATATCATGCTTTATGTGCATTTTGCTATATTAACATATTTTTTTGCTTTGTACTTTACATTTCCTAATGGATTTGTAAGCCTGTTGAACACAGAGGTCAGATTTTGTCCTTATACTATTCTCTGAGCATTGGGCAGATAGTAGGCACCCAATAAGTGTTCAAGGACTAGGTGAATGACTGAAGATAGGTAGATAATTGACTACTATATTGGGAGGATACAAACCATAAGCACCATACATTTTCACAGAGTCAGTCACAATGGACCAGGATACTCCAGAGTTAGTCAGGTATTTAATTGCCTAATAGAATCTTAAAAAAAGAAAAGTTTATTTTAATTATGAGTCACTGGTTTCAAAGAACAGATACTCATTCAACCTAGCTCAAATAAAGGAGAACTTATTGAAAATAAATGACTCAGGAGATGACCACAGAACCCAAGGATAGTAAACAAAGTAAGCCAGGTCTTGAAGGGGCTGAAAAGCCATGAAGAAGTGATACTACACAGAGTCACACAGTCTCTCTTCCATGCCATTTCTGATCTAGTCTTTTTTCTTACTGCAGATGTGCTTTCTCAATTCACTTAACCTCTTGCCCATGAAGAATCACGACCACTCTCAAAAAACTTTTTCCCATAGCAAAATGGCACCATTTCTTGGGGCCTCAATTCCATATTCCTAAGAACAGGATTGGATTGTTTCAACTTGTGTTAGGTGGGTTCAATCAGCTCAGGGCAGAATGGAGGAGTTCACTTGGGCGGCTGAGTCTCATCTCTTCACCAAGGACTATAGGTGGGAAGCAGTACTCAGAGAAAGAGTGTGTGTGGGGGGACAGGGACCCTAAACTTGCCTACTAAGCGTTTATTACATCAAAGAGTCAAGAACATTTCTTAGAAGAGGGGAATTAATAGCTTTTTGTTTTATGGGCATACTCAGTAGCCTTAAAGTCCAAGATCATGAGAACTCATATAGCTTGCAGAAGCAGAATCTTACTGGCCTGTGCCTATTACTCTTCCATGGCACTCACAATGGACGGGTTTTGGAAAGAGCCTAGCACTGTGGCTAGGATATAACAAGCACTCAAATGTTAGTTATTGTATTTGTAGATGTTGGAAAAAGGCTGTATCATTGAATATTTGGATCTGTAGCCTCCCAGATATGGAGATTTTCCTACAGAATCTTCAGGCCTAAGCACTGAGGGTGGGACTGAGGCCTGAAAGGAAACATCAACCTCTTAAGGGCCTTTGTGAAATGATTGTCTTGTAGTTATCATTGTTTCAAATACCTAACCTTCTTTGCCAACTATTTAGAAGAAAAGATATTTTCATTGCCATTGCTATGAACATAGATGAAAAACCCAGGAATCAATTATATACATGAGGTTGTTTACTGTGCACATTGCTTCTTAGAGATGTTTCAGGCCAGCCCTTCCCTGGGGTGATCACAGTGGATCTCAGCTCTCCACTGGTTGACGGGAAGCAGAAGGATGGCTATGCAGTTGCTCAGGTGTCATGCTGTTGAGCCATGATGATGTTTGACATAAGAGGAAGAAAATATTCCAGAGATGAGAGCCTTCAGGTGATTGCCTGAGGAAGGGTGGCCCAACATAGGACATGAAAGCCCATAATCAAAGCAATTAGAAATTTGAGAGCTTTTAAAGTACCCCAAAGGCAAGAGGAATGTAGGTCTGGATAGAGGGGGAGATTTTGCTACTTTAGCAAGGTGCTCTGGACCTAAAAAGACATTGTGTTGGGCTGGCACTCAACTGTATGCTGCATTAAAGCTGGCCTTGGGTATGTCAGGTTCACCATTATATTCCGAGCATCTGGCACACAGTACTGGTTAAAGACTAACTGAGTTAGGTAGCATTTATTCATTGATTTGTTTGTTCATTCATTCATTTCATCATTAATTTATTCATTCATTTGGGAATGCATACCTTACAGGTTTTCTCAACCTTGGTACCATTGATATTTTGAGCCAGATTTTTTTTTGTTGTTGTTGTTATGGGAAGTTGTCGTGTAAATTGTACAAAGTTTAGGGGATCCCCAGTCTCTACCCACTAGATGCTAATAGCAGCTCCTCCCACTGTGACAACCAAAAATGTCTTCAGATATTGTCAAATGTGACCCTGGGCGACAAAATTTTCCCTGGCTGCAAACCACTTCTACCAGAATCCAGGAGTTTCACTGAGTATCCCTGAGAATGGCAGTTTCTATCTAAAATCAAGAGATGTGCCTGGTACTCAGTTTCTGCATGGATAGAGTGAGCTGAGAAAAATAACTCAAGTTTGTACTGGGAGGGTTCAGTGTAACAGAGTAGAAATTGTCAAGAAAGGACCCAAAGCAGGGGTATTCTATTTTTTTTGCTCAAGCGCCCCTCTAAAGTAATTTTAAAAATCATTGTACATTTTTAATTGATTTTAAGTTTAATTGATTTAAAATACTTTTTTTTTTAAGTTTAAAGAGTTGTAAAGGATGCAATTTTTCAGAACAATGCAAATATTGTCATTTTTAAATAAAACTTTTCCATATCTAAAGGAATCCAAACATACATATATAAGCTCTTTCTTAATAGCCAAGACTATTACACTGTTCCTTTATCTCCTTAAATTCACATTCTACTTCTCCTATAGAATTTTGCTGTAATGTATTTTTATGCTTGAAATTCTTACTGATCACCTATAATACTACCTGGCAACAAAAATATGTATAGAAATCAAAATTTAACATTTTTAAAGGTATGTATCCATAAAATTATTGGTGTCAAAATTTTATTTGATTTGGTTTTTATTAAAATTATCAGTAGCAAACAATTTATGAAAACATAAATATATTACAAATTTTGATAACTAACTATTACATTTTAAAAATAAGACTTTTTTTTAGACAGGATCCCACTCTGTTACCCAGGCTGGAGTGCAGTGGTGCAAGCAAAGCTCTTTGTAGCCTCGACTTCCTGGGTTCAAGGAATCCTCCCACCTCAGCCTCCCAAGTAGCTGTGACCACAGGCATGCACCACCACACCCACATAATTTTGTTTATATTTTGTAGAGATGAGATCTTATTGTGTTTCCCAGGCTGGTCTCGAACCCCTGAGTTCAAGCGATCCTCCTGTCTCGGCCTCTCAACATACTGGGATTGCAGATGTGAGCCACTGCGCCTGGCCCCAAAGTAAGATTTTTGTTGGGAAAACATGCCAGTGAAATGAATAAGGCTTTTCTGTTCAGTTAGTCCATGTACCTGAGATAACTATTACTGCGAGAATGAGACAAGATTCAACATTGATTTTATTTCTGTTTTTCATTTGTATAGATCCTAAATACAAAGAAATCTCATTCACGTAAATAAGTATATTGGATTGGAAGGAGGAGTAGAGCTTTGTTAGAGCAATGTCACTCGGTTTCTCAAAGTTCTTTTCATGTTGCATGCTCCAAAATCACATAATTATTATCATTGAGAAATATATATATATGTATATTTTTTGGCCAGGCGTGGTGGCTCACGGCTGTAATCCCAGCACTTTGGGAGGCCAAGGCGGGTGGATCATGGATCATGAGGTCAGGAGTTCTAGAAGAGCCTGGCCAACATGGTGAAACCCCATGTCTACTGAAAAAAAAAAAAAAAATTAGCCAAGCGTGGTAGTGCACGTCTGTAATCCCAGCTACTTGGGAGGTTGAAGCAGGAGAATTGCTTGAACCCAGGAGGTGGAGGTTGCAGTGACCTGAGATCACACCACTGCACTCCAGTCTGGGCAAGAGAGCAAGACTCTGTCTCGAAAAAAATAAAAAAGAAAAAAAGAAAAATATTTTTTACTATGGTAAAACATACAACACAAAATTTACCATTTTGACCATTTAAGTGTAGAGTTTGGTGGCATTAAGTACATCCATACTGTCATGCAATCATTACCATCATCTATCTCTAGAACGTTTTTAACTTCCCCAAATGAAACTCCATACCCATTAAACATTAACTCCTCATTCTCCCCTCAGCTCTTAGAAACTACCATTTTATTTTCTGTCTATATGAATTTGTTTACTCTAGGTACCTCATAGAAGAGAAGTCATATGATATTTGTTTTTTTTTCTGTGACTGGCTTATTTTACTTGGCGTAATCTCTTCAAGGTTCATTCATATGGCAGCATGTGTCAGAATTCCCTTTTTCATGGCTGAATAATATTCCATCATATGCTTATACCACATTTTGTTTCACGTCCATCCATTGATGGATACCTGGGTTGCTTCTGACTTTTGTCTGTTGTTAATAATGTTGCTACTAACATGGGTGTACAAATATCTCTTCAAGATCTTGTTTTGAAATTTTTGGATATGTACCCAGAATTGGAATTGTTGTGTCATAGAGTAATTTTATTTTTAACTTTTTGAGGAACTGATAGACTGTCTTCCACAGAGGCTGAACCATTTTACTTCCCCATCAGCAGTGCACAAGAGTTCCATCAAAAATATTTTTAATGGTCAATCAGCTGACAATAAATACAACGAGGCACTTCTTCAATTTTGCTAAAAGCAAAGAATTACAAGTCACCTACTTGCATAGAAATTTGTTACCTGGTCTTAATTAGAGTCATCCACTTTTTTGACACTAGCACAGTATTTCAAATTGCCTCTTTGTTTATTTTCCAAGAAGTGCTTACATTCCTGAGGCAATGTGCCATAGTGAGAGCCAGGGTGGGTGAGAGTTTGCCTCTCTTTAGTAAAGTGCAAGGAGATCAATGGTGAAAGGAGAGGTAGAAAAGTAAGACTGGCTTGCTGCCTCCACCATGGATACTTTCTCAAGCGGATACGTTTTAGGAAGAAGTACATATTGAAGTTTGGGATCTCCAACTTGATTCTAAGCCATGTTGGCCAGGCTGGTCTCAAACTGCTGACCTCAGGTGATTCGTTCACCTTGGCCTTCCAAGTGCTGGAATTATAGGTGTGAGCCCTCTTACCTGTAAAATACAAAAATTAGCCAGACATATTGGCACATGCCTATAATCACAGCTACTGGTTGGGGGCCGAGGCATGAGAATCACCTGAGCCTGGGAGGCAGAGGTTGCAGTAAATTGAGATCGCGCCACTGCACTCCAGTCTGGGTGACACAGAGAGACGCCATCTCCAAAAAAAAAAAAAAAAAAGTAATAACACAGTGTTAACTGAATCTGTCCCTCTTTTTCTGTGACCATAAGGCAAATGGGCATACATATTTAATAGGGAGTAATGACAAAAAAGATTTTAAATCTATTGATGATGTGGATGTGTAAGGTTCTATAGTGTGCAGACAGCAACAAAAAAGAATCAAGCACATACCCTACTATCAAGAAGTACCCAATTGCCTGTTCTCCCAGCACTTTGGGAGGCTGAGGCGAGTGGATCACTTGAGGTCAGGAGTTTGAGACCAGCCTGGCCAACATGGTGAAACCCTGTCTCTACCAAAAATACAAAAATTAGTCGAGTGTGGTGGCATGCACCTGTAGTCCCAGCTACTGGGGAGGGTGAAGCATGAGAATCACTTGAACCCGGGGGGCAGAGGTTGCAGTGAGCAGAGATCGCACCACTGTACTCCAGCCTGGGAGACAGAGTGAGACTCTGTCAAAAAAAAAAAAAAAAAAAAGTACCCAGTCGAGTAGGAAAGAGATCAGTGTGAACAGAAATACCCAGATAAAGTGCCCTATGATGGAGAAGTAAAGGAGTCTGGGAATTTACAGTAGGGAACTACTACCTTCAAGTCAGATTTGAAGGAAGGTGGACACTCAGGGAACCCTCTGTGGAGCCAACGTAATTTAAGCCAGGCCATGGAAGATAGGTAAGAGTTGACTATGTAGAACTAAGGTTAAGAATGGGGACAGAGAATTCCAGGCTGAAGTGAAAATGAGCAAGAACAAAGCCACTAAAGCAGGAAATCATGAGAGCTGTATGAGGAACAGATAAGAGATTCCACACGATTGGAGCACACCGTGCATAAAAGGAGTAGGGGTCAAGAAGGGGACCAGATGATTGTGGAAGGCCTCGAATAACAGGCTAAGAAATTTGAACTGTATTATGTAATCAATGGACAACCATTGATATTTGTTGGGTTTTGTTTGTTTGTTTATTTGTTTGTCTCACTCTGTCACCCAGGCTGGAGTGCAGTGTCACAATCATAGCTCAGTGCAGCCTCAATCTCCTGGGCTCCAGTGATCCTGCTGCCTCAGCTTTCTGAGTATTTGGGACTACAGGCATGCATCACCATGCCCAGATAATTTAATTTTTTTTTTTTTTTTTTTTTTTTAGTAGATACAGGGTCTTGCTTTGTTGCCCAGGCTGGTCTCGAACTCCTGAGCTCAAGTGATCCTCCCGCCTTGGCCTCCTAAAGTGCTGGGATTACAGGCTTGAACAACCATGCCTGCCCCATTGATATTTAAACAAGAAGTGGAATGACCAGAGATGTGCTTCAGGAAGATTTATTTGAAAGGAATATATAGGATAAATGAGAGAGGATAGAGACTAATTATGAGGCAATTACAGTACTCAATGGGAACAGAGAAGAGAGGATAAATGATGCAGGATCAGAATAGAGAAGATATAGTAATAACTGGATGTGACAGTTAGGGGGAAAAGGCAAATCAAATATAGTGATTTTAGGTTTTAGGTCTGGGTGATGGGGTAAGTAGTAATATCAAAAATTGGGAATAAGGAAGGAGCAGGGTTCGATGAAGGTAGGGGAATGATTGGGGAAATATATGCTGCTTTTGAGGTCCCAGCACATTATCCTTTTAAGTGTTAAAGCAGTTAGAAAAACAGAAGTGGGGCTCAGAAGAGACATCAAAGTTGCAGATTAAGATTTCAGACTGGCCAGGCATGGTGATTCATGCCTGTAATCCCAGCACATTAGGAGGATGAGGCAGGAGAATTGCTTGGGGCCAGGAATTCGAGACCAGCCTGGGCAACATAGCAAGACTCAATCTCTGCAAAAAAAAAAAAAAAAAAAAGCTAGACATGGTGGCACATACCTATAGTACTAGCTATGGGGAGGCTGAGGTGGGAGGATCTCTTAAGCTCAGGAATTTGAGGCTGCAGTGAGTTAAGATTGCACCACTGTATTTCAGCCTGGGTGACAGAACAAGACCCTGTCTCAAAAAAAAAAAAAAAAAAAAAAAAAAAAAAAAAAAAAAAAATTCAGTCTTAATTCCTTAGAAATGATAATTGAATGGATGTTATAAATGAGGGAGACAAAATGGAATTGTCATTGCAAAAACAATAGAAAGGAAAGATGAAGATATGAGAGCAAAAAACTGACCCTTGACAGCCACTTGTATTTATTCCATGAGCCTACAATTTTTTGTTAGTGTGCCTACTTTGAGTTAGGCTGCAGATTTAGTAGGCAAAAGGGGGAAGAGGAGCAGAGATAGAGAAAAGAGGCTGGGCAAGGTGGCTTATGTCTGTAATCTCAGCACTTTGGGAGGCCAAGGTGGAAGGATTATTTGAGTTCAGGAGTTTGAGACTAGCCTGGGCAACATAGGAAGATCTTATCTATATATATTTTAAAAAATTAAATTAGACAGGCATGGAGGAGCATGCCTGGGGTCCCAACTACTGGAAAGGCTGAGTCAGGAGGATCACTTCAGCCCAGGAGGTTGAGGCTGCATTGTGTCATGATGGTGCCACTGCACTCCAGCCTGGGTGACAGAGCAAGACCCTGTCTCAAACGAGAGAGAGAGAGAAAGAGAGAGAGAGAGAAAAGAAAGAGTGGTAGAGAGGTGATAAAATAAAGTGCTGTGCAGTCACAGTGAAGACAGAATTTCAATTTGGAGATAGTGCGTAGATGAGAGGACCTAGAAAGGTCAGAAAGGAAGAAATATACCAAAGTTCATTGGACTTGGCAATGAAGCCTCAAGTGACCTGCATGTGATAAAGAGATTTATAACTAAGATGGTCCCCAATTATACCCATCTCCAGGTATTAATGCTCTTGAGTCACCCCCTCCTTTTTAGTGTGGGCTGGACCTAGTGACTAGCTTCTAACAAATACAATACCTTCTAGTGAACAGATTACAGCAAAAGCGATGGGATATAATGTCTAAGGTTAAGTTTATTAGAAGATAACTTCCAGCTTACTCTCTCTTGCCTTCTTGCTTGCTTGCTTGCTCTGATAAATCCAGTTACTGGGGGTGGCGCCAAGGTGGCCAAATAGGAACAGCTCCAGTCTCCAGCTCCCAGTGTGAGCAACAAAGAAGAAGGGTGATTTCTGCATTTCCAACTGAACTTTGAGGAGAGCAGTGGTTCTCCCAGCACAGAGTTTGAGATCTGAGAACGGACAGGCTGCCTGCTCAAGTGGGTCCCTGACTCCCAAGTAGCCTAACTGGGAAACATCCCCCACTAGGGGCAGACTGACACCTCACACCTCACACGGTCGGGTACACCTCTGAGACAAAGCTTCCAGAAGAAGGATCAGACATCAACATTTGCTGTTCAGCAATATTCACTCTTCTGCAGCCTCCACTGCTTATACCCAGGCAAACAGGGTCTGGAGTGGACCTCAAGCAAACTCCAACAGACCTGCAGCTGAGGGTCCTGACTATTAACAGGAAAACTAACAAACAGAAAGGAGATCCACACCAAAACCCCATCTGTACGTCACCATCACCAAAGACCAAAGGTAGATAAAACCACAAAGATGGGGAAAAAGCAGTGCAGAAAAGCTGAAAATTCTAAAAATCAGAGCGCCTCTCCCCCTTCAAAGGAACGCAGCTCCTCGCCAGCAACAGAACAAAGCTGGACAGAAATGACTTTGACGAGTTGAGAGAAGAAGGCTTCAGAGGATCAAACTTCTCCGAGCTAAAGGAGGAAGTACGAACCCAGTGCAAAGGAACTAAAAACCTTGAAAAAAGATTTGACAAATAGCTAACTAGAATAACCAACATAGAGAAGTCCTTAAACGACCTGACAGAGACGAAAACCATGACATGAGAACTACGTGACAAATGCACAATCTTCAGTAACCGACTCGATCAACTGGAAGAAAGGGTATCAGTGATTGAAGATCAAATGAATGAAATGAAGTGAGAAGAGAAGTTTAGAGAAAAAAGAGTAAAAAGAAATGAACAAAGCCTCCAAGAAATATGGGACTATGTGAAAAGACCAAATCTATATCTGATTGGTGTACCTGAAAGTGACAGGGAGAATGGAACCAAGTTGGAAAACACTCTGCAGGATATTATCCAGGAGAACTTTCCCAACCTAGCAAGGCAGGCCAACATTCAAATTCAGGAAATACAGAGAATGCCACAAAGATACTCCTCGAGAAGAGCAACTCCAAGACACCTAATCGTCAGATTCACCAAAGTTGAAATGAAGGAAAAAATGTTAAGGGCAGCCAGAGAGAAAGGTTGGGTTACCCACAAAGGGAAGCCCATCAGACTAACAGCGGATCTCTTGGCAGAAACTCTACAAGCCAAAAGAGAGTGGGGGCCAATATTCAACATTCTTAAAGAAAAGAATTTTCAACCCAGAATTTCATATCCAGCCTAATTAAGTTTCATAAGTGAAGGAGAAATAAAATCCTTTACAGACAAGCAAATGCTTAGAGATTTTGTCACCACCAGGCCTGCCCTACAAGAGATCCTGAAGGAAGCACTAAATATAGAAAGGAACAACCGTTACCACCCATTGCAAAAACATGCCAAAATGTAAAGACCATCGATGCTAGGAAGAAACTGCATCAACTAGCAAGCAAAATAACCAGCTAATATCATAATGACAGGATCAAGTTCACACATAACAATACTAACGTTAAATGTAAATGGGCTAAATGCTCCAATTAAAAGACACAGACTGGCAAATTGGACCAAGAGTCAAGACCCATCAGTGTGCTGTATTTAGGAGACCCATCTCACGTGCAGAGACATACATAGGCTCAAAATAAAGGGATGGAGGAAGATCTACCAAGCAAATGGAAAACAAAAAAAACAGGGGTTGCAATCATAGTCTCTGATAAAACAGACTTTAAACCATCAAAGATCAAAAGAGACAAAGAAGGCCATTACGTAATAGTAAAGGGATCAATTCAACAAGAAGAGCTAACAATCTTAAATATATATGTACCCAATACTGGAGCACCCAGATTCATAAAGCTAGTCCTTAGAGACTTAAAAAGAGACTTAGACTACCACACAATAATAATAGGAGACTTTAACACCCCAGCGTCAACATTAGACAGATCAACGAGACAGAAAATTAACAAGGATATCGAGGAATTGAACTCAACTCTGCACCAAGCGGACCTAATAGACATCTACAGAACTCTCCACCACAAATCAACAGAATACACATTTTTCTCAGCACCACATCACACTTATTCCAAAATTGACCACATAGTTGGAAGTAAAGCACTCCTCAGCAAATGTAAAAGAACAGAAATTATAACAAACTGTCTCTCAGACTACAGTGCAATCAAACTAGAACTCAGGGTTAAGAAACTCAATCAAAACTGCTTAACTACATGGAAACTGAACAACCTGCTCCTGAATGACTACTGGGTACATAACAAAATGAAGGCAGAAATAAAGATATTCTTTGAAACCGATGAGAAAAAAGATACAACATACCAGAATCTCTGGGACACATTTAAAGCAGTGTGTAGAGGGAAATTTATAGCACTAAATGCCCACAAGAGAAAGCAGGAAAGATCTAAAATCGACACTCTAACATCACAATTAAAAGAACTAGAGAAGCAAGAGCAAACACATTCAAAAGCTAGCAGAAGGCAAGAAATAACTAAGATCAGAGCAGAACTGAAGAAGATAGAGACACAAAAAAAAAACCTTCAAAAATCAATGAATCCAGGAGCTGTTTTTTTGAAAAGATCAACAAAATTGATAGACTGCTAGCAAGACTAATAAAGAAGAAAAGAGAGAAGAATCAAACAGACGCAATAAAAAATGATAAAGGGGATATCACCACCGACCCCACAGAAATACAAACTACCATCAGAGAATACTATAAACACCTCTATACAACTAAACTAGAAAACCTAGAAGAAATGGATAAATTCCTGGACACATACACTCTCCCAAGTAAACCAAGAAGAAGTTGAATCCTTGAATAGACCAATAGCAGGCTCTGAAATTGAGGCAATAATTAACAGCCTACCAAGCAAAAAAAGTCCAGGACCAGATGGATTCACAGCCGAATTCTACCAGAGGTACAAGGAAGAGCTGGTACCATTCCTTCTGAAACTATTCCAATCAATAGAAAAAGAGGGAATCTTCCCTAACTCATTTTATGAGGCCAGCATCATCCTGATACCAGAGCCTGGCAGAGACACAACAAAAAAAGAGAATTTTAGACCAATATCCTTGATGAACATCGATGCAAAAATCTTCAGTAAAATACTGGCAAACCCAATCCAGCAGCACATGAAAAAGCTTATCCACCATGATCAAGTTGGCTTCATCCCTGGGATGCAAGGCTGTTTCAACATACACAAATCAACAAACATAATCAAGCATATAAACAGAACGAAAGACAAAAACCATATGATTATCTCAATAGATGCAGAAAAGGCCTTTGACAACATTCAACAGCCCTTCATGCTAAAGACTCTCAATAAATTTGGTATTGATGGAACGTATCTCAAAATAATAAGAGCTATCTATGACAAACTCACAGTTTATCTATGAGTTTATCTATGAGTTTATCTATCTATTATCTATGAGTTTATCTATGACAAACTCATACTGAATGGGCAAAAACTGTAAGCATTCCTCTTGAAAACTGGCACAAGACAGGGATGCCCTCTCTCACCACTCCTATTCAACATGGTGTTGGAAGTTCTGGCCAGGGCAATCAGGCAAGAGAAAGAAATAAAGTGTATTCAATTAGGAAAAGAGGAAGTCAAATTGTCCCTATTCGTAGATGACAAGATTGTGTATGTAGAAAACCCCATCGTCTCAGGCCAAAATCTCCTTAAGCTGATAAGCAACTTCAGCAAAGTCTCAGGATACAAAATCAATGTGCAAAAATCACAAGCATTCTTATACACCAATAACAAACAGAGAGTCAAATCATGAATGAACTCCCATTCACAATTGCTTCAAAGAGAATAAAATACCTAGGAATCCAACTTACAAGGGATGTGAAGGACCTCTTCAGGGAGAACTACAAACCACTTCTCGATGAAGTAAAAGAGGACACAAACAAATGGAAGAACATACCATGCTCATGGATAGGAAGAATCAATATCATGAAAACGGCCATACTGCCCAAGGTAATTTATAGATTCAATGCCATCCCCATTAAGCTACCAATGACTTTCTTCACAGAATTGGAAACAACTGCTTTAAAGTTCATATGGAACCAAAAAAGAGCCCACATTGCCAAGACAATCCTAAGCCAAAAGAACAAAGCTGGAGGCATCACGCTACCTGACTTCAAACTATATTGCAAGGCTACACTAACCAAAACAGCCAAAACAGAGATATAGACCAAAGGAACAGAACAGAGCCCTCAGAAATAATACCACACATCTACAGCCATCTGATCTTTGGCAAACCTGACAAAAACAAGAAATGGGGAAAGGATTCCCTATTTAATAAATGGTGCTGGGAAAATTGGCTAGCCATAAGTAGAAAGCTGAAACTGGATCCCTTCCTTACACCTCATAAATTCAAAAATTAATTCAAGATAAATTAGAGACTTAAATGTTAGACCTAAAACCGTAAAAACCCTAGAAGAAAACCTAGGCAATACCATTCAGGACATAGGCATGGGCTAGGACTTCATGTCTAAAACACCAAAAGCAATGGCAACAAAAGCCAAAATTGACAAATGGGATCTAATTAAACTAAAGAGCTTCTGCACAGCAAAAGAAACTACCATCAGAGTGAACAGGCAACCTACAGAATGGGAGAAAATTTTTGCAATCTACTCATCTGACAAAGGGCTAATATCCAGAACCTACAAAGTACTCAAACAAATTTACAAGAAAAAAAAAACCCATCAAAAAGTGGGCAAAGGATATGAACAGACACTTCTCAAAAGAAGACATTTATGCAGCCAACAGACATGAAAAAATGCTCATCATCACTAGCCATCAGAGAAATGCAAATCAAAACCACAATGAGATGCCATCTCACACCAATTAGAATGGGGATCATTGAAAAGTCAGGAAACAACAGATGCTGGAGAGGATGTGGAGAAATAGGAACACTTTTACACTGTTGGTGGGACTGTAAACTAGTTCAACCATTGTGGAAGACAGTGTGGCGATCCCTCAAGGATCTAGAACTAGAAATACCATTTGATCCAGCCATCCCATTACTGGGTATATACCCAAAGGATTATAAATCATGCTGCTATAAAGACACATGCACACATATGTTTATTGCGGCACTATTCACAATAGCAAAGACATGGAACCAACCCAAATGTCCATTAACGACAGACTGGATTAAGAAAATGTGGCACATATACACCATGAAATACTATGCAGCCATAAAAAAGGATGAGTTCATGTCCTTTGTAGGGACATGGATGCAGCTGGAAACCATCATTCTCAGGAAACGATCGCAAGAACAGAAAACCAAATACCACATTTTCTCACTCATAGGTGGGAATTGAACAACGAGAACACTTGGACACAGGTTGGGGAACATCACACACCAGGGCCTGTTGTGCGGTGGGGGACAGGGGGAGGGATAGCAGTAAGAGATATACCTAATGTAAATGATGAGTTAATGGGTGCAGCACACCAACATGGCACATGTATACATATGTAAGAAACCTGTACGTTGTTCACATGTACCCTAGAACATAAAGTATAATTTAAAAAAAAAAAATCCAGTTACCCTGTTATAAGCCACTCTATGGAAAGGCCCATGTGACAAGGAACTGGAGGAAGCTTGTGGCCAACAACCAGCAAGAAACTGAGGCCTTTGGTTCGACTCCCTATGAAGAATTGCATCCTGCCAACAACCACATGATTGAGCTCGGAAATGAATCCTTCCCGGGTCAAGCTTTGAGAGACTACAACCCCCGCTGACATCTTAAACTGCAGTCTGTAAGAGACCTTGAGCCAGAGGACCCAGGTATGTCACATCCAGCTTCCTGACTCATGGAAACAGTGAGATAACAATGTATATTGTCTTCAGACACTACATATCAGGGTAATTTGTTATGCAACAATAGATAACTAACACACTGTACTTTGAGAAGAGTGGGGAAGGCAGGAACTAAATCACAAGGGATTACGGAGGAAGTAGAAAGAAATGCAGGCAAGAAATACAGACAATTCTTCCAAGACTTGTGATGGCAAACGGAAAGAAAAGAAAGCAATATCTATTACCCTAAGGTAATTTTCAGGTGGCTATAATAAAATATTATTTAGTGCTATTAAGATTACACAGACTTACTATAGCCTCAGGGCTCTTAAATATTTAGAGATTAGAGTCTTTATTGAGTTCTGCTGAGAATCTACCAAGTAACAATATCAAAATCCTTTAAACTTGGATATCAGTGTATATCTGGTAACAGCCTCTCCTTATGCATTATCCTGTTGAATGCTCACACCCTATGAAGTAGACATGACAGGCACTAAAGAATCAAGATCCACCGGCACTACTATTCTTCTATCTTTGTAATTTGGTGAACTTGGTTCTGGCAACACAACTCTTACTATTGGCACAATAACACCTAGTTAAACAGAAGTTGCTATAAAGTAGAAAGCTAGTTACACATACCTTGAATGGTAAAGGTATGCAGAATCTCTGTGGGGGGGTGTGGTTGTGGAGGGGAAAGTGGGTGTCCCAGTGCAGGATGAATACTTCCTTACAAGCAAACGTATTGAGAGCTACAGATTGTCATACTCATGAGAGTTAAGCTTTGCTTGATTATACAATTCACCCCCCTCCGCCAGCACAGAGTCCCCAGCTGTTGCTCTTAGCAAAGGGCTGACATTAACTAATACTTTATCATTTTTATGGGCAGAACACTCGATACCAGTGATATCTCTGCCAGCTTTGGGAAGAAAACTCTCTCAAGATCTTTGCATTTGAGTGACATCTGCAAAGGGCTACAATGGAGCTTACCCATTTGTGGGTGCACTTCAGCATGTGCCTTCCAAGCTTGACTTTCAGAGTCTGCCTAATTGTCCCAGTCAATTACTTGGCATGTAATTCCTCAGGCAACCAAGTGTTCCGGAAAAGCTGTGCAGAAGCTGCCAGTCAGCTCATCCATCCCAACCCTTCCTGCTGTGCTTCAGATGGTGACCTCCAATCTGACTCAACTTGGGAGGGCAAAAATCAAAACTTGGGGCCTTGTCCAATGGTTTCCAAAGGCTCACACCAAACTCATGAGTGTGCTGGAATTCACAGGGTCTTGGCCCAGTTGTGTCACCTTGGGAGTATATAAGCAAATAAAACAGGTGTTTCTTCATGCCATGCCATTAGTGGTGAACATGTTTCTTTCTCCTAAAGGTCTTGATAGTGGCAACAAAAAAATTTTACGTTTAGTGCTTTTATTTTTTCATTCCTTTCATTTTGATTCTTCCATGGTTTTAAAAATGCTTTTCTCTACTCAGTGGAAGGGTTTCTAAAATATTTCTTCCAAAGAGGTAAAAATGAGTTGATTAGTCACCAAAACCTATTTGCACAGATGAGTTTTCACATTTGTAAGCAATAATGTCAACAAAAAATACTTGTTCCCTGTCTGATTTGATCCCTATTATGTGACTGATAATTTACTTAAAAATAATTTCTAATTGGTAATGAGAGGTTCCCCCCCACCCCCTGTCTGTGCACTGTGAGAGAAAAATACAGTAAAGAGACCTGAGGTTTCATTTATAGGGTATTACTAATTTATCACTATTATTTTTGTTTGCATAAACAGTTCCTTCCATCATTCTGTTTTAATATTGAGGATTTCCATAGCGCATATTCTGTGCCAGTCACTGTTCTAAGCATTTTACAAAGTAAGAACTCATCTATTCTTCCTAGTACACCCATAAGGCAGGTACCATGATCATTTCCCCCATTTTAGAGATGAAGAAACTGAGGCACAGAGACGTTAAGAAACTTGTCCAAGGTTACACAGCTAGGAACAGTGAAGCTAGGACTTGTACCTAAGCAATCCATGCTCATGAGTACTATACTATGCTGTTTCTGTGAGTCACTTCATTATTTCTGCTTCTGAAGATTTTTAAAAATGCTATTTTAAGTCACTTCAAACTGCCAACCATAGAGTACACCAGAGCACCTCACAAATAGAAATGATGATAGCACAATCCATTCTTGGTGAATGAATTTCAGCCCAGCAGTGGTCCCTCAGGTGCTGGGGAGAGGTTATCTGTGAGGTTGTGGCTCCTAGGCCGCTTTTTGAGAGGTGTTTCAATTCCTTCTTTTTCCATTTACTAAGCTTTTACTCATTCTTTAGGTCTCAGTTCAAATGTCTCTTCCTTTGAGACAGCCCCTGAAAAACCAGGCGGGCAGGACAAATTTATGGTGGATGTGCCAGAGGGCAGGCTGAGAGAATACCAAGAGGGGAATTTTTCACAAGGCTGGGCTTTAACAAGCTCCCAGGGGTCTGGGAAAAATTACAAACATTTTTACAGTTCTTACTACAGGTGCTCTTCAACTTACGACAGTGTTACATAAACCCATTGATTAACCAATCATAAATTGAAAATATTGTATGTCGAAAATGCATTTAAGGCCAGGTATGGTGGCTCATGCCTATAATCCCAGCACTTTGGGAGGCCAAGGAAGGTGGATCACTTGATGTCAGGAGTTCGAGACCAGCCTGGCCAACATGGCAAAACCCTGTCTCTATTAAAAATACAAAAATTAGCCAGGCATGGTGGTGTGCACCTGTAATATCAGTTACTGGTGAGGATGAGGCAGGATAATTGCTTGAACCCAGGAAACGGAGATTGCAGTGAGCCGAGATCACACCACTGCACTCCAGCCTGGGTGACAGAGTGAGACTCCATCTCAAAAAAGCAAAACAAACAAACAAAGAAAATGCATTTAATACGCCTAGCCTACTGAACATCATAGCTTTGCCTAGCCAACGTTAGGTGTGCTCATAACACTTACATTAGCCTACAGCTGGGCGAACTCATCTAACACAAAGCCTATTTTGTAATAAAATGTTGAATATTTCATGGAATTTATGAACACTGCACTGACATTGAAAAGCAGAACGGCTGGCAGTTCGAGACCAGCCTGGCCAACATGATGAAACCCTGTCACTACTAAAAATACAAAAAAATTAGCTGGGCATGGTGGCATGTGCCTGTAATCCCAGCTACTCGGGAGGCTGAGGCAGGAGAATCTCTTGAACCTGGGAGGCAGAGGTTGCAGTGAGCTGAGATCACGCCACTGCACTCCAGCCTGGGTGACAGAGTAAGACTTTGTTTAAAAAAAAAAAAAAAAAAAAAGTACTGTTTCTACTGAATGCATATGGCTTTCACATCATCATAAAGTCAAAAAATCTAAGTTGAACCATCTTAAGTCGGAAACTGTCTGTGTGTGTCTGTGTCTGGGTGTTTGTGTTTCTGTGTGTATGCTAACTTAATCATCACAACAACCTTGTGATATAGGTACTCTTACTATTTTTTAATTTTTATTATACTTTAAGTGCTAGGGTACATGTGCACAATGTGCAGGTTTGTTACATATGTACACATGTGCCACATTGGTGTGCTGCACCCATTAACTCATCATTTACCTTAGGTGTATCTCTTAATGCTATCCCTCCCCCTTCCCCCCTCCCCACAATAGGCCCCGGTGTGTGATGTTCCCCTTCCTGTGTCCAAGTGATCTCATTGTTCAATTCCCATCAATGAGTGAGAACATGTGGTGTTTGGTTTTCTGTTCTTGCGATAGTTTGCTGAGAATGATGGTTTCCAGCTGCATCCATGTCCCTACAAAGGACACGAACTCATCCTTTTTTATGGCTGCATAGTATTCCATGGTGTATATGTGCCACATTTTCTTAATCCAGTCTGTCAGTCTGTCACTGATGGACATTTGGGTTGATTCCAAGTCTTTGCTATTGTGAATAGTGCTGCAATAAACATATGTGTGCATGTGTCTTTATAGCAGCATGATTTATAATCGTTTGAGTATATACCCAGTAATGGGATGGCTGGGTCAAACGGTATTTCTAGTTTTAGATCCTTGAGGAGTCACCACACTGTTTTCCACAATGGTTGAACTAGTTTACAGTCCCACCAACAGTGTAAAAGTGTTCCTATTTCTCCACAATTATCTCTATTTTACAGATGAGGAAACTGAGAGTCAGAGACGTTAAATAACTTGCCCAAGATCACACATTCAGTAAGTGGTAGAACCACAATTCAAACAAACATGGGCAATTTAGCTCCACTTACTCTACATTTAGCCACCACAGGATACTCCCCATGTGGGAAACCCAGCTCCATTGAAAGAGCTAGGGCAAATATAAACGGAAGTTTCAAGAACCAACTGTGATGTAGACCTCTGGGCAGAACACCTGTCATCTTTGCAGAGGCTTTTGCAGTTTCCCATGAAGTGGCTCCTGAGGCTAGTTTTGCTTCAGTCCCAAGTATCGTCTCTTGGAGGGGAAAGAACATTAAGGCATTTTTAGAGGGGTAAAGGCAAATAATTTTCCTGAGCATGAAATCTTTTTTTCCTAAAAGTTTATAACAACATTCAGTCATTCGACAACCCTTCGTGAAGTGCCTACCATGTGCCAGCTACTCTTCTGGACCTGGAGACACAGGAGGAAGTAAATGTGAGCAAACTCCCTGCCCTTGTGTTTGTGGTCCAGATAATTCTATTCATTGCAACTACTGCCGTCCCTAAATGTTGTAAGACAATTATTTTATGAACAAATAAAATAAGCACATACACACATGTATAATTCACATGCACACACACTTTTTTTGTTGAAAAGATACATTAAAAAAAAAGAAAAGATACATTTATTTTATTTTATTTTTAAATCAAATTAAATTTAATTTTACGTTCTGGGATATATGTGCAGAATGTGCAGGTTTGTTACATAGGTAAACCACACACACATTTTTAATGAGACACAGTTGAATGACAGCAGTGTGGTGCTGGCCTTTGGATTCCAGTTCAGCTCTGACTGTGGGAACTTGGCAAGTCCTGTCAGCTCCTGGATGAGTTTCCTCATCTGTCAAAGGATAGGGAGGTGCCCTCTGGCTCTCATATCATCTTTTATTCTGTGTAGCCTTATTTTGCTTAGCTATACAATGGGGATAATAATGCCTCACCCCTTTGCCTGCCCCAGTTTTCACTTAACTCCTGAGATAGATGTGAGATTTATGTAGGTAAGTGTGGGACTTTCAGTGCTGTCTTTGGGCACACCTTTCCTCGTTCCTAGAACCTTCCCTCCCCCTCCTTTCTAACACATAGACTCAGTATCAGTCTCTCTGCCTCTCAGGCAACTAATTGTAAATAAAGGGTATGTTTCAATAACATCATTTGAAATGCAAAATTATGTACTTCAAAAAATTTCAAACTTACAAAAACGTTGCAAGAATAGTACTAATATTTTTTAATCATTTGATAGTAAGTTGTCAAGCTGATGCCCCATCACCCCTGAATGCTTTGGCGTGTATCTCCTGCAATCATTAAAAGGACATTACTAACATCTAACCCTCAAACTTCATTCAAGTTTCTCCAAAGGTCCCAATAATGTCCTTTATAGCAAAAAGATCCAATCCAGGATTACAGGTAGCATTTAATTTCCATGTCTCTTCAGGCTCCTTCAGTCTGAAACAGTTCCTTAGTCTTTCTTTGTTTTGCATGACCTTGACACTTTTTGAAGAGTACAGGCCATTTCTTGTGTTGAGTGCCCCTTAATTCAGGTTTGTCTGATGTCTCCTCGTGATTAGGTTCAAGTTATGCATCTTTTACAGGAACAGCACAGAAGCAATGCTGTGTTCTCATTGCATCCTATCAGGTGGCACATGATTTCAATTTGTCCCATTACTAATGATGTTCACTTTGATCACTTCATTAAGGTGGCAGTATCTGCCAGGCTCCTCCACTGTAAAGTTATTCCCTTTGTAATTAATAAGTATTCTGTGGGGAGGTACCCCAAGACTATGTCAATATCCCATTTCTCATCAAACTTTCACCCACTAATTTTAGCATCCATTGATGTTTCTTGGCTGAATTAATTATTACTATGATGGTTGCCAAATGGTGATTTTCTAATTCAATCATCCCTAAAACATTTATTAGTTGATTTTTTATGTAAGAGACAGCTTTTTCTTCTCCCCATTTATTTCCATATATAAGTATGTACCTATCAATTCCTATGTTTCTGTAAGATTTTACCAGCCTTTCTTCCCTGTTATTCTCAAATCTCCTACATAATCTGATACTTCTCCCTTCAGCAGAATGTGGAGCAGACAGGGGTTGAAAACTTAACCTATTCTCAGATATCTTGTCAATCACTCTAAGCCACAGAACCCTATTACACAAATTTTACCTCATTATAATATAAAGAGAATAATAACTACCTTTATTGAGCACTTAGACTGTGCACTAATTTTTTTGCATGCTGTATTAGGGTTTCCCAGAGAAACAGAACCAATAGGATACAGATATAGAGATAGATAAATATAAATATAGATGAGGGGATTTATTAGGGTCCTCCCATACGTTCTGCCATCCCAGCTTATAGGATGCCATTCTTTCCGGACCAACGTCCTCACTTTTTTTTTTTTAATTATACTTTACGTTCTAGGGTACGTGTGCACAACGCGCAGGTTTGTTACATATGTACACATGTGCCATGGTGGTGTGTGGCACCCATTAACTCATCGTTTACATTAGGTATTTCTCTTAATGCTATCCCTCTCCCCTTCTCCAACCCCACAACAGGCCCTGGTGTGTGATGTTCCCCACCCTGTGTCCAAGTGTCCTCATTGTTCAATCCCCACCTATGAGTGAGAACATGCAGTGTTTGGTTTTCTGTCCTTGCGATAGTTTGCTCCAGAATGATGGTTTCCAGCTTCATCCATGTCCCTACAAAGGACATGAACTCATCTTTTTTATGGCTGCATAGTATTCCATGGTGTATATGTGCCACATTTTCTTAATCCAGTCTATCCTTGATGGACATTGGGTCAGTTCCAAGTCTTTGCTATTGTGAATAGTGCCACAATAAACATACATGTGCATGTGTCTTTATAGCAGCATGATTTATAATCCTTTGGGTATATACCCAGTAATGGGATGGCTGGGTCAAATGGTATTTCTAGTTCTAGATCCTTGAAGAATTGCCACACTGTCTTCCACAATGGTTCAACTAGTTTACACTCCCACCAATAGTGTAAAAGTGTTCCTATTTCTCCACGTCCTCTCCAGCATCTGTTGTTTCCTGACTTTTTAATGATTGCCATTCTAACTGGTGTGAGATGGTATCTCATTGTGGTTTTGATTTGCATTTCTCTAACGACCAGTGATGATGAGCATTTTTTCATGTTTCTGTTGACTGCATAAATGTCTTCTTTTGAGAAGTGTCTGTTCATATCCTTTGCCCACTTTTTGATGGGGTTGTTTGATTTTTTCTTGTAAATTTGTTTACGTTCTTTGTAGATTCTGGATATTAGCCCTTTGTCAGATGGATAGATTGCAAAAATTTTCTCCCATTCTGTAGGTTGCCTGTTCACTCTGATGGTAGTTTCTTTTGCTGTGCAGAAACAATAAACACCTTGCAAGGCTGAGAGTTCAAGTTTCATTGTAATTTAGCCAATTGTGTGACAAGGACCTGTGCTTGATTTTCAGTGATTTGAGCCCTGTGGCTGTAGCAGAGAAGATTCTGGCTCAGGGCACACTTAGAGGCTCTTAGACTATTTATGCAAAGCTAAAGCCAGAAATTTGAAACTCTGAGTTTATCCTTTTCTTTCATCACTTTGTCCAGTGACCTTAGGAGCAACCAACCAATGTCATTATATTCCCTGCTTTTCTACCAAACAAGTTAAGAAAACTCATCCTTAAAGTTCTGTTCCTTTAGAAACGCTCCTGGCACCAAAATCTGTATTAGTCAAGGTTCTCCAGAGAGACAGAATTGATAGAACAGATAGATAGACAGACAGACAGAAAGAGATATATGAGAAAGAATTTATTAGGATAATTGGCTCATGCAATTATGGCAGCTGAAAAGTCCCTTGACAGATTGTCTGAAAGCTGGAGACCCTGAGATTCTCGTACCATGGCTCAGTTCAAGTCCAAAAACCTCAGAACCAAGGAAATCAATGTTGTAACTCTCAATCCAATGCCACAGGCCTGAGAAGCTGGGAGACCACTGGTGTAAGTCCTAGAGTCCTAAGGCCAGACAGCCTGGAGTTCTTGTGTCCAAAGGCAGGAGGAGGAGAGTGTCTCCAGTCCAGAATAAAAAGGAAATCCTTTTTTTCCTTTTTTGTTCCATGGAGAGTGGGAGACCGGGCCTAGCCAGTTGTATGGTGCCCATTCACACTGATGGCAGATCTTCCCCACTTAGTCCACTGACTCACATGCCAATCTCCTCACAGACAAACTCAGAAGTAATCCTTTACCCGTTCTCTAGGTATCCCTTAATCCAGTTGACAACTAAAATTAACTATCACACATGTATTATTTGAATTCATCAATAGCCCAACTCTATGAAGTAAGTGTTTTCGTCATCTGCAATTTACATATAAGGAAACCAAGGCATTGAGAAGTTTATTTACTTGCCCAAGGACACACAGCCCATAAATAACAAAGGGAGGACCTCAGCCTGTAGGACTTCAAAGCTAGTGCCACTAACCACTTTGCAGTCCTGTCCCCAATTTACCTCTTTACAAATGCAAAAGTCTGGGACCTGACTGAGTAATGATTTTCCAGTTTCTCCTTGATTTTATGTGTTTTCTGGGGCAAACAGCCAGCTTCTCCTTTATTTTTTTATTTTTTTTTTTATTTTTTTTTTGAGGCAGAGTCTCACTCTGTAGCCCAGGCTGAAGTGCAGTGGCCGGATCTCAGCTCACTGCAAGCTCCGCCTCCCGGGTTCACGCCATTCTCCTGCCTCAGCCTCCCGAGTAGCTGGGACTACAGGCGCCCGCCACCTCGCCCGGCTATTTTTTGTATTTCTTAGTAGAGACGGGGTTTCACCGTGTTAGCCAGGATGGTCTCGATCTCCTGACCTCGTGATCCGCCTGCCTCGGCCTCCCAAAGTGCTGGGATTACAGGCTTGAGCCACCGCGCCCGGCCAGCTTCTCCTTTAATCTGTCCTCCGGGTAAGGTTTTCTTGAATTGTTCATGGGAACTAGGGTTGAACTAGCTTCCGGGATACAAAATAGAGATTGTGGAACTCTAGGTGTGAAAATCGCTAGACTTCAGACACACTGAATTCAATGACCAAATAAAATTGAAAGGAAAAAAATACCTTAACCCCCTTCCTCCCGCCTCCAGTGTTAGCTTCTATAAGACCTAAGGCTTTTGGTCTTAGGGTTCAGTTTCCCAGCGAATGCTCCTTTGGAGTTGGGCATGTGAAGTGTAGCAAGAGGTTCCATACTCTTCTGTGAGAGGGTTCCCGTTAATTTCTGAGACTCCAAGCTGCTTGGAGTTGAGCCCCTGAGGAACAGTCTTCTGGAGTTGCACAGTTTGCAATTCATCCTGGAAGTCTGAAATGTAAGTCCAATAAATGGCAAACCTTTGCTGAGTGTGGCTCAGAGACCAGTGTCTGGGAACCTCTTCCTCCCAATTCATTCATTCACCAAATATTTATTAAGCACCAGCTTATGCAGAACAAGGCAAGTAAGATTCTTGATTATAGAATTCTGAATTCTCCATTGGAAAACATAGACAAATAAATAGAATTCTAAAAGTGTGATCAATGCTAAAGGAATACAAACACAATCCCTCATCCAACTATTCTCAGAATTTCTCCCTACTTTCAAAATGTTCCACAATGATTATGCATTCCTATATTCATTCGTCCATTCATTCTTTTAGCAAATGATTATTTACTGACAATTGGGTCTGTGCTGGGCACTGAAAGTAGGAGGGAGAGGAATAGCAGCCCTCAAAGAACTTGATGTTCAGGCCAAGAAATCATCAAATGACGAGACAATGACAATTCCTGTTGGGAGAGACATAGGCTTCAGTAGGCACAGAGAAGGACCCTCCACCTTGTCTGGAGGAAAGTCAGGGAGAGCAAACAAGGCTTTAAAGGCTTTCTGGAAGAAGTGGCTTTGAAGCTCTGAGGGGAAGCCTGTCAGAAAACAGGATACTTAGGCTTTCCCCAAACCCAGAGGCCTCATGAGTGAGACAGCAGGTAGAATGAGGGCCACTAGAAGTTTGAGACTCAGGAAATATATGGTCCCAGGAGTCACGAGTCAGGGATGGAGTCCAGTCAATGGAGACTGAGTGGCAGCTTGATCTCAGGGAGTATCCTGTGATCAAATCTTGAAAAGCAGGCTAAGGGGAGAGGACCCTAGGCTCCCACTGCAGAGTACTGATCTACGATGCCCTATTTCTCACAACCAGCCAACAATCTCGAAAGTGTGCCAAATACACCTGAAGGAATCAAAATGTGCTAGCTACTTCAAGTAGTCACGGGATTCCTCTTATATAGCTGGTGAGACATAGGCAGCTCTTGTTCCTGCTCAAAAGAGTCCTACAGCGGAGATTTTAAACACACACACACACACACACACACACACACACACTTTTTGCTAAGTTTTTCATCTCTGCTGATACTGCTTACAAAGGCTTGTGCAACTTTCTAAGGGCAGCTACTGGCCAGGCCTCAGGTTGGTGACCATAATTGCCATGGCCTTGGCAGCTAGCCAAAAAGCCAAAATCACAAAATGTGTGGCTTTAAGAACAATTACTAGAAATACTGATATATTGCATTTAAAAGATGTTAAGGAGCCTCCAAAGACATTTGTTTGAGCCTGCCGTGGATTTCCTAGTGCATCAGTTTGCAGCGGCTCTGAGCTTAACCTCTTTGGGTCCTCAAGCTAGCTGTGGCCAACACCATGGGGTTGTTCTTCCCAGAAACTAAAGTGAGGACCCCAGCACTCTGCTGTCCTATTACACTGGAGCTGCAGAAGGAGGGGGTCTGGAGAGGGAAATGACACTCCTGAATTTCACCTCAAAAACCGAACACTGAAGCACTCAGGACATTCAGTTTTGCATTATGCAAAGCACATAGGCAGACCTGGTAGATCCCAGCTGGACTACTTTCCACCACGTGACCTTGAGCATGTCCCACAACCTCTCTGAGCCTCAGCTTCCTCTTCATTAAAATAAGAATAAGTCAACCTCGAAATGTCACTGGGATGGTTAAATAAGATGATAGTTATAAAATCACACTGTATGTAAACTGAGAAATCATCATATAAATATTTCTGTTGCTATTTTCCCCTCTGCTCAAAGGAAAGACCTACGAAAGAGTAGCCAGTTGGTTACCTACTCATGGTAGAGGTGGCAGTAGAAAGAGTTAGAGGGAGAAATTAGGAAAGGGCCCTTGGCAGAAAAGAGGCTTTTGTGGATGTGCTTGAGGAGAGTCTGTAGATCCCACCTCCCAAATTCTGTTCCCAGATGTTCCTCTTCCTGAATCCTTTTGAGGATGTGATAAAAAGTATTGATCTTCCTAGAAACATACACAAAGCACACAACTCACAGAATTATCAGATCCTTGAAGGCACCCCGGTATCCTCAGGGCTCAGCACAGTGCTTGGTGCACCACAAATGTTCAGCAACTATCTGTTGACTGGATGAATGATGCTCCCTGTCTCACCATTATATGCCAGTAGCACACTCAAAGATGTGCACATCTGGCCCCAGACTACTTCAGCCTCACCTTCAGCTTTCTTGATAAGGGTCTTCACCTCTGGTAAAAGATGTCAACTCACTATCCCCCATACAGACTGTGTCCTTATCTGGCCTTCACCCTTTCCCTGGCCTCAGGTGGTTCCACTCCTTCCTGTATAATTTAAATTCTAATACTACTGAACTTCACGCAGATTGCTGTGCTGACTCAGCTCCATGCCTTTGTTCATTCAGTCCTTTCCCCCAGAAGGACATCCTTTCATTTATTGCCCTTATTGCTTAACTAACCTCTAATCATACATTCTATCTCAGTGCCTTCCCTGGTTAAACTCCAGAGAATCAGCAATGAAGAATACATACCTGGTCTGTGCCCTCCCTGAGCTTATGGTCCAGCAAGAAATACAGACACTGAACACTTAATGACAACACAGTGGATAAACGCCTTGAAGGAGAAGGGTAGGGTGCTATGGGAAGGTACAACTGGGGGATCTAATTTAATCAGCAGTGAGACTATGTCAGGGAAGATTTCCTGGGACAAGAGACCTATACATTGAGAAATGAAAGAGAAGGAGCAAGTGCGGTGGAGAGTAAGGAAGGAGAGAGTGTGTCTGGCAGAGGAGATAGCATGTGTAAAGACCTGGGGTGGCAAGCCATGGAGTAAAAGAGGTAAGAAAGCGCGAGGGCCTTATAGATTAGCGTAAAGGACTTGGATGACATTGATTGGTCTGAAGTGGGACAGTGACATGATCAGATTTATATTTGAGAAAGGGCATTTTGCTGAGTACAGTGTGAGTGTGGGGGTGGAGGAGCCAAGAGAGGAGACCAGGAAGCCATGTTCCTGTTGTAACCATCATAGGGGGAATGTTGCAGTGCTGTGGTCAGGTTGCTGGGCAGGAGGAACAACTTTTCTGCTTCTTTCCTCCCACTCTCAATGCTATGCCCATTTGAAACCATGGTCATTTATACCAACAGAAGATGGCTTGTTTTCCTCTCCCAGGAGACAAAGATTCATCCTTTCTTTACTGTATCTCATCCTTGCAGCGTAGGCCATCCAGGATATCTGATAGAGAAGAGAATGTGACCAACTGGGTGTGGTGGCTCACACCTGTAATCCCAGCACTTTGGAGGCTGAGGTGGGAGGACTGCTAGAGGCCAGGAGTTCAAGACCAGCCTGAGCAATACAGCAAGACCTCATTTCTACAAAAAAATGGAAAAAAAAAATTAGCCAGGCAAGGTGGCATGCCCCTGTAGTCCCAACCACTTGGGAGGCTGAGGCAAGAGGATCACTGGAGCCTAGAAGGTTAAGGCTGCTGTAAGCCTTGAGTGTGCCACTGCACTCCAGACTGGGAGATAGAGTGAGACCCTGTCTCTAAAAATAAGTAAATAAATAGATAAATAATAAATAAAAAGAAAAAATAGAAGAGAATGTGTCTTTGGTCCATAAAAAAAAGACATCTGTTTAGATCACAACTTTCTGAGCCCTCTAAGCCTGTTCTATACCATGATATTCCAGATCGCTCTGTAAGCATTTACTGCCATCAGTGATGAGTGGCAGGGTTTGTAAGTGCCAATTCTTGGGCCACACTTCTATCAGCCTGACAGAAGGCAGAGAAATATGGTGTTTGTAAGTTCAGGGTGAGGGTTGGAAGGGTGAGGTGAAGTGATGAAGTCAGATGGGGAGCTTGGATCTTCTTAAGTTGACTCAAGTTAACACAAAGGATTTCTCTCAAGACTGGGATATAAGAAGAATGTAGCATTTGATTCTGGTTTATAATTAACTCATGGAGTAGTAATGGGGTAGACTTTGGAGATAATGATGCTTTCAAAGTCCCTCCTGTGGTCTCCTGCTTTAGGATTTATTAGTATCCAAAGATTGGAGGCACTGGCCAGAACATGGTCAGGGCATTGGAAATACTTCTTGGCATCACATCCTTCTACCTGCAACGCATAGGTTTGAATGCATGCTCAAGAGTCAGACTGCCTGAATCCAAAACCTGACATTGCCACTTAGTTGTGTGATCTCGAGTAACTGACTTAAACTCTCTGAGACTCAGTTTCCCCTCTTGAAAATCAAGATGCTCATGTCACCCACTTCACAGGATTGTTTGAGGGTAAAAATTTATGTATGGTACGTGTCAAGTACCTGATACATCACATTAGTAGTTAGCAGTTAGGGAATACCTACTGTTACCTGCAACCAAACCATCTGACAATTCAGACTCCCTCCCCACCCCTAAGCATTTGTTATCTTACTTCTTACTGCTACAAACAAATAATTCTAGAAACTTCCTTATATTCTCTGAAAAAGCATAGTTTCAAACAAGACTAGCCTAAAAACCAATACTTGGAGCTTTGAAATAATTCATTTGTTTTCTAATGTGATTGATTTTGTTCAGTAATAAGTAGCGGTAACCTAAGTAAATGCAAGAAGGTAGAGAAAAACAGTAAGATCAAATTTTACAGTTTGTATCGTAATACAGAAAAGAAGTAAACATTTTAAAAGACTGAAACATGCAGTTGACAATGAAACTAGAAAGCACAGCTATTAACAAATGTTGTGTCTGAATGATGCCATAAATGTTCTCTTCTTTCTATAGATCTGCATTTTCCAAATTTCCTTTAAGAAGCTAGTATTACTTACATGCATTTTAAAAATCATAATTAAGAAAGGAAAAATCAGTGCAAGTGCTATTTCAAATTTCAGTCTGAATGTTCATAGCAGTGCAAAATAAGCTAGTTACAGCTTCAAAAAATTAACTAGTTTAATTCATGCTGTTTGTTCACTGTGAGTTAATTTAATATACTTATCCTAGAAAATAATGCATTATTCAGTTTAATCAATATTCATTTGTTCTTTGCATAATCATATTTGCAAAAGCATTTATTAACGATGCACCTACAGACTCACAGGGAAAGGCCATGCTATAAGTAGAGTAATATTTTTGAAATGAAAAAAAAAAAAAACAATGAACTTACCAACATTAGACAAATGATTGATCCTAATATGCTGCACGTTTTCATTTAAAAGGCAGCCAGGAGTCTTTTGTATATGTGTCTTCGTTGGAAGTAGCAATAGATACACTGTCAAATTAATGAATATCATGTTAGTTTGGGAGGAAATTAAATCTGGGTTATTACTGAATAGTTGGCATCTCGGTGCATGTAACATTTGCTCTTTCTACATATCCTCAATTGACTGAAACAGTCAATGCTATGGATATTTGCAAATATTTGTTGTTGTGCTGAGAAATACATATTTTTCCATTTTAATCCAGATGCTTAGCATTATGTAGACACAGACAGAAACTCATGTTGGGCTTTTCAAACATTGTGACTTAAAAGAAAGTCACCTTTTGAGAATAAAGAGAAGTTTCCTGTGAATGAACCCCATTTGCATTGTTACAATTTTTCTTTAAGATTTTATTTAGGTTGTGATTTGTATTTTTTATTGATTCATTTCCGTAAGTAGCCCAGGCAAACTATGGTTTACAGTGCAACCCCAGGACATAGGATGGTGAATTTTTCTTCTTAGTGATGTATGCCTACTTTATAGATGTCCGTTAGTCAGGACCCATCCTTGTCAATCAGGGGCACTATCTCTTATGCAGAGGAGCCCTTTTCCAGTTGAAGGGAAATTGCATTTCATGATATTTGAGAGCTCTAACTTTCCAGAAAAAAATTTAAGAAATGGATGTAGAGTATTGCTGATTAGCCTCCATAAGACACTCAGGAAAATACATCCTTTGGAGAAATGAGTAATGTTACAATAGTACCTACATTTCCATTTGGTTTAGATTTTTTAGCTGAAATATAGTTTTAATGATTTTTCTAAATAAAGTAACCAACTAAAGCTATTTTCAGCTGGGTTGGACACTTCCAGGAAAGTGTATCTTGGGCAGACTATCAGGGAGGCTAGTGTAAACCCTCAGGAGGGATATAGTATATTATTTTAACTTCCAGGTGGGGAACTAACCCTGAAGAAATTCACATGTTTATTCTCATGAAATACAACTTAAATATCACTTTGTTTTTATCCTAGGAAAAGTGTCAAAAGCCTTAAACTCCATTATTATTCAGAAATAACTATATGAACATGCCCACTATTACGATAATACCCAACAAATGGGGGCCGAATGAGAGGGAAAAGTAATAGTAAGAAAACCTCAATTGTAAGAATGCTCATTGATACTTTCCAAATATAGGTGGGTCCCACTTAAGTGGGATCTACAACTCATTATGTAGGATACACCCAGAGAAGTTAAAATTTATGGTAATTATCTTTCAGTTAGCATCCAATGCCTCAACTATGCAGAAAGATAAGGTGTTTTCTCCATACTGAACTTAAAAGGGTATTGAGAAAACATTGCAACTACCGAAAGCCTTGAACAGGAAGATTAAATAAATAAACAGTTTAGAGATTTCCTATATGATAAACCCTTTCACAGAAGGGGCAGCTAAATGCTTTGAGTTTTCAAAGAAAATATTTATATAGGGAAAGGTGAGCAATGGAATACATTTAACAACTGAGGCAACACACAGGATGTGCCTTCTCCTTCAGATGTAATCAGAGCAGTATTTCTAATTGTTTACTATGAAAGAATGCTTTAACTTGAAATATGTGATTTTTGAAAGCCATGTCACTTTTTATATTGTGGGGAAAAAAAAAAAAACCCTGTCACATTTTAAAATGTGATTAGTATTATTTCTTAGTAGCCAGAGAATCCTCATGAAAACAGCTATAACTTTATGACAGAGGTTGTTGAGGGAAATACGGTTTAACTTACAAAACCAGACATCACAGCCAACGTTTCTGGAAGACATCCATTCAGGAAAGGCAAGCACATCTGTGCCTGAAGTGGCTGGGTCCCAGCAGATTTGGCTACTCTCCAAAGGCAGCTGGCAGGCCACATCTCTGTTCAATGCAGTCAATGTCAGATCAATCATTTTAATCAATTGGCAGGGAGACAATGATTTTCCAAAGCCTGAGGATCATTTTCAAATATAAACTTAGACATAAGCTTTCCTTAATGCACTGAAGAGAAGTGTTTAAAGTTCCTAAATTCTGTATCTCAGGGACTTCTCAGTTTGTGATTTTAGAAATGGCCCTTAATATCAGGAATAGTTCCAGGGACTAGCTTTGTTTTCCCCCTCCAGCACAGTCCTAGTAGTGTGTGAAGGAAAGACTTCATTTGAATATCCTGCTAGAATAGCACAGATACAGGTACAGTAGCACAGGTAAACAATTGTTTACAGCGCAATTCCAGGTCCCAGCATGGTGACTTTTTCTTGTTACAGATGCATGTCTACTTTAGATGCCCATTATTCAGGACCCCTCCTTGTCAATCAGGGGCACTATCTCTTATGCAGAGGAGACCTTTTCCAGTTGAAGGGAAATTGTATTGTGGGAAGTTGCAGAAGGCATCATCTCAAAGAAAAAAGCTCCCACAGGACACAGGCTTAGTTACTCAGGTGCCAGCAAACTCACCTAACAATCCATCTGTAGACTCCAGAGGGTCCCAGCTGTATAAACGAAGCTATGCTGTCATCTACAGAAAGGAATAATAATAATAATAATAATAATAATAATAATAATAATAATAATTTAAAAAACCCTCTCCTAAATCCGAGAGGAAACAATGAGTTTTATAAGGAACCAAAGTAATGTACTCCATGTTGCCTAGAGAAGTTTTAACTTTTTCACACCTATGACAGTTTCTTGCCAAACTGAAGAACTGCCATGATATATTTACATATATACTTTTGTTTAAAAATGGTATCTTTCCGATTAATTGCCCTGTGGTTTAATAGCTGCTATGGTACTATCATTGTATGCAAAGGTCAGGATACAGCTATAGCTGTCTCTGTCTCTTGCCAGTCTCAGTGTAATTGATTATTTAGCAAGATTTGGTATTTCCTGCCCCCACTTCACTCCTGTCAATATTGAAATGACATACTTCAATTTATACATTTTTTGCATCTGTATATCTCTAATAAGGCTGCACCTTTGTTTAAGATGAGTATCTCACTATGTTGCTCAGGCTGGACTCAAACTCCTGGGCTTGAGCGATCTTCCTACCTTAGCCTCCCAAGTAGTTGAGACTACAGGCATGCACCACTGCACTCAGTTTTGACTATGTTTCTTTTTTTTTTTTTTTTTCTTTTTAGAGACAGGTTCTTGCTATGTTTAGGCCAGGCTGGTCTCAAACTCCTGGTCTCAAGTGATCCTCCCACCTCAGTCTCCCAAAGTGCTGAGACTATAGATGTGAGCCATTGTGCCTGGCCTGGCTGCATCTAAGTGGGCTGGCTGTAGTGCTTGGCTTTGGGAACTGTTGATTAAAACACACAATAATGTGAAGTCATATAACATTAAACAATGCCGTTCTTAATTTCTTAAACTAGCCATTTCAAAGGAGCTGTCTCCAAAATCCTATCAATCTAATAAGAAAAAATATACCTGTGCTCAAATTAAGCCACTCATTTTTCACACTCTTTTTATTGGGAAAAATTTTAAAATATACAAAAATAGAGAAAATAGTACAGTGAAGCCCCATGGAGCCATCACATAGCCTGAACAGTAATTATGATTTTGCCATACTTCTTTCAATTATTCATTTGCTACAACTATTCCACTTGCCTCAGACTGCATCATACTAAAGCAAAGGCCAGAGCTGTGCCATTTCAACCCTATGTACTTCAGACACATCTTAAGAAGATATAGATATTTTGTTAGATAGGCTGGACATCATTTTCATAGCTAATCGAATTAACAATGATTCTTTGTCATCATGCAATACCCAGTTCATATTCACATTTTTCAGATTATCTCAAAAATTCAAACCACTCAGTGTGATCACTCCTCTACAGGAGCAAGTAGGAATATCAGGTTAGAGCTCCTTACCAACTTTTTTATGCAGAACGACCCTTCGAGTCTCTGGCACGGGGCCCCACATTTGGTGATGGCTCAGTCAATGTTTGTTGGATCTGGCCTTTCTCTTATCTGAGGAAAGAAATCAAAAGTGACATAAGGAAGGTAGTTTTTCCAGGGCAGCTGCAGCTCTCAAGATTGAAGCTCGAGAAAACTGCTATTGATTTCTGTATCCTCCTACCCAAGTGTGGCAATGCTCCTAGTGAATATTGAAGGCATATTGAAAGGCCACTTTCCTGGCTGTCTCTGTTCTCTGTTCACTGTGTGCATCTGCAGTCAATTGAAAGGCATGGAATTATTTGGCTGATTAAAGAATCAACTAACCCAAATTGAATGGTTTTGTTGTGTCCTTTTTCATTTGATTCAGCTATAAAAGATTAAGTAAATGCATTTCCTCTCCTTCCCAAAGGTGCAAAATCTCGAATGCATGCCAGCTAACTGTTCTCTCCTATGACTAATTGATGTTTTGCACTCACAGCCTTGAAAACTAATCTTTTCCATGCCCGGTGCTAGTTGTAATGAGATATATTATGCTGACAGCTTGAACCTTTGCAAAGGTATGGAACTCAGCATGTAAATAATTGTGTCTGCAATTTTAAAATTTGATATAAATGCTGCACTGTTCGGGGTGAAGGCTGTGCTTGCCAGCACTTGGCCAGCTGTGCCCCAAAGTGCAACTCAGCCACTGTTTGGCCCTAGCAGCCTTTAACCAGCCATGTGTATCCTGGGCTGCTGCCTAACTCCCTGGCATAGCACCTAGCACAATGCTTGGCAAATGGGGATTAGTCAACAAATGTTTGTAGAATGATTGAATAAATGAACCAGTACAAAAAGAAATCATTCTAAATAGAATAAAAGTTTATTTCTCACTGAAAAAGAAAAACTAAATGAGACAGTTCCAGACAAGCCCACAGGAGGCTCTGACAGAACTCAATCCCCTGTGTGGTGACCATAGGCTATTGGTTGACTCACACTGGCTAGCCACAGGGTGCAAATGAAATCCTGCATTTTCAAATGAGTATTTAATGTGTGTGTGTGTTTTTTTTCTCAAAAAGATCTGGTCATCTCCCTAACACTCACTAATTAGTATTAGTATTTTAAATTCTGCATGAGAAAGTAAAAAATCATAGTGAAAAAATTCTCTAAAGCCATAAATAACAGTGTTTCAGTTATGAAAAGCATAAAAACAGGTCAACTCAACTGTAACTGTGGGGCAGTCTCCTGGATAGAAGATTTAGGCAGGAGCTGCTGAATGGTACGGAGGTCTATATAAGAGCTCTAAAACGATCCCTACCCTTTGACCTGGTAATCTCACTTATAGGAATATATCCCAAGGAAATAATCCAAACAACAAAAGGTAATTTTGTAAGGATATTTATAGCAAAGCCATTTATAGTAGGAGTAAACTGGAAACAACCCAAGTGCCCAACAGTAAGGAGACTGGCTAAGCCAAGAATATCATATCAACTCCGTGGTGCACTGCACAGACATTAGCGCATCGAGCAGGTGGTACGTTTCAATGTGTGGAAATGTCTACATGAAATACTGTTAATTGAAAAAAGCTGAACACCAACAATTATGTGTCCAGTGATTACAACTTTGTGAAAATGTACCTGGTATTTTGAAAAGGGTCAGGAAGGCATCGAGTGATGTAAACACAGCTGAAGGTTCATTGAATTCGTTTTCTGCATTGTGGATGGCTGTGTAAGTGCATAATGTATAAAAAAGAAAGGAAGGACAGAAGAAAGAAAGAAAAAAAGAAACTACTGACTAAAAACCAGAGCTGCTATTTAAGACAATCTGTCATTTAGATGTTTATAGATTAAGAACACCAGAGAGAAATACAAGTGGGAAATCAGAAAGACCCAGGAACATCTAAATGGTAGTCTATATGCCTAATAGAAAGTCGAAATTCATTTGGAGCAAGATCCCTTCTGAATGCCTTGCAGCACTGGATCAACAATTGGAAGCCATAATGACAAGGATGTGCTCAGACTCCTACAGGGAAAGACAACTTCCCATGGCCAGCAATGTTTGTTCCCTAGCAAACCACTTCTCAAGTGATGATGTCATCATTAAGGAAAAAATCAACATTCGCAGAATTCACCATCATCCAGCAGAAAACAGCATGCCAAAACCTTTAGAATTGATTTCTGTGCATTTGCAGCACACCCTCTGGATTCTGTGGCTTAAATTAATCACTAATGAAAATTAGAAAGCATTAGTTTTGGATTGTACTTGCAGCATGGTCCCTGCAACTAAAGGAGAGAGGGTCTTGGAAAATAGGTAAAATAATTGCTTAGGACTTAGTTCTGAGGTTCACTGTAGGACATCTTCAAAGATTTTTTAAAAATCTTTTGTTCATGTTAAAAATTAGCCTCCATTATTGCTTTTATTTCTGCAGCATTTTTTACAAACGCAATTACAATTAAGAGGTGAGAATGCAAGGTTTTGGAAGAAAGAGCATTACAGGCCCATGTCTGTTGGAACATTTTAAATATTACAGGACTGAATTGGAGGCAAAATCCCCTTAAAATTATTTGAGGTCTCAAGACATCCTATATCACCATGCAAGTTGGGAAGAAACCAAAGCTGACGACAGGCAGCTAAAATGTGTTTGATCTGAAAGTTTTCATTTATGCCACCATTTTATTGCTGCAAAGGGACCACAGCAAAATGGTGGCTGCCTACACTGTATTTCTTTGAAGAGAATATATGTAAAACAGCCACCCCCTGTGAGGTGGTTAATATGCCGCCTGAGCCTTGAAAGCCGTGCCCTTCCCGATACGCAGACTGACTCTGGCATTTGTGCCGATATTGAAGTTGCAAAATCAAATATCAAGAAGCCATATTTTTTTCTCAAAAGACAACGATTTACCAGTTTAATTACACAGTGCATCCCTCTTCTTTGCATCTCCCTGTCTTCCCTCTCCCATATCCTGCTGGGGAACAGAAAGAATTCTGGTGTCATATGAAACCTAGAGCTCCAAGGAGCCTAAGTGCTTTGATTGTATTTGTGAACATGAGTTCTACTTAAAGACAAGTGACTGGATTCTGTTTTCCCTCTTTAGCCATTGTTGGAGGTTCATATGTTATGATTTTCTCTTAGTTGTTGACAAGCAGTGATTCTATCCATTTTGTGATATTTTAAAATGAGGGACTAAGGGAGTAGACACTGATCATTCCCCTTTCCCTAAACAACATCCTGGTTTTTATTCTGTATCCTTTGTCTCCATCTCCTCTCACATTCTCAGATTCTGAAGTTGTTCATCACCTTAAATTTTTCATATGCACTGATTGTGGGTATGAAATCTTTTTGTACTGATTCTTTTATTCAATCATTCTACAAACATTTGTTGACTAATCCCCATTTGCCAAGCATTGTGCTAGGTGCTATGCCAGGGGCTTAGACAGCAGCCCAGGATACACATGGCTGGCAAAAGGCTGCTAGGGCCAAACAGTGGCTGAGCTGGACTTTGGGACACAGCTGGCCAAGTGCTGGCAAGCACAGCCTTCACCCTGAACAGTGTGTGTGTGTGTGTGTGTGTGTGTGTGTGTTCCATATATGGTAGATAAGTTTCCTTGGCTGTAAAATGGAGATTATGCTTCTTGTTTTACTTTACCTCCTAGAGTTCTTATGAGGATAAAATGAGATTCAGTATGTAAGAGTGCTTTGAAAAAAGTTGAAAGCCCACAACAATATGGAGTGGTTGCTATCACCATCTTTTCCTGCGAAATCTAGACAAGACAGTATACATGCCACAAGTAGAATGTTGAACTAAATAATTTCTAAATTTTGGTAATAATTTGCTAAAAGGTAAATACAGCAATTTGCCAAAGTTAAATCAATTTAACCAAAATTTGTAAAGTTTGTCCATTAGATTCTTATATTGTTCCCGAGTTGGCCACACTTTAAGCTCTGGGTTAGCTCTGTGCATCAGAGATGTGAAAATTGACCAAAGGGAGGCTGGGTGCGGTGGTTCACGCATTCAATCCCAGCACTTTGGGAGGCCAAGGCAGGTGAATCACTTGAGGCCAGGAGTTCGAGGCCAGCCTGGCCAACATGGTGAAACCCCGTCTCTACTAAACATACAAAAACTAGCTGGGCATGGTGGCATGCTCTTGTACTCCCAGCTACTTGGGAGGCTGAGGTGGGAAGATAGCTTGAACCCGAGAGGCAGAGGTGGCAGTGAGCCGAGATTGCACTACTGCACTTCAGAGGGAGACTCCCTCTCGAAAGAAAGAAAGAAAGAAAGAAAGAAAGAAAGAAAGAAAGAAAGAAAGAAAGAAAGAAAGAAAGAAAGAAAGAAAAGAAAAGAAAAAGAAAGAAAAGCAAAAAAATTGACCAAAGGAACTCCCAAGTCAGCTTAGGCAAATGGGAGAGATGGGCAGGAGGAAGTGAAAAATGAGCTCTTTCATCACCAGTTACTTAGAGAAAAGTGTGCCATGGGGAAAGGAAGCAGGCTTGGATGCCATTTTCTTTGGTAAAAGGTAATTAAATCAGTATTAATCTTTATTCCAAAATCTTGTATAAAATTATTCTCCAGAGAAATAATATTATTAAAATATCCATACTACCCAAAGTGATCTCTATCAAAATTTCAATGCAATGGCATTCCTAGAAATAAATTTTTTAAATCCTAAAATTAATATGGTACCATAAAAGTTCCTGAATAGCCAAAGCAATCTTAACTAAAAAGAACAAAGCTAGAAGAATTACATGCCTGGATTTCAAAGTACATTACAAAGTAGTAGTAATCAAAACAGCATGATATCAGCATAAAAATAGACACATTGACCAATGGAATAAGACAGAGAGCGCAGAAATAAACCTGTATATCTACAGTCAATTGATTTTTGACCAAAGTGCAAAGAACACACAATGGGGAAAAAACAGTCTCCTAAATAAATGATGTTGGGAAAACTGGATATTCATATACAGAAGAATGAAATTGAACCCTTATTTCATACCACATACAAATATCAATTCAAAATGGATTGAATAATTAAATGTAAGACTTGAAACTATGAAACTACTAGAAGAAAATATAGGTGGCAAAGCTCCATGACATTGGTCTGGGCAGAGGCTTCTTGGATATGATCCCAAAAGCACGGACAATGAAAGCTAAAATAGACAAATGGGACTACATCAAGCTAAAAAGCTTCTGCACAACAAAGGAGACAATCACCAGAGTGTAGGGACAATATGCAGACTGGAAGAAAATATTTTAAAATCATACAATGGATAAGGGGCCAATATCCAAAATATACAAAGAACTCAAACTACTCAGTAACAAGAAAATAAATAACTCTATTGGAAATGGGCAATGGGAGACAGAGGTTGAAGTGAACTGAGATTGTGCCACTGCACTCCACTCTGGGTGACAGAATGAGACTCTGTCACAAAAAATAATGGGCAAATAATTTGAATAGACATTTCTCAAAAGAGGATATACAGGCCAGGTGCAGTGGCTCACACCTGTAATCCTAGCACTTTGGGAGGCCGAGGCAGGTGGATCACTTGAGGTCAGGAGTTCGAGACCAGCCTGGCCAATATGATGCAACCCCATCTCTACTAAAAATACAAAAATTAGTTGGGTATGGTGGTGGGCACCTGTAATCCCAGCTACACAAGAGGCTGAGGCAGGAGAATTGCTTGAATCCAGTGGGCAGAGGTTGCAGTGAGTCAAGATCATGCCACTTCACTCCAGCCTGGGTGACAGAGTGAGACTCTATCGAAGAAGAAGAAGAAGGAGAAGGAGAAGGAGAAGGAGAAGGAGAAGGAGGGGGAGGGGGAGGGGTAGCGGGAGGGGGAGGAGGAGGAGGGGGAGGAGATGTACAATTGGCAATAGATGATTTAAAAATACTCAACATTGGCTGGGCGTGGTGGTTCACACCTGTAGTCCCAGCACTTTGGGAGGCTGAGACGGGCGGATCACCAGGTCAGGAGATCGAGACCAGTCTAGCTAAGATGGTGAAACCCCGTCTTTACTAAAAATACAAAAAATTAGCCGGGCATGGTGGTGGGTGCCTGTAGTCCCAGCTACTCAGGAGGCTGAGGCAGGAGAATGGCGTGAACCCGGGAGGCGGAGTTTGCAGTGAGCCGAGATCATGCCACTGCACTCCAGCCTGGGCGACAGAGCAAAACTCCGTCTCAAAAAAAAAAAAAAAAATACTCAACATCACTAATCATCAGAGAAATGCAAATTAAAACCCCAATGAGATATCACCTCACACTTGTTAGATTGGCTGTTATCAAAAAGATGAAAAATAACAAGTGTTGGTGAGCATATGGAGCAAAGAGAACTCTCACACACTGTTGGTAGTACTGTAAAATAGTACAGCCATTTTCAAAAACAGAATGGATGTTCTTCAAAAAACTAAAAATAGAGCTACCATATGGTCCAGCAATCCCAGTATTGGATATTTATCCAAAGGAAAGAATATTAGCATCTCATAGATATCGGCACTCCCATATTCATTGCAGCATTATTCACAATAGCCAAGATATGGAATCAACCTAAATGTCCATCAATGGCTGAATGGATAAAGAAAATGTTGTACATATACATACAATAGAATATTACTCAACCATTTAAAAAAAAAAAACAAACAGGAAATTCTACAAAAGCCAAAATAGACAAATGGGATCTAATTAAACTAAAGAGCTTCTGCACAGCAAAAGAAACTACCATCAGAGTGAACAGGCAACCTACAGAATGGAAGAAAAATTTCACAATCCACCCATCTGGCAGAGGGCTAATATCCAGAATCTACAAAGAACTTAAACAAATTTACAAGAAAAACCCAAACAACCCCATCAAAAAGGGGGTGAAGGCTATGAACAGACACTTCTCAAAAGAAGACATTCATACAGCCAACAGACACATGAAAAAATGCTCATCATCACTGGTCATTAGAGAAATGGAAATCAAAACCACAATGAGATACCATCTCACACCAATTAGAATGGTAATCATTAAAAAGTCAGGAAACAACAGGTGCTGGAGAAGATGTGGAGAAATAGGAACACTTTTACACTGTTGGTGGGATTGTAAACTAGTTGAACCATTGTGGAAGACAGTGTGGCAATTCTACAAGGCTCTAGAACTAGAAATACCATTTGACCCAGCCATCCCATTACTGGGTATATACCCAAAAGATTATAAATCATGCTGCTATAAAGACACATGCACACGTATGTTTATTGCGGCACTATTCACAATAGCAAAGACTTGGAACCAACCCAAATGTCCATCAATGATACACTGGATTAAGAAAATGTGGCACATATACACCATGGAATACTATGTAGCCTTAAAAAGGATGAGTTCATGCCCTTTGTAGGGACATGGATGAAGCTGGAAACCATCATTCTGAGCAAACTATCGCAAGGACAGAAAACCAAACACTGCATGTTCTCATTCATAGGCGGGAATTGAACAATGAGAACACTTGGACACAGGGTGGGGAACATCACACACCAGGGCCTGTCGTGGGGTGGGGGGAGGGGGAAGGGATAGCATTAGGAGATATACCTAACGTAAATGACGAGTTAATGGGTGCAGCACACCAACATGGCACATGTGTACATATGTAACAAACCTGCACGTTGTGCACATGTACCCTAGAACTTAAAGTATTAAAAAAAAACCTGCATGTTGTGCACATGTACCCTAGAACTTAAAGTATAATAATAAAATAAAATAAAATAAAATAAAATAAAAAACAGGAAATTCTGTCACATGCTACAACATGGATGAACTTAGAGGACATTATGCTAAGTGAAATAAGCCAGGCGCAGAGAGACAAATATTGTATGATCTCACTTTTATGTGGAATCTCATAAAGTAAAAAGAGAGTAAAATGGTGGTTACCAGAGTCTGGGAGGGTGAGGTGGACTAAAGTTCCAGTTACATAGGAGACATAAGTTCTGGTGATCTATTGCACAGCACAGGGACTATAGTTAATAAGAATGTATTACACATTTTAAAATAGCTAAAAGAGAGGATTTTAAATGTTCTCACCACAATGAAGTGATAAATATTTGAGGTGATAGATATGTGAATTAGTCTGATTTGATCATTCCAGAATTATACATGTATCTCATTGTACCCGATGTGGGATATAATAACATCACATCATATCCCATAAATATATGCAATTATTATTTGTCAATTAAATATAAAATAAAATAGTTTTTAAAATAAGGTTAAAACAGGGCAAAGAGGAAAATATATTCATTAGAAAGTGCTAGGGTGCCTATTGAACTGAGGCAGTTTGTAATTAAGATCCTGACCTCAAGCGGTTTCTACTAAGTCGCTAAAGATCAACCACCTAAAGCTACATAAATCCACTCAAAATCAAAATGAAATGTTAGGCCTGCTTGGTAAAGCTTTATTCAAAAATGGCTGGCTGTGTTGTCCTGCAGTCTCAGGAATAGATTGTAACTTTTGAGAGAAGAGTACGGGTTTCCAAGGCACCAGACCTCTGGTGATCTCTATCTCTTATGGGGCATAGGAGTTCTTCCTCACCTTCACACATTCAGTGCTTTGTACATTCTACATTGATCCCCTAAACCTGCCATCACTACACTTACTGTGGACTACTAAACAGTCACTAAATGGGCATTTTGAGGTGTCACTTTTGGATACTACCTGTTTCAACAGCATTGCCTTCTTTGGTTACAGTGGTTCAAGTGATTTCTCTTTTTGCACTCAGTCTTTGTAAACGTGAATGGAGCCAGGTGTGGTGACTCACACCTGTAATCCCAGGACTTTGGGAGACCAAGGCAGGAGGATCGCTTGAACCCAGAAGTTCAAGACCAGCCTGGACAACATAGCGACACCTCATCTCTACTAAAAATAAAAAATTAACCAGGCATACATTCCCAGCTACTTGGGAGGCTGAGGCAAGAGGATCACTTGAGCTCAGAGAATCAAGGTTGCATTGAGCTATAATTGAGCCACTGCACTGCACTCCAGCTTGAATGACTTTGTGTCAAAAAAAAAAAAAAAAAAAAAAGGGGAAATGGAAAGTAGAAAACAGAATAATAAAAGTGTTGGAACTAGTGAAAAGAAGCTCAAGTCTCTTAAACATAATATGATTAGGATAAAGATGGGAATCATTACATGGTCAAAATTAGGGACTCATTAATCTTAGTGTTTGGACCTCATTTTTGGACATGGGCCACTGGAGGCTCAATTGTGAAGGAGAAGAATGCAATTAGAGAACATGTACAAAATGCTGTGAATGTATCATTGCCGATTGATCTGGGCTTTTCAAGAAAATTTTCAGTTTTCTGGGAACACCCCCATCCTTTCTTCATATCATGGCAGACAGTTTTTCACACATTCAAACTTCTACATACGTTTTTAGGAATACATTAGGCATGAAAACAGGAGACCAGGAATTGTGGCATCAGTTGCAGTCTAGCTAGCTTTTCTCTGTCCCACAGACATAAAAATTCAGTCCTCAAATCATACTGTTTTGCTGTCTGGAATGCCCTTCCTCTCCCTTTTCCTGTGTAAATTCTTATCCCATATTCTAGCCCTATCTCCTACAGGTAAACTGACTTGGCCACACAGCCTTCATCCCTCATTCACTTTCCTGATGTGCTCCCCACAGCAGAAATTAGTGCTTAAAGACATACTGGCTTGGAACTTTAGTGATTAGTTTGTATTTTAGTTTCATTTCCACAACTGAATCATAAGCCCTCTGGGGCAAGAATGTAACCCTTGCCTCTTCTGTATCCCCGCACAACACAGAGGATGGAGTTGGGCACTGTAATGGACTGAATTGTGCCCACCTAATATTCGAATTTTGAAATTCCAATGCCTAGTATGTCAGGATGTAACCATATTTGAAGATAAGGTTTTTAAAGAAGTGCTTAAGTTAAAATAAGGCTGGTAAGATGAGGCTCTATTTCAATCTGACCGGTGTCCTTCCAAGAAAAGGAGTAGACACAAGGATGCACATGCACAGAGGGATGGCCATGTGAGGAGCAGCCATCTGCAAGCTAAAGAGAGGTGGTCTCAGAGGAGACCAACCCTGCTGGCACCTTAATCTTGGACATCAAGCCTCCAAAACTGTGAGAAAACAATTGTCTGTTGTTTAAGCTAACCAGCCTATGGTATTTTGCTATGACAGCTCTGGCAAACTAATGCAGTTGAATAGTAGGAACTCTATAAATACTATAAATACTCCTAGGCTATCTCTCTGGAGGAAAGGAGGAATAATAAGCAAAAGGATAGTGGTTAAGTCTGTTTTCATACTGCTGTGAAGAAATACCAGATACTCCAATATGGCAATGGATTAGATGTTCGAGAGGCTAGGGGGTGGGGCAAGATGAAAAGGTAACACCGAGGTTTTGCAAACTTGTGAATGATGGTGCCATTTTTTGAAGTAAGCAATACTTGGTAAGGATCAGATTTGTTCACTTCCATCAGGTTGAGTCAGAACTTGCCCTGAAATATGTAAGAAATGTCAAGTAGCATGTTACTATGATCTTTATGGTGATAATTTTTAATTACTGCATTTTGTTCCATTGATTGTATATACTACATTTTGTTTACAATTAAGAAATGCTGAACAATTAAACTCTGTTAATTTTTTTATTAAAATAAATATTGTTATGATTTAAAAAAAAAAGAAATACCTGATACTCGGTAATTTACAAAGAAAAGACATTTAATGGACTCACAGTTTCTCATGACTGGGGAGGCCTCACAATCAAGGCTGAAGGCAAAGGAGGAGCACAGGCACAGCTTACCTGGCAGCAGGCAAGAGAGTATGTGCAGGGGAACTGCCCTTTATAAAACCATCAGATCTTGTGAGAGTTATTCACTATCACAAGAATAGCATGGGAAAAACCAACCCCCATAATTCAATTACCTCCCACTGGGTCCCTCCCATGACACGAGGGAATTATGGGAGCCATAATTTAAGATGACATTTATTGAGTATTTACTATGAGCTGGCACTGTTTATTCTGAAAGTGTTTTACATTGATTAACCTATTTAATTTCCACAACACTATGAAGGAAGTTCTATTATGGTCCCCATTTTGCAGATGAAGAAACAGAGGCCTGGAGAGGTACAATAACTTGCCCAAGTTCACACAGCTAGTATGTGGAGATGTCAGGTTCCAAATGCAGGCAGTCTGACTTTAGGCAGATACTCTTATCCTGGCTGGAGTGCAGTGGCATGATCTTGGCTCACTGCAACCTCTACCTCCTGGGTTCAAGCTATTCTCCTGCCTCAGCCTCCCAAGTAGCTGGGATTACAGGCACCGGCCACCATGCCCAGCAAATTTTTGTATTTTTAGTAGAGATGGGATTTTGCCATGTTGGCCAGGTTGGTCTCAAAATCCTGACCTCAGGTGATCTGCCCACCTTGGCCTCTCAAAGTTCTGGTATTACAGGCATGAGCCACCGTGCCCAGCCTGCAGCCCTGCTTTCTAAGACTTCTCTTCAGGCAGAACTCTCTCCAACACCTGAGGGACTCCATGTCCAGGAAACATAGTGGGGGACTTGAAGCTGTCATATGAACAATCTTGTCAGGCAACTTTCTTCCTTCTGGTTGGCAGGCACCTCTGTATCCTAAACTTGTCCCCCACCTTCTGGTTTATGCCAAGAATTCTACCATTGCCAATTAACTCTTTTGTCTTAACATTTTTTTTCTCAGAAAAATTGCAGTTTCTTCAAGGAAAGGCCAGCCATAAGCCTTAGAGCAAATCAATGCAGGGTTCTTCAGCTGTTTCTCTGAAAATGGCTATGGAAGGAAGGGAGAAGGAAGGAGGTTCAGGAAGACTAAACTAGGAACTTTGAGTTTGTATCTTAAGTGAATGCAAGTGAATGAAACAAATATAAAATCTCACTTAGTAATAATAACAGCAAATATTTAAACACTGTTTGTCTCACATCGGCTCTATGAGGGAGGTAAAATGTTAGCCCCTTTATGGAAAAACTGAGGCCCTGAGAAGTTAGATAATTTGCCTAAGCTTGTTAAGCTAGTCAAGAAGAGAGCTAGGCTTTAAAGACAGGAAGTCTGGCCCTAGAGTTCAAGTTCATAACTACCAAGTCATGGTGCCCCTCCGTACATCACCTCTCATTCCCTCCATGAGTTTTTCCTTTTGGGAGTGAGAACAGTCCACAGAGCTCAGGCAGCAAGTGGACATCAATAGAAAAGCTCCCTGAAGTAGCTACATGGTAGGTTCTCTGGACCTATTCCCTATGGGGAGGAGTATTGTCCCCACAAGGAGCCCATGGCAGAGTTAATGGGTGAATGGCAGATTTGGACTTCCCTCACCAATTTTTCTGTAAGGATCATTGCTATTTGAGTGGTGAAGTGCAGCTTGTTAAACCAGAGGGGTTCAGGATCTACAGAAAAACTGATATGACAAGACAGTTTTTATTGTCAGCTGAATAGCAGCAAAGATTGGCTGATTTGTCTGGGTAGGCAAATAAGTCCACAGGCGAACTTAAGTACATCACAGAACCTCAAAAATAGATCAGACTTTAGAGAGTCATCTGGTCCAACCACTTATAAAACACTGGAATTGACTCTAATCAACCCCCAACCCTCCACAACACATATATATCACCAGCAAGCAATAGTCTAGTTTAAAAGCCTCCAGGAATGGAGAGCTCACTGCCTCCCAGAGCTGCCATTTTTGTCTGTTGAGTACAATTTAATCCAGTTGAATAAGAGTGGATTTTGTGTCTGTCAAAAGCTCACCACTTAAGTGGCTGGGATGGAGAATTCCCAACACCTCTAACAAAGCCTCTGTCCCTGAGAGGTCATTGGCATTTAAGAGAAAAAAGGGTTCCAGATTTGTCCTGGGATGCAATAATGAAAAACCCCATTGGCTAAATGAGAAATCCCACATTCTTCCTGGAGTTCACTGATTGAGCAGGCTGCAGGGAGCTTCTGGGCTGAGCTTTTAAGGCATCTTCACTCTACCTCACTGCTCTTTGTCTGGACTCTGGGTCTCCCCCAGGATGGGACTCCTACAGTAAACCTGACAAAGGATTGCAAGTAAGGATATACTTGAAGTCCAACCTTAAATCACAGGGCTCTCTGGGACACAGCTGGGAATCACAAGCCAGGCAAACCAGCAGGTAGAAAGGGGACCTCTCTGCAGCAGCAAACACATCCCAGGGCCCCAAAGAGAACGGGTTACAAAGCAGAAAGAACTGTTTCAGAACCAGCGCAAAAAGGATTTAGGCATCAGCCTCCTTAGTACAAACTCACACTTCTCAGAGGCCTCAGCACCCCAAAGGTCACATTAGCCGAAACCCTTAACTATAATAGTCAATACCAGTTATTGAGCACTTACTCTGCACCTGGCCAGGTGCCTTGTACTTCATTTGCATGATCTCCTTTAATTCCCACAATATCATTGAAAGGTAGATGTTATTGTTTTCCTCATTCTTTAGGCTCAGTGAGGTTAGATAATATACCTAAGGCCACACAGTTGGTAAATGGCAGGGCCAGAATTTTAACCAGAACTGGAACCGAGGCTTTCCTGACTCCAGAATCTATGTGCTAATTACTTTGTCATGCTACTTGTACCAGTGAAGCTTCTACAGCCACCTTGAATCAATTTTTCACGTTGCCCTCAGAGCTACCATCTTGCTCAAATTTCCAGTTCTACTCAAAACATCCAGTGGTTCTGTTTTTGCTTTTACCACGAAGTTCAAGATCCTAAGAGTAGTATTTAAGGCCTACTCAATCTGACCACAACTTACCTTTCAGATCTATTTTCTATTACTTGCATCATCTATCCATGCCCCACCCCACCTCTTTCTCATTCTTCTTTATCCACTGGCGTTTTGATTTGTATTTGTATCTTTTTTCTTACTCCCTTCTTCTTATGCTCCAGTCATGTTGGATGATTCATCATTCTATGAAAATGCCACACACACCTCATCCTATTTTTGCTTACACTGTGTACTCTGCTTGCAAATCTCTTTCTGAAGTACCCTTGTTTTTTACTTTATAATGTTTTCACACCCTCTTGTGTTACAGTTATTCCTGCAAGAGTGCCTCTCTCAAAACAGAAAACTATTGGAACCTACTGAAATAGTGTCAATTATAACTTGAGACCTAAGTGTCCAAAGAGAGGCTGATGGAAAATATAAGCCATAGGCCTTCTCAATCAGAACTCAAAGCCTTCTGTTGAAATCTGTGGCTGAATGAGGGGCGTTGTAGGGCTAGAGATTGCTCAGCCCAAGGCCTTGCCTCCTAGCTATGGTCTCTGGCAGGCCTATGTAATAACAGTAAGTGTAATCCAGGAAAGGGAGGAAGAGAAGCCCAAGAGAGGCTCCAAGAGATCTGACAATCTTGTCTCATTCACTTCTGAATGTTCCCATCAGCTATTTCACTTCCTTTGTGGTTGCACCCATTCAAAATACCTCAGTCTTTCTCCAATCTTCTCAAAACCAAAGTTTACAAATATTTTAGGAAAATCTCTCTCTCTCTCTGTCTCCCTTTTTTTTTTTTTTTTTGAAAGAGTTTCACTCTTGTTACCCAGGCTAGATACAATGGCGTAATCTTGGCTCACTGCAACCTCTGCCTCCCAGGTTCAAGTGATTCTCCTGCCTCAACCTCCCAAGTAGCTGGGATTACAGGCACCAGCCACCATGCCCAGCTAATTTTTTTTTTTTATTTTTAGTAGTATTTCACCATGTTGACCAGGCTGGTCTCAAACTACTGACTGACCTCAGGTGATCCACCCGCCTTGGCCTCCCAAAGTGCTGGGATTACAGGCATGAGCCACCACGCCCAGCCTTAGGAGAATCTCTTTGAAAGTAGATTGCATGCAACAGCCCAGAGGAATCTCAAAATTTTAATGCTGACCAAAAGAAGCCACATACAGAAGAATACATTCTGTATCATTTCATTCAGTGAAATTCAAGAACAGGGAAACTAATCTATGATTTGAGATGTCAAAATAGTAGTTTCCTTTGAGGGAATGTTGACTGGGTGGAAGCACTGAATGAACCTTCTGGGATGCTGAAAACCTTCTCTATCTTGATTTCAGCGGTGATTATATGGATATGCATATGTACGAAAGTTTACTGAGCTGTACACTTAATGTTGATGCACTTCATTATATGTGTGTTATAACTCAGTTTAAAAAATTAAAACTCACCGCTTTCTCTGTTCTTTCTCAAATCAAACTTTCGAAATCTTTTAAACGATTTTCCTGTGTGTCTTTTGAGGGCAGACTGTATCTCTAAATCACAAAAACAACAAAAACCTTCAAAAGAGAAACAATGATTCCTCTTTCAGATCCACATACAGCTTAAGACATGGTTGGTCAAGATGATTTGAAGCTTTTGATCCTGAAGATTAGAGTTACAGAAAACATTGAGTCCCACAGAAGCTCCAAGAGCGGGTAAGTTAAAAATTTTAAATTTGATAGGACCAGATGACCTCTCAGAAACACCATTCCCCATCTCTCCTCTGCTCCTACTCATCCTTAAGCTCAGCTGAAATGTCTCCCTTCTGCAATGCATTCTCTGATCTCTTTTGTTCCCTACACTCTAAAACAGAAGTCATCCCAACTAGTTAGTAGAAGATCATGGATTGGAGCCTTGGTACATCAAAGTGTAGTCTGCAGACAAGCAGCATAGTTATTACCTGGGAGCTTATTAGAAATGGAGGATCACTGACCCCACTCAGACCTACTAAATCAGAATCTGCATTTTAACTTGATTCCAGGGTGACTTTGATGCACAATAAAAATTAAGGAGCAGTCTAAGAGAGCTCTTACTCAAATTTAAAAGCACTTCCAAATCACCTGAGGCAATGCTTACAATTGCATCCTGGATCCTACCCTGGAGATTTTGATTCAAAAGTTCTAAGACCAGGTATCTGGATTGTGACAAAGCTGGATTTTAATGTTGACAGGAAAGTTGGCTCAAACTTGAAGAGCATTTGCTAACAGAGACAACCCCACAGATAGTAACTGAGTTCCTCACTAGTCCCCAGAAGACTAATGAATAAGTATGAATCATAATTTGAGACTTAGCTATCCAAAGAGAGGCTTATAGAAAAATTAAGTCATAGGCCTTCCCATTTGGGACTCAAAGATGCCCTTTGCTTATAGCTTGGGGTCCCCAGAGAATCCCATGTCAAGTTCTCATCTCCTTTTGGCACTTTCCATACATTTCAAACAGGAGAAAACCTACCTATCCCAGGATCTCAGCATCTCAGATCAGAGACTATTCCAATAAAGTTTTAATAACAAGTGTCCATGGTAAGGGCCAAAAGGAGTGAAAGAACACAGCCACCTGTTACTGTGGGCCAAATCTCCCTGGACAACTGAAGCCACCAGTGCCTGAAGACCTCTGCCATGCCTGGCATCCTGAAGTCTGAGAACATGTAAAAGGCTCAACAGGAAATACTAGTCAATGTTAGGAGCCACTCACAGGCTGTTCAAAGTGGCAACATTCAGAATTCTCATCCATTGTTGATATCAAGTAAAGAATTTCACTAAGTATTCACTAAAGTGGCCAGTTATCAGACTGACAAAAATGGAAATGAATACTAATGCCCAGAGTTGGTAAGAGATTTTTAAAAAGAAGACACACACAACTAGGGAGAGAATAAATCAGGATAGAGTTTTTGGAAGCCATTTTGACAATACATATGCTGAAAGGGAGGTACTAAAGTGGGGTACTTGGGGTATCTTGGAGAAATTCTGAAATGACTTAAAATCTGATTGAGAATAGACTCCCCTACGTTTTTGCCAATTATATTGGCTAAAGCTGTAAAGAATGAGAACTCATATCTTAGTTCCATTTGTGTTGCTATAACAGAATAGCACAGACAGGGTACTTTATAAAGAAAAGGAGTTTATTTGGCTCAAAGTTCTGCAGGCTGCAGAGTCCAAGAACACGGCACCAGCATTTGGCAAGGACCTTTGTGCTGCATCATTCCATGGAAGAATGTGGAATGCAAGGAAGTGCAAGGGAGAGCAAGAAAGTAAGAGAAGGCCAAACTCGATTATATAACAACTCACTCTCATTATGATATTAATTCATTCATAAGGGCAGAACCCTCATGGCCTAATAACCTTTCAACGGCCCCACCTCTTTATACCATCACAATGGCAATTAAATTTCAAAATGAGTTTTGGAAGGGACATTCAAATCATACCAACAGCCATTGCTGGTGACAGTATGAAGAAATAAGCACTTTTGTTTACTACTGATAGCATTGAAATTGGTACACCCCCTTCTGGAAAGTATTTGGGAAATAATTGTCAAGAGCCTTAAACATGAGTGTTCATGCTAATCTAGCAATTCCATTCTAAGAATTTATCCAAAGGAAATAATTTAAAAGGTATGAACAGATGTCTACACAAGGATGTTTGTAACAGTTTGTGTGTAATAGTGAAAAATGGAAATAATCCAGGCCGGGCATGGTGACTCATGCCTGTAATCCCAGCACGTTTGGGAGGCCGAGGTGGGTGGATCACCTGAGGTCAAGAGTTTGAGACCAGCCTGGCCAACATGGTGAAATCCCATCTCTCCTAAAAATACAAAAATTAGCTGGGTTTGGTGGCACATTCCTATAATTTCAGCTACTTGGGAGGTTGAGGCATTAGAATCACTTGAACTCAGGAGGTGGAAGTTGCAGTGAGCTGAGATCACGCCACTGCACTCCAGTCTGGTGAGACGTCATCTCAAAAAAAAAAAAAAAAAAAAAAAAGAGAGAGAAAAGAAATAATCCACATGGACAACAATAAAGAAATTATGACACACCCATATAGTAGGATCTCATGTAGCCATGGAAAATGTTATTTCAGTGAATTTTTATGAATATATAAAGATGTTCACAATGTATCTTTAAATGAAAAATTGGTGTGTATAGTAGGATACTGTTTTTCAAAATATCCATACGACTTGTTAGCATAGGGACAAATCTGGTGTGATAGATGTCGACAGTGTTTAGTCCTTACATGGCAGATTTAGAGAGGACTTTAAAAATTATTTTTGCTTAACTAACATAGAAACAGAAAACCAAATGCCACAGGTTCTCACTTATAAGTGGGAGCTAAATGATGAGAACACATAGAGAGGAACAGCACACACTGTGGCTTATTGGAAGGTGGAGAGTGGGAGGAGGGAGAGGATCAGGAAAAATAACTAATAGGTACTAGGCTTAAAACTTAGGTGAGGAAATAATCTGTACAACAAACCTCCATGACACAAGTTTACCTATTAACAGACCTTCACCTGTACCGCTGAACTTAAAATAAAAGTTAAAAAATTACTGTTGTTTTCTTACATTTTCAAATTTTTCCAAAACAAACATGAAATTTTAGTAATATTTTAAAACAGTAATTCTAATTACCCTGGCTGATATTCCTTTAGTTTTTGAAAGAATTACTATTTTTTCATTACATATAAAAGCAGGAAACTGAGAGTGAAGTACAGTTAGTAGCCCTGTCACTTTTGTGGACACTTGTATTTAGATCTGATTCATACTTAGATGACATATCCTTCCACCCCAGTGACTCCCCCAACCATCAGATAAACTACTCACTGGGCTAGACCTCAGAGGTCCCAGACACAGCCTCAGAGATTACAGGGCAGGGCTGAAGAAAACATAAACAAATGGACATCTTTGGGAGTCAATAGAGATGCTGAGGGGACTTTATGAACTTGAGTCTCTGAAACCTATATGAAAAGCAATAATTCAGGAGTGGAGAGAGCTGCTGTCTCCCAGTAAGCCATGAAACACTCAGCCCCATGCACCCAGACTAGGGCAATGCAGAGAGGATGGCCAAAAAAGAGTATTGTCATCAGTCATCCCCAGCATGACCCTTCTGTCACCTCCAATCTTACCAAGAGCTCTACTTTTTAAACTGCTGGTCATGATCCATGGGTGGGCCATGCAATTACATGTAGCATTTTAAAAAAAAATGCAATAGAAAGAAAAGAAATGGGTTGAGGTAGAGATAGGATAATACATGATAGAAAATGTAGGAGTGTCTCCCAGGTAGTAAAAGAGTAAGTATGTTGTGAATGTGTGCGTACCAGTGGTGACGTTAAATGTATTACTCTGGGGCATGGTCACAAAGTTTGGAAGTTGAGAAACTGGAGATTTTGTATCTAGATGCTCCTGCCCACTGTACTGCAAGGAGTTGTCACTTGAAGCCCCTAACCCAGATCTGTTCCCTGTCCTCCACTTTAGATTCATTGATCAGCCTCTTTATTCACCCAGGTATCTCTTGACTGATCCTGACTTTTTAAAAACAAAGACCATATGCCATAGATGTTTTTTTTCTGAGATGATCAAAAGCCTATGTAAAATACCTATTAAGTGCTCCCCATAATCAGGGAAGAATGCTTGAATTTAAGGTACATTTTTTCACAGTTATTTATGTACAAAGGATAGATGAATTTTATTACAAAAAATCACATTTACCATTTCATATGTACAAGGGATAGATGAATTTTATTACACAAAATCCTATTTACCATTTCATACTTTTCTAAAATATTCACTTTTTTTAAAACATCTTGAATGATGATTATTACTAATAGTATGTTTGGCTTGTAGAAAAGAAATTCGTTTATTAAGTTGCTAGTAGTTTTTAAAAACTAAAGATATAACTGGATCGAGAAGTATAAGAAAAATTAAGCTTAACAAAATATCTCCTGGACTCAGTTTCTGAGCAATTGCCCTACAGTCTATAATTATGAATAAAATACCCTTTGAAAAGACCTCATTAGAATCAGAGAGAAATGAGAACAATAGGGTAGGTATTACAAAAGATTGGTTTTTCTCAGATAATTGTTTTTAATAAAATGGCAAAAGTGTAGAAAACACCAGGCAACTATAATTAGGATAATAATCTATTGTTCTACAGGAATATGTACCCTGTTGTCTCTTCTATGGGAAAGCAACAAAGAAAATGAAGTAAAATATGGGTGAATACATTTGAAGATAGTGACACATAGAACTGTAGAGGTCATTAATTAATCTTTCCTTTATGGCTGAACCAGCCAAATAACCGAGAGTGGACGTATCCTGTCTGCAGTCTCTGAGAGAACTTTACTTTTAGAGAGAAGCCCAAGGAGACTACAGAACTGCTTTCAGATACGATGATATATTTTCTGTTTGTTTCTATTTATGTGCTTAGATAGAATGATATTCAAATACTAAGTATCTTTTCTACACTTTTAAATTCTATTTTTTGTCAGTCGTTAAGTGTGTGATCCTATGATTCATTTCTTTAGTTGGGAGAAATTCCAGGAATGGTGGATCCATGAAGCTGGGTCTTAATTTGATCATGGCTTTGACAGAGATGTGTTTTCAAAACAGGATACTTAATGATATACAACACAACTCAGTGAAAGGATCTGATTTTCATTACCATTTTCCAGATTAAAAAAGAGGGGAGTAAATCAAGCTATCTCCCCAGCTCCGGGCTGGGAAAGAGAGGAGCACCTTCGCCCCCAGAGTTCCTATCCCCTGGCTGTTCTGGAAAAGAGGACAGCCAGACCTTTCCCTAGTACCTATGGAAGAGCATGCTCTTGTCTGTCCCAGAGACACTGCCACTGCGTGATGGACCTGCAGGCCTGACATGAAGGTTATGCCAAACAAGTTTCAAAAGAGGTCCTTGCCTGCCAGGCCACAACTCTTTCTTCTCTCTTGAAGCTATAGACCCTCAAAAAGCAGTTTGCTTTCCTAGGTCCTGACCATCCTGATTTAAGTAAAAATTTAAGTATTGGCAGTATTGTTCAGTAATTAATAGCACAGGCTCTGGAGCAGGACTGCGTAAGTTCATGTTCTCTGCTATCTACAGCTGTGGGATCTTGGTCAATCCTTTAACTTCTCTGAGCCTCAATTTATTCATCTGTAAAATGGGAGTGAACATAGTGAATATTTCAAAAAGCCATGATGTGGATGAAATAATTAAATGTAGGTAGAATTATTAGCCTAAAACATAATGAGTATTTAATAAATATTAATTATTTTTATAATTGTCATCAACTAGTGGGAATATTCATCTCCCTTCTTTTTCAGTTGAACAGGAGTGTTGGGACTTCATAAGGAAGAACTAAGTGACCATCACTCAAAAAGAAGTTACAGTGGTTGGTTTTCCATATCAACAGAATCTTCACTGCCTCTTACATTACGTGACTCCTGCCACAACAATGTGCATACAACACATACTCCTACATACACACACTCACCTGGTGGTACATTTAAACTATTAGGTTGGTGCAAAAATAATTGCATGTTTTGCCATTTAAAAGTAATGGCAAAATCGCAATTACTTTTGCACCAACCTAATAATGTCAACTCAGTTTGCTATGAGGGCCTTGAATTGAGGGCAGGTATGTGTGTGTATACATATGAGTGTGTCTTTGTTTGCCAACGTTAAATAAATGGATCTTTGACTGGGCATGGTTGTTCATGCCTGTAATCCCTGCACTTGGCGAGGTTGAGGCAGGTGGATCATTTGAGGTCAGGAGTTGGAGACCAGTCTGGCCAGCACGGCGAAACCATGTCTCCACTAAAAATACAAAAATTAGCCACATGCCTGTAATCCCAGCTATTTGGGAGGCTGAGGTAGGAGGATTGCTTGACCCTGGAAAGCGGAGGCTGTAGTGAGCCGAGATCGTGTCACTGTGCTCCAGCCTGGGCGACAGAGAGAGACTTTGACTCAAAAAAAAAAAAAAAAAAAAAAAGGAGCTTTGCTTTGAGGAGAGTCCTTTGAGCTTCTCCAAGTATGTTGGATTCCCTTCCACACCTTTGCTGCCAAATGGAGGCATTTCCATTTGAAGAAGAAGTATTTTACTTCTGCTTCAAACATTCCCAGAATGAACTCACTATGCCCTGAGGCAGCAAAATCTATCTTTAGCCAACTCTTATCGCTTTTAGATTTTGATCTAAAATCTGCTTTCTTCTAGCTACATTTAGATCTTAGGTTGGCCTCCTCAGGAGCCCTAACAGCACAGAGTAAAATAATGCCATTTACATCATGAACATTAGCAAGGAAAGTCTTATTCCTTCCAAAGGAAGGGATGGAATATTTCTGATACTGGTGCCTTGGATGGGCAACTGGTTATCTTGAACCCGAATCCCTGCTGGTCAGGGCAGCTCCCTTGGCTTTGTATCCCCTCTAGGAGCAATTTTCCACTTCTTTTTTTTCCTGACTGCTCTAGGCCCAGCTTGGGTACACAACATCCTCTGTCTCACTTGACCTGACATGGGGTTTTCATTGTGGTCCCCTCAGAAATACAGGTTGTTGTGACTCACCTTGGGGTATAAATACTGATGGTCAAGAGCCTGGAAGCCTAGATTTTTCAAGAAGCAGCAGCATTACCTCTCATTCCCCTACCACACACACAGTTTGGCAGTGCCATATTCCCCAGACTGACCCACAAGCCGCTTGGGCTGCTCCCTCTTTAAGTGCTGTTGATTTGGTTTAAGCCCATTAGTGATCATTTGCCCATCACTGCTGGCAAATCCTAAAGCTGGTGGATTGCTGAGGAGGAGGGGAACACAAATGTGTGCACATGTGTGTGTTTCAGTGGTGGACGGAATCACTTGCACCCATGAATGGCAGCTCCACTTCTGTATTTTATGTTCCCAATTTCCTTCTAAACTGTAATTTCTTTTGATCTCGTATCAGTTATATATATATATATTTATTCCACACCCTGCAAATTTATGAGGTCATTTTAGTTGCTTAAAATACAACATTATCACAAGCTTTCTTATCTATTATTTAATTAACACAATTATATAGCAGAACATTGGCCATTGCACAGTATCAGCTCCTGCTGCCCTAGAAAGACTTCATAACCAAGTATTAAAGGCATTTTTCCATCTTTTCCACCTGCTGTGGAAAGGGAGCAAGTGTTCATGCAGCTCTCCAACTTTTAAACAGTAACTTTTTGGTTAAATAAAATAGTGTTTCTAAATAAACACTCAGCAATTTTGTTTTCTAAATTGAAGAAAGGGATGGAAAGGGGGACTAGAATGTATTGTATCTCAGTGATGTGCTAGACGTTTTACTTACATAAGTAGTAAAATGTCCAAGAAGAGTTTTGTCTAGTAAAAATAAAGGAATATTTTTATTTCCCAATGTTAAGAAAATGAAATACATTATTAAACCTCAGTTGTACTTAAAATCAATTTATACCATAATTTCTCAGGGTTGGTTTTGGTGAGCACTAGTACTTTTAAAAACTTTTTATTTTGGCTGGGTTCGGTGGCTCACGCCTGTAATCCCAGCACTTTGGGAGGCCGAGATGAGAGGATCACGAGGTCAGGAGATTGAGACCATCCTGGTTAACACGGTGAAACCCCATCTCTACTAAAAATACAAAAACAAAATAGCCAGGCGTGGTGGCGGGCGCCTGTAGTCCCAGCTACTCGAGAGGCTGAGGCGGGAGAATGAAAAACAAAACAAAACAAAACAACAAAAAAAACTTTTTATTTTGAGTTCATTTCCGATTTATAGAAGAATTGCAGAGTGCAGAGAATTTCTGCATATTGTTCAATTTACCCTCTCCTGATGTTAACATCTTATATAACCAGGGTAAATTTGTCAAAACTAAGAAATTAGCATTAGCAAAATGTAATTAACTCCAGACTTTACTTGGATTTCACCAGTTTTTTCACTAACGTCCTTTTTTTCTTTTCCAGGCCCCAATCCAGGATCCTACATGGCATTGAGTCACCAAAGCTTAATCTTCCAATCTGTAACAATTTCTAGGTCTTTCATTGTCTTTCATGACCTTGACACAGATGGACACTAATAATTTTTTTTTTTTTTAGACGGAGTTTCACTCTTGTCACCCAGGCTGGAGTGCAATGGCATGATCTCAGCTCACTGCAACCTCCATCTGCCCGGTTTAAATGATTCTCCTGCCTCAGCCTCCCAAGTAGCTGGAATTACAGGCATCCACCACCACGCCTGGCTAATTTTTGTATTTGTAGTAAAGACAGGGTTTCACCATGTTGGCCAGGCTGGTCTTGAGCTCCTGATCTCAGGCAATCCACCTGCCTCAGCCTCCCAAAGTGCTGGGATTACAGACGTGAGCCACCACGCCAGGCCTAATTTTTAAAAGTCTACTGTAAAGGAAAAAAGGAATTCTGTGGTCAATTATTTCTTTTTGCATTTCCTAAACACATGAAGGAAGTATAAATCAAAACCATATTGAGGTATCACCTCTTTCTTGTTAGAATGGCTATTATCAAAAAGATAAAAGATAGACAAAATGTGTTGACAAAGATGTGGAGAAAAGGTAGCCCCTGCATACTGTTCATGGGAATGTAAATTAGTACAGCTATTAATGGAAAACAGTATGGAGATTCTTCAGAAAAATTAAAATTGAACTATCATATGATCCAGCAATCCCTCTTCTGGGTATATATCCAAAGGAAATAAAATCAGCACCTCATAGAGATACCTGCACTCCCATGTTCATTGCAGTGTTATTCACAATAGCCAAGACATGAAAACAGTCTGTCCGTTGATGGACAAATGGATAAAGAAAATGTGATAAACATACACAATGGAATATTATTCAGTCTTACAAAAGAAGGAAATCCTGACATTTGTGGCAACATGGATGAACCTGGGGACATTAAGTGAAATAAGCCTGACATAGAAAGACAAATACCACATGATCTCACTCATATGTGGAATATAAAAAAGTTGATTTCATAGAAGTAGAGAGTAGAATTGGTGGTTACTAGAGGTTGGCATGGCTATGGAGGAGGGAAGGTTGGGGAGATGTTGCTCAATGGGTATGTAATCATAGATAGGAGGAGTAAGTTCGAGAGATCTATAGGACAGTATGGTGACTGTAGTTAATGGTGATATGTTGTATTCTTTAAAAAGGCTAAGAGAATGGATGTTAAATGTTGCCATAGCAAAAATTATAACTATGTGAGGCAATGAATTTGTTAATTGACCAGGTTGAACCATTCCACAACGTACATATATACGCTTCAGAATATCATGCTGTACACAATACATACAATTTTATGTCAATTTTAAAAATAAAGAAATTTGAAAAAATAAAGACTTCCTAGAGACTAGAAGAATATGTTAATATGTGTTATAAACATTCAAGAGGGACCTACAATATGTAGCACTTCCTAAACATTTGGCCACAGAGGCCAGGCTTCACAGAGCCTGTCTTGGGACTAGGGCTCTGAGGAATCCATAAGGATTTTTATTAGAGTAATCTAATAAGCAGGAAGGCCTGCTCTTCCTATCTCTAGTCCTGTACACATTCCTTCCATTCCCCAGTCAACCACTGCAATGAGCTTTCCAAAGTGCGAAACTGCTCCAAAAACTTTATGTAGCTTACCCTCAGTTACAGGACTGGAACTCAAATGCTGCAGCCATGTGTGTCTTCCTGCAGTCCCCTCTAAACATTGCTCTCCAGACACACTAAGTGCTCAGGTATCTCCCAAATCTGTCTCTGGCCTTTCAACACTCGCACTTTGCCCTTCATTACCCCACCTTTGGTCTATCAAAACCCATGTCATCCTTCAGGCTCATTATAAATGTTATCTCCTCTCTGAATCTTCCCTCCCTCTACCACTCCTCCAAGCCCAAGCTCAGAATGAATCTCTCCACTCCTGGTTTTTATAATCGTATCTACTTGCATCACCTACAGCACTCATCTCATATTGCCGCTTATAAGAGTTAGCTGCATGTGCAGGCCCTGCCCCGGGGTGTGAGCTCCCTGAAAGTAAGAAATGGACCTTGTTTGCCATTAATAGCTCACTCCTGATTTTGTCCTTTGCACAAAATAGGGGCTCATTAAGTGCTTGATGAATGACTGAACAAAACTCTCTAACACTTTATACTTTATTTATTTATTTATTTATTTATTTATTTATTTTGAGACAGTTTCTTGCTCTGATATCCAGGCTGGAGTGAGTGGCTCAATCTCAGCTCACTGCAACCTCCACCTCCCAGGTTCAAGCAATTCTCGTGCCTTAGTCTCCTGAGTAGCTGAGACTACAGGCATGCACCACCAAGCCCGACTAATTTTTGAATTTTTTGTAGAGACGGGGTTTCGCCATGTTGTCCAGGCTGATCTTGAACTCCTGACCTCAAGTGATCTGCTTGCTTCAGCCTCCCAAAGTACTGGGATTACAGGTGTGAGCCACCGTGCCCGGCCAACACTTTACACTTTACAAGTCTCTCATTTAAGACTCACAATAACCCTGTGAAGAAGGAGTTATAATTATTTCCAGTTTACAGTTGAGGAAACTGAGACACAGATTGGTTAAGTGACTTGCCTGGGTGTCATGTAACTAATCAGGTATTGAGCAATATTTCCTGATTCCAGTCAGTAACTGTATTCCCTTTAACCTCTCCTTATGACCTTCTTGAGTAAGTGAGCAAGTGGACATCAAACATTACGCATCTACCGTGTACTAAATGAGAACTAGGATATGGGTGACCCAGAAATGAATAAGAATGGAGGAGCATTTATGTTAGAACAGATAAGAGTGGCATCTTTTATAGACAAAAACAGCCTGACCAGTGAAAGGCAGTAAGAAGTTAAGAGGATAAGAAATAGCTTAGAGGCAGCAATGAGTTGGTGGCAACCAGAGGAAGAGAGCTACTGGTTGTCAAAGATCAGGCAAGCTCAGAAGAGCTGTGTCAAACTGGAAATCTGTTCAGAGACAGTGATGAAGCCAACACTCTTTGATTGCCTAAAATTGGCTGTGCAGAAATGGATGGCAATGGAGACGTTTGCTACTAGGGAGAGAATATACTTTAAATTTAATGAGGACAACTCCAGAAGCCCTGCTGATTCCTGATTGATTAAGTACCAAGGCGCCTCACTTAACTTGCAGGCACAGCTGTCTGCACTGAGCTTCGGTTGGGTATTGGGCAGCAGTTTGACCCACAAGGAAATAGTCTCTGCCTTTTTGCCTGTTTGCATTTTCACCTCCTGGATGGCAAGTGGGAAAAGGAGCAAGCCCACAGCCTTGCAACCTACCGAAAGGTTATTTTGTCCAAGGCAAATGTTGCCTATTGAATTCTCACCAGCCTGATTAGAGAGGATTATTCTGAAGGTCTGTGAAGCATCTAGTAACCAATCTTCCTATTTTTGAATAGCTATCGAATGGATAATTTCCATACCCATTATCAAAATGATATGCTGGAGGTGAAATTTAGCTGTATTGTATTTGATCAGTAATTGCAGAAATGTTTCCCTCAGATTTAATGCCTTATTGGCAGCAGGTCTCCCTACAGGCGCAAAAGACTTTGGGATACTTTTTGGTTGACACACATGCTTTATTATTGCAATATTTTTGTTGCAGTGGGAGGGAAAAACAGGATTTATTTGGGCATCTAAAAATAACTGAAAGTTTCTTTATCCACCTCACGAGAGCAGCATTTGGCAACACAGCATTTTCCACTGGTAACAGTAAGTGAATAATATATCTCCTCATCACCCAAGCCTCAGTGCTCTGGAACAAGAGCAGACCCCGAGGCTCCCACTGGCCAGCAAGTCCGGTGACAACAGCCATTCATTTAGGTCCCTGTTACTAGAAATAAGTGGACAAGGAAATGAAGGTTGAGAGATTCGACTATGGAATGGTAACTCAATTCCTGAGGTTCACTTCATGCCTCCGCATTGCAAGATTCTAGATCAGCCACTGCCAACAGATGTAAAATGCAAGCCACATAGGTAATTTTTATTTCTCCAGTAGTCTCGTTAAAAAAGGTAAAAAGAAACAGATGAGATCAATTTGAAAATACATTTTATTTAACAGAATATATCTAAAATATTATCACTTTAACATAAAAGCAATATAAAATTATTAATAAGAAAGCATCAGCTGTAGTAGATGTGGAGAGGGACAAGCAATGGGTGGGGCCCTAGGACTCCCAAGATTATATGCCCTTTGTCTTCAGCTACCAGAGAGGATAGGGAAGGACCATCAGGTGGGGACGGGGCTAGGCATGTCTGAGCTCAGACTCTCTTTGGGCGTGTCTTGCTTTGGCTGCTGAGGGGGATGGAGGTGAGAGTCCCAGGTCTCTGGAGTTGTGTACCTAGGACTACTATGGCTGCTTCTGCTGAGTCATGCAGGTTGTCAGGGAGGTCAGGGAAAGCAGGCAGTCACAGGCCTCACCTAGCTCCCACTCAAACCGAAGGACTGGTCCCACTCCCACCGCGTCCCCAACAGCCCTGAGTCTGTTTCCAGGCGGAGGCCGAGATGGGCTTGAAAACTTGCCGAGGCTTTCTGCCTCACAGCTGCAAAAGGAAAGGGCTTTAGTTCTTCCCCTGCCTGTGAAGTCTGCATGCTGGATTCACACCCTCCCCAGAGTTCTGGCCAGGAGGCTTCTCTCCCCACCCACTTGAATTGTTACAAAGTTCAGCTAGAGAATTCCTTCTCCCTGTGGAGTTTTACACCCTGCTCCTCTGGCCACTCTCCCGATGGATCCCTGTGGTGCCAGGTAGGAATGGTCTGCTTGGGGAACCAGCAAGCTCCCAGGGCATTTCTGCTGCTCCGTTTACCCCTGTATTTTGCTGGGCTTGGCTCTCTAACTTGACTCAGCTCCAGGTAAAGTGGGAAACTTCTCCTGCAAACAGATCTTCAGCTTCTTCAGTGGGGGCGCACGTTCGGGAGAGGAGGGTCTCCCTTTCCCACTTTCGTTGTTGGGTCACTAACAGTATTTGGGGTATCTCCCAGGTCCTGCAGGAGCAGTCCGCTTCCTTCAGAGGGTCTCTGGGTCCTCTCAGGATTGCTTATTTGTTCTTGCAGTTGATCTGAAGCTAAAATTCACAATGCGCACAACCTATCAAAACCTCTGGGATACAGCTAAGGTGGTGCTAAGAGGAAAGTTCATAGCCCTAAATGCCTACATCTAAAAGTCTGAAAGAGCACAAGCAGACAATCTAAGGTCACACCTAAAGGAATTAGAGAAACAAGAACAAACCAAACCCAAACTCAGCAGAAGAAAGGAAATAACAAAGTTCAGAGCAGAACTAAATGAAATTGAAACAAACAAACAAAAAATACAAAAGACAAATGAAACAAAAAGCTGGTTCTTTGAAAAGATAAATAAAATTGATAGACCATTAGCAAGATTAACCAAGAAAAGAAGAGAGAAAATCCAAATAACCTCACTAAGAAACGAAACAGAAGATATTACACCCGACACCACTGAAATACAAAAGATTATCCGAGGCTACTATAAATATTGTCACGCACATAAACTAGAATACCTAGAAGAGATTGATACATTCCTGGAAAAATACAACTCTCCTAGCTTAAATCAGGAAGAATTAGATACCCTGAACAGACCAAAACCAAGCAGCAAGATTGAAACAGTAATTTAAAAATTACCAACAAAAAAAGTGCAGCACCAGACGGATGCACAACAGAATTCTACCAGACATTCAAAGAAGAATTGGTACCAATCCTTTTGACACTATTCCACAAGATAGAGAAAGAAGGAACCCTCCCTAATTCATTCTATGAAGCCAGCATCACCCTAATACCAAAACCAGGAAAGAACACAACCAAAAAAGAAAACTACAGACTGATATCCTTGATGAACATAGATGCTAAAATCCTTAACAAATACTAGCTAAACGAATCCAACAACATATCAAAAAGATAATACCATAATCAAGTGGGTTTCACAAAAGGGATGCAGGGATGGTTTAACATACACAAGTCAATAAATGTGATACACCACATAAACAGAATTAAAACAAAAATCATATGAACATCTCAATAGATGCAGAAAAAACATTCAACAAAATCCAGCATCCCATTATGAGTAAAACTCTCAGCAAAATCGGCATACAAGGGACATACCTTAATGTAATAAAAGCCATCTATGACAAACCTACAGCCAACATAATACTGAAAGGGAAAAGCTGAAAGCATTCCCTCTGAGAAATTGAATGAGACAAAGATGTCCACTCTCACCACTCCTCTTCAACATAGTCCTGGAAGTCCTAGTCAGAGCAGTCAGACAAGAGAAAGAAATAAAGGGCATCCAAATCGGTAAAGAGGAAGTCGAACTGTCACTGTGTGCTGATGATATGATCGTTTACCTTGAAAACCCAGAGGACTCTTCCAGAAAGCTCCTAGAACTGATAAAAGAATTCAGCAAAGTTTCCAGATACAAGATTAATGTACACAAATCAGTAGCTCTTCTATACACCAACAGTAACCAAGAGGAGAATCAAATCAAGAACTCAACCCCTTTTAAAATAGCTGCAAAATAAAATAAAATAAATACTTAGGAATATACCTAACCAAGGAGTCAAAAGACCTGTACAAGGAAAATTACACAACACTGCTGAGAGAAATCATAGATGACAAAAACAAATGGAAACACATTCCATGTTCATGGACGGGTAGAACCAATATTGTGAAAATGATCATATTGCCAAAAGCAATCTATAAATTCAATGCAATCCCCATCAAAATACCACCATCATTCTTCACAGAGTTAGAAAACACAATTCTTTTTTTTTTTTTTTTTATAAGTTCTAGGGTACATGTGCATAACGTGCAGGTTTGTTACATATGTATACTTGTGCCATGTTGGTGTGCTGCACCCATCAACTCGTCAGCACCCATCAACTCGTCATTTACATCAGGTATAACTACCAGTGCAATCCCTCCCCCCTCCCCCCTCCCCATGATAGGCCCCGGTGTCTGATGTTCCCCTTCCCAAGTCCAAGTGATCTCATTGTTCAGTTCCCACCTATGAGTGAGAACATGTGGTGTTTGGTTTTCTGTTCTTGTGATAGTTTGCTGAGAATGATGGTTTCCAGCTGCATCCACGTCCCTACAAAGGACACAAACTCATCCTTTTTTATGGCTGCATAGTATTCCATGGTGTATATGTGCCACATTTTCCTAATCCAGTCTGTCACTGATGGACATTTGGGTTGATGCCAAGTCTTTGCTATTGTGAATAGTGCCACAATGAACATACGTGTGCATGTGTCTTTATAGCAGCATGATTTATAATCCTTTGGGTATATATCCAGTAATGGGATGGCTGGGTCATATGGTACTTCTAGTTCTAGATCCTTGAGGAATCACCACACTGTTTTCCATAATGGTTGAACTAGTTTACAATCCCACCAACAGTGTAAAAGTGTTCCTATTTCTCCACATCCTCTCCAGCACCTGTTGTTTCTTGACTTTTTAATGATTGCCATTCTAACTGGTGTGAGATGGTATCTCATTGTGGTTTTGATTTGCATTTCTCTGATGGCCAGTGATGATGAGCATTTTTTCATGTGTCTGTTGGCTGTATGAATGTCTTCTTTTGAGAAATGTCTGTTCATATCCTTTGCCCACTTTTTGATGGGGTTGTTTGTTTTTTTCTTGTAAATTTGTTTGAGTACTTTGTAGGTTCTGGATATTAGCCCTTTGTCAGATGAGTAGATTGCAAAAATTTTCTCCCATTCTGTAGGTTGCCTGTTCACTCTGATGGTAGTTTCTTTTGCTGTGCAGAAGCTCTTTAGTTTAATTAGATCCCATTTGTCAATTTTGGCTTTTGTTGCCATTGCTTTTGGTGTTTTAGACATGAAGTCCTAGCCCATGCCTATGTCCTGAATGGTATTGCTTAGGTTTTCTTCTAGGGTTTTTATGGTATTAGGTCTAACATTTAAGTCTCTAATCCATCTTGAATTAATTTTCGTATAAGGAGTAAGGAAAGGATCCACTTTCAGCTTTCTACTTATGGCTAGCCAATTTTCCCAGCACCATTTATTAAATAGGGAATCCTTTCCCCATTTCTTGTTTTTCTCAGGTTTGTCAAAGATCAGATGGCTGTAGATGTGTGGTATTATTTCTGAGGGCTCTGTTCTGTTCCATTGGTCTATATCTCTGTTTTGGTACGAGTACTATGCTGTTTTGGTTACTGTAGCCTTGTAGTATAGTTTGAAGTCAGGTAGCATGATGCCTCCAGCTTTGTTCTTTTGACTTAGGATTGTCTTGGCAATGCGGGCTCTTTTTTCGTTCCATATGAACTTTAAAGCAGTTTTTTCCAATTCTGTGAAGAAACTCATTGGTAGCTTGATGGGGATGGCACTGAATCTACAAATACTTTGGGCAGTATGGCCATTTTCACAAGATTGATTCTTCCTATCCATGAGCATGGTATGTTCTTCCATTTGTTTGTGTCCTCTTTTATTTCACTGAGCAGTGGTTTGTAGTTCTCCTTGAAGAGGTCCTTTACATCCCTTGTAAGTTGGATTCCTAGGTATTTTATTCTCTTTGAAGCAATTGTGAATGGAAGTTCATTCATGATTTGGCTCTCTGTTTGTCTGTTACTGGTGTATAAGAATGCTTGTGATTTTTGCACATTAATTTTGTATCCTGAGACTTTGCTGAAGTTTCTTATCAGCTTAAGGAGATTTTGGGCTGAGACAATGGGGTTTTCTAAATATACAATCATGTCATCTGCAAACAGAGACAATTTGACTTCTTCTTTTCCTAACTGAATACCCTTTCTTTCTTTCTCTTGCCTGATTGCCGTAGCCAGAACTTCCAACACTATGTTGAATAGGAGTGGTGAGAGAGGGCATCCCTGTCTTGTGCCAGTTTTCAAAGGGAATTTTTCCAGTTTTTGCCCATTCAATATGATATTGGCTGTGGGTTTGTCATAAATAGCTCTTATTATTTTGAGATACGTTCCATCAATACCGAATTTATTGAGCGTTTTTAGCATGAAGGGCTGTTGAATGTTGTCAAAGGCCTTTTCTGCATCTATTGAGATAATCATGTGGTTTTTGTCTTTGGTTCTGTTTATATGCTGGATTACGTTTATTAATTTGCGTATGTTGAACCAGCCTTGCATCCCAGGGATGAAGCCCATTTGATCATGGTGGATAAGCTTTTTGATGTGCTGCTGGATCCGGTTTGCCAGTATTTTATTGAGGATTTTGCATAGATGTTCATCAGGGATATTGGTCTAAAATTCTCTTTTTTTGTTGTGTCTCTGCCAGGCTTTAGTATCAGGATGATGTTGGTCTCATAAAATGAGTTAGGGAGGATTCCCTCTTTTTCTATTGATTGGAATAGTTTCAGAAGGAATGGTACCAGCTCCTCCTTGTACCTCTAGTGGAATTCAGCTGTGACTCCATCTGGTCCTAGACTTTTTTTGGTTGGTAGGCTATTAATTATTGCCTCAATTTCAGAGCCTGCTATTGCTCTATTCGGGGATTCAGCTTCTTCCTGTTTTAGTCTTGGGAGAGTGTGAGTGTCCAGGAAATTATCCGTTTCTTCTAGATTTTCTAGTTTATTTGCGTAGAGGTGTTTATAGTATTCTCTGATGGTAGTTTGTATTTCTGTGGGGTCGGTGGTGATATCCCCTTTATCATTTTTTATTGCGTCTATTTGATTCTTCTCTCTTTTCTTCTGTATTCGTCTTGCTAGCGGTCTATCAATTTTGTTGATCTTTTCAAAAAACCAACTCCTGGATTCATTGATTTTTTGGAGGGTTTTTTGTGTCTCTATCTCCTTCAGTTCTGCTCTGATCTTAGTTATTTCTTGCCTTCTGCTAGCTTTTGAATGTGTTTGCTCTTGCTTCTCTAGTTCTTTTAATTGTGATGTTAGAGTGTCAATTTTAGATCTTTCCAGCTTTCTCTTGTGGGCATTTAGTGCTATAAATTTCCCTCTACACACTGCTTTAAATGTGTCCCAGAGATTCTGGTATGTTGTATCTTTGTTCTCATTGGTTTCAAAGAACATCTTTATTTCTGCCTTCATTTTGTTATGTACCCAGTAGTCATTCAGGAGCAGGTTATTCAGTTTCCATGTAGTTGAGCGGTTTTGATTGAGTTTCTTAGTCCTGAGTTCTAGTTTGATTGCACTGTGGTCTGAGAGACAGTTTGTTATAATTTCCATTCTTGTACATTTGCTGAGGAGTGCTTTACTTCCAATTATGTGGTCAATTTTGATATAAGTGTGATGTGGTGCTGAGAAGAATGTATATTCTGTTGATTTGGGGTGGACAGTTCTGTAGATGTCTATTAGGTCTGCTTGCTGCAGAGATGAGTTCAATTCCTCGATATCCTTGTTAACTTTCTGTCTCGTTGATCTGTCTAATGTTGACAGTGGGGTGTTTTAGTCTCCCATTATTATTGTATGGGAGTCTAAGTCTCTTTGTAAGTCTCTAAGGACTTGCTTTATGAATCTGGGGGCTCCTGTATTGGGTGCATATATATTTAGGATAGTTAGCTCTTCCTGTTGAATTGATCCCTTTACCATTATGTAATGGCCTTCTTTGTCTCTTTTGATCTTTGACGGTTTAAAGTCTGTTTTATCAGAGACTAGGATTGCAACCCCTGCTTTTTTTTGTTCTCCATTTGCTTGGTAGATCTTCCTCCATCCCTTTATTTTGAGCCTATGTATGTCTCTGCATGTGAGATGGGTCTCCTGAATACAGCAGACTGATGGGTCTTGACTCTTTATCCAGTTTGCCAGTCTGTGTCTTTTAATTGGAGCATTTAGCCCATTTACATTTAAAGTTAATATTGTTATGTGTGAACTTGATCCTGCCATTATGATATTAACTGGTTATTTTGCTTGTTAGTTGATGCAGTTAGAAAACACAATTCTAACATTCATATGGAACCAAAAAAGAGCCCGCATAGCCAAAGCAAGACTAAGCAAAAAGAACAAATCTGGAGGCATCACACTACCTGATATCACACTACATTATAAGACCATAGTCACCAAAACAGTGTAGTAGTGGTATAAAAATAGGCACATAGGCCAGTGGAACACAGTAGAAAACCCAGAAATAAATCCAAATCCTTACAGGTAACTGATTTTCGACAAAGCAAACAAAAACATAAAGTGGGGAAAGGACACCTTATTCAACAAATGGTGCTGGGATAATTGGCTAGCCACATGGAGGAGAATGAAACTGGATCTTCATCTCTCACCTTATACAAAAATCAACTCAAGATGGATTAAGGACTTAAACCTAAGACCTGAAACTATAAAATTCTAGTAGATAATATTGGAAAAACCCTTCTAGACATTGGCTTAGGCAAGGATTTCATGACCAAGAACCCAAAAGCAAATGCAATAAAAACAAAGATAAATAGCTGGGACCCAATTAAACTAAAGGGAACACTTCTACATTACTGGTGGGAGTGTAAACTAGTAGAGCCACTATGGAAAACAGTGTGGAGATTCCTTATATATATAACCAGTATATATACACACACACACACACACACACACACACACACAATGGAATACTACACAGCCATAAAAAACAATGAATTAGCATTTGCAGTGACCTGTATGAGACTGGAGACTATTATTCTAAATGAAGTAACTCAGGAATGGAAAACCAACCATGGTATGTTCTCACTGATATGGGGAGCTAAGCTATGAGGACGCAAAGGCATAAGAATTATACGATGGACTTTGGGGACTTGGGGGGAAGAATGGGAGGGGGGCAAGGGATAAAAGACTACAAATATGAGACTGGGAGGAGCAGTGGCTCACACCTGTAATTTCAGCACTTTGGAAGGCCGAGGTGGGCAGAGAATCACCTGAGGTCAGGAGTTCAAGACCAGCCTGGCCAACATAGTGAAACCCTGTTTCTACTAAAAATACAAAAATTTGCTGGGCATGGTGGCACACACCTGTAATTCCAACTATTGGGAGGCTGAAACAGGAGAATCGCTTGAACCCGGGAGGTGGAGTTTGCAGTGAGTTGAGATCACGCCACTGAACTCCAGCCTGGGTGACAGAGCAAGACTCCATCACACACACACACACTCAAAAAGGCTACAAATGTGATGCAGTGTATACTGCTCAGGTGATGGGTGCACCAAAATCTCACAAATCACCACTAAAAAACTTACTCATGTAACCAAATACCATCTGTATCCCATTAACTTATGGAAAAACAAAATAAAATAAAATAATTAATTAGATAACTTTCATCTTTTTTTTATACTAACTCTTTGAAATCAAGTGTGTATTTTACCCTTATGGCATATCTCAATACGAATTAGTCACATTTCAATTTGATGTGTCTACTTGGCATTAAAAACTCTTGGCTAATTTTTTCCACTGAATTGACTGAAAGAGCTGGTATTTTGGCCAGTATGAGACTAGTGGCCACTGTATTGCACATTGTGGGTCTAGCTCCAGTTACATACCAGGGATTGCAGTTTCCAATTACTCACTGATTTGAACTGGTCCGTATGGTTTGCTCTATCCCTAGGGAAAAGCTCAGATTGTCCTCACCTTTTATATGGGGCTCTGTCCTCATTCTATCCTATGCAGACCCTGTCAAGGCTGTCAAATCCAAGCGTCAAAATCATCTGCTGACAGTCAGGGCAAGTAACATTGCAAAATAATTATTTACGCAAGAAAGGAAAAGGCAGATCCCCACATCACTTTCAGCAGGAAAAGAAGATAGAAATCCAGGCAGCTATACAGCCTCCCAAGTCTAAACCAGGAAGAAGTCGAATCCCTGAATAAACCGATAACAAGTTCTGAAGTTGAGGCAGTAATTAATAGCCTACCAACCAAAAAAAGTCCAGGACCAGATGGATTCACAGCCGAATTCTACCAGAGTCACAAAGAAGAGCTGATACCATTCCTTCTGAAACTATTCCAAACAATAGAAAAAGAGGGACTCCTCCCTAACTCGTTTTATGAGGCCAGCATCATCCTGATACCAAAATCTGGCAGAGACACAACAAAAAAAGAAAATTTTAGGCAAATATCGCTGATGAAGATCCATGAGAAAATCCTCAAAAAAATACTGGCAAATCAAATCCAGCAGCACATAAAAAGCTTATCCACCATGATCAAGTTGGCTTCATCCCTGGGATGCAAGGCTGGTTCAACATACACAAATCAATAAACGTAATCCATCACATAAACAGAACCAATGACAAAAACCACAGGATTATCTCAATAGATGCAGAAAAGGTCTTCCACAAAATTCAACACCCCTTCATGCTAAAAACTCTCAATATATTAGGTATTGATGGAACATATCTCAAAATAATGAGAGCTACTTATGACAAACCCACAGCCAATATCATACTGAATGGGCAAAAACTGGAAGCATTCCCTTTGAAATTGGGCCCAAGACAAGGATGCCCTCTCTCACCACTCCTATTCAACACAGTATTGAAAGTTCTGACCAGGGCAATCAGGCAAGAGAAAGAAATAAAAGTATTCAAAAAGGAAGTTAAATTGTCTCTGTTTGCAGATGACATGATTGTCTATTTAGAAAACCCCATCATCTCAGCCCCAAATCTCCTTAAGCTGATAAACAACGTCAGCAAAGTCTCAGGATACAAAATCAATGTGCAAAAATAACAAGCATTCCTATACACCAATAACAGACAAACAGAGCCAAATCATGAGTGAACTCTCATTCACAATTGCTACAAAGAGAAAAAAATACCTAGAAATATAACTTACAAGGGATGTGAAGGACCTCTTCAAAGAGAACTACAAACCACTGCTCAAGGAAATAAGAGAGGACATAAACAAATGGAAAAACATTCCATGCTCATGAATAGGCAAAATCACTATCATGAAAATGACCATATTTTCCAGAGTAATTTATAGATTCAATACTATCCCCATCAAGCTACCACTGACTTTCTTCACAGAACTGGAAAAAACTACTTTAAACTTCATACGGAACCAAAAAAGAGCCCACAAGCCAAGACAATCCTTGGCAAGAAGAACAAAGTAGGAGGCATCATGCTACCTGACTTCAAACTATACTACAAGGCTACAGTAACCAAAACAGTATGGTACTGGTACCAAAACAGATATATAGACCAATGGAGCAGAGCAGAGGCCTCAGAAATAACACCACACATCTACAACCATCTGTTCTTTGACAAACCTGACACAAACAAGCAATGGGAAAAGGATTCCCTGTTTAATAAATGGTGTTGGGAAGACTGGCTAGCCATATACACAAAACTGAAACTGGACCCCTTCCTTACATCTTATGCAAAAATCAACTCAAGATGGACCAAAGACTTAAATGTAAGACCAAGAACCATAAAAATCCTAGAAGAAATCCTGGGCAATACCATTCACCATTCGGGACATAAGCATGGGCAAAGATTTCATGTCTAAAACACCAAAAGCAATGGCAACAAAAGCCAAAATTGACAAATGGGATCTAAACTAAAGAGCTTCTGCACAGCAAAAGAAACTATCATCAGAGTGAACAGGTAACCCATAGAATGGGAGAAATTTTTTGCAATCTATCCGTCTGACAAAGGGCTAATATCCAGAATCTACAAAGAACTTAAACAAATTTGCAAGAAAAAAACAACCCCATCAAAAAGTGGGCACAGGATATGAACAGACACTTCTCAAAAGAAGACATTTATGCAGCCCACCGACATATGAAAAAATGCTCATCATCACTGGCCGTCAGAGAAATGCAAATCAAAACCACAATGAGATACCTACTCATGCCAGTTAGAATGGCAATCATTAAAAAGTCAGGAAACAACAGATGTTGGAGAGGATGTGCAGAAACAGGAATGCTTTTACACTGTTGGTGGGAGTGTAAATTAGTTCAACCATTGTGGAAGACAGTGTGGCAAGTCCTCAAAGATCTAGAACCAGAAATACCATTTGATCCAGCAATCCCATTACTGGGCATATACCAAAAGGATTATAAATCTTTCTACTATAAAGATACATGCACATGTACTTTTATTGTGGCACTATTCACAATGGCAAAGACTTGGAACCAAATCAAATGTCCATCGATAATAGACTGGATAAAGAAAATGTGGCACATATATACCATGGAATACTATGCAGCCATAAACAAGGATGAGTTCATGTCCTTTGCAGGGCCATGGATGAAGTTGGAAACCATCATTCTCAGCAAAATATCACAAGAACAGAAAACCAAACACCACATGTTCTCACTAATAAGTGGGAGTTGAACAAGAGAACACATGGCCACAGGGAGGGGAACATCACACACCAGGACCTGTCGGCAAGTGGAGGACTAGGGGAGGGATAACATTAGGAGAAACATCTAATGTAGGTGATGAGTTGATGGGTGCAGCAAACCTCTATGGCACGTGTATACCTATGTAACAAAACTGCACATTCTGCACATGTACCCCAGAATTTAAAGTATAATAATAAAAATAAGTAAAATAATACATAAATAAAAGAAAAAAGAAATCCAGGCAGCTTCCAAGTTGATACAAGTATGCTAAAATCCACCAAGACATCTTACCCTTGATTACCTTTCAGTATTGGACACTGCACCCTGGCTAGATTTGGATTTCCTATGATGTCTTTGGAACCAAATCCCAGCATAGCAACAACAACAACAAAATGCCCAGCCAGGCATGGTGGCTCATGCCTGAAATCTCAGAACTTTGGGAGGCCGAGGCAGGTGGATCACCTGAGGTCGGGAGTTCGAGACCAGCCTGACCAACATGGAGAAACCCTGTCTCTACTAAAAATACAAAATTAGCTGGGCGTGGTGGCACATACCTGTAATCCCAGCTACTTTGGAAGCTGAGGCAGGAGAATCACTTGAACCTGGGAGGCGGAGGTTGCGGTGAGCCGGGATCATACCATTGCACTCCAGCCTGGGCAGCAAGAGTAAAACTCCGTCTCAAAACAAACAAAACAAAACAAAACAAAACAAAACAAAACAAAAGCCCAATTAGGTTGGTTATATACTGCCATAATAAAATCCTGAATTGAATAGTAATGAAAATTGGCAGGCAAAATTGATTCATCTCAATTAAAGATCTTTTTAGTTACAGAATAATATTGTCATTTTAATTCTCATTGTTGCAATGGGTTTGGACCCATAGCTGCATATGCTAGGCACACTGAAGGAATCTTATTACATGGGAACATTCACGGCCACACTGTGGGCTACCATACTTTGGGGAGATATAATTTCAGTACAATGAGTTCTCTTTTTTCTTGTGCTGTGATCTAATCCTATCAGTCTCTAATTGTTTCACATGTATGAGATCTGTCTCTTTGGTAATACGGTTTAATTACCAGATGATAAAAATAATAATTTACATTCTACTGTTTCCCTCTCCTCCCCAACCAAGTCTAGCATAGTGCTGAGGATTTGATGCCATTAATGCTTGTGCACTTGACCTGATTCCAAGTTACTTCAGAGAAAGCTGTGGTAATTCTTCTGGGATGCTGAAAAATACTATTGCCTCTTACTTCTCTTCCTTGAATGACTTCATTTGGGTCTTTGAAATGCTGAGCAGCTAATGATGAGTTTCCATGCTGGAGCACAAATGTGAGCAGGTAAAAAACCCAGGCACCTAATTGATTTTGCATACTTGGCATTAAGAACTGTTGGCCAATTGTTTTCCACTGAATTGATTGAAAGATCAGTAGCATTTTCTACGATGCTGTAGTCTCCTTTCAATTCTTTAAGCATGTTATCAAATGCCTACTATGTGTTAAGCACTGTACTAGGGGCTAGGAATTCAGCAGAGAATAAGACAAGACAGATGATAAATCCCCTGCCTTCAAGTCACCCAAACAATAATGGAGGAGACAGAGAAGCACATAGAAAAGGCACTTACAAAATGGCAAGATAAGTGTTCCAGTGGGGGGATATAAACGTACTTTGGAGGAGCACCTAATTTTGACTTGGATGAGATGGGCAGGGTGAAGAAAGTTTCTGTGAGAGGGAGTCTTAAAGAATGAGTAGGAAGTGGGAGAAAGAGAAGAGGCTGATGAAGCAACCCAGGTGTGAAATGATGGTGGCCTAAAGTAAGGAGGTAGAAATGAAGACATTGACTAAAACATATTTTATTGAGGTAGGATCAATAGGACTTGTAACAGACTGGTAAAAGAAATAAGAGGAAAGAAGGGATCTCAGGTGACATCCAGGTTTCTGGCAAGAGTGATTGCATCATAATACAGTCATTACCTGATACAGAGAATCCATGAGAATAAACAGGTTGACGGGGAGCACTTCGGAGGGAATAAGCTCAGTCTGGGCCTGTATCATTTGAGGCACATCTGGGACAGCCAAATTTCTGGTAGGCAGCTGAACAAACAGACCTCAGGAGAAAGGTCTGGGCTGTTGATACAGCTGGCTTTTCACATCCGTATATTTGACTTTAGGAGCATGTTTTTGTATGCTGTTCAACAACCCTAAAACACTTAACTTCATTTTTTTTTTTCCCCAATACGGCAACTTACTATGTTGCCCAGGCTGAACTTGAGCTCTTGGCCTCAAGCAATTTTCCTGCCTTAGCCTGCTGAGTAGCTGGGACTACAGGCGCAAGCCACCATGCCTGGCTTCTTTTTTCATATGCCAAATTCAGTGACAAACTAACATTCACTCTATAGCATGATGGCACTGTTTGCCAGACAATGGTTTCAAAGACCTTGACCTATATGTTCACTAGTGTCTATTGAGCATCTATTGGAATATTTGGTTATATTTTTTATAGGAATTAATGAAAATCCAGAATTTAGAAAAACAAAAGCATTAATAATAATGACAAGAAACAGCATCTTAAACTTAAGATAGGCCGGGTGCGGTAGCTCACGCCTGTAATCCCAGCACTTTGGGAGGCCGAGGCGGGCAGATCACGAGGTCAGGAGATCGAGACCATCCTGGCTAACACGGTGAAACCCCGTCTCTACTAAAAATACAAAAAATTAGCTGGGCGTAGTGGCGGGCACCTGTAGTCCCAGCTACTCGGGAAGCTGAGGCAGGAGAATGGAGTGAACCCGGGAGGAGGAGCTTGCAGTGAGCCGAGATTGCACCACTGCACTCCAGCCTGGGCTACAGAGCGAGACTTCACCTCAGGAGAAAAAAAAAAAAAAAAAAAGACTTAAGATAAACACAGAAATCATTGGTTGTGCTGTAACATGGCAAATATTTAGCTTCAAGTTGATGCTCATTGGGCTTACAGTATTTATATCTTCAATTGTGAAAAAAGAAATAAAGCTACAGAACATAAATTATGAAAATCTATTTTTGAAAATTGTGACTGGAAGGTAAAGTACAATTGGGGATTTTTACATTTTAGCTCTCTGAGAATCAGCTCCTTCCCATGTCCTCAGTAACATGTGAGTCTATCATTTGACTCTTATATGCTGGACTTTCACATGTATTTTCAGGATTGCTTTCTATAGGAAAGGAGGAAGCTACTTGCAGTTGTCTGCATCAAGATGGTAGTTGTGATGCTTAATTTTAGGTGTCAACTTGACTGGGTTGAGATATCCAGATAAAGCATTATTTCTGGATATGTCTGTGAAGTTGGTTCCAGAAGAGATCGGCATTTGAATCAGTGGACTCAGTAAAGATCTACCCTCGCCAATATGAGCAGGCACCATCCAATTGGCTGGGGTCCTAGATAGAACAAAAAGGCAGAGGAAGGGCAAATTCACTGTCTCTTCTGGAGCTGGGATATTCATCTTCGCCTGTCTTTGGACATTGGAACTCTAGGTTCTCTGACCTTCAGACTCCAGGACTTACACTATAGAGATACCTCAATTTCTCAGGCTTTTACCTTGGACTGAGAATTACACCATTTGCTTTCTTGGTCCTCAGGCTTTCAGACTCAGACTGAATCACACCATTGGCTTCCCTGATCCTTCAGTTTGCAGATGGCATACCATGGGACCTTTTGGCCTCTATAATCTCATGAGCTGATTCCCATAAGTCGTCCCTTTTTATACATCTATATCCATCTATCTATGTGTAGATGTCGGCAGATATCCTATTGGTCCTGTTTCTCTGGAGAATCCTGACTAATACAGTAGTTAAACCCTGGACTAACCACAGCAATTTTCTAAATGTCTCACTGTTTGGTTGTTAGTCTGTTCTCAAGCTGCTACTAAAGATATACCCAAGACTGGACATTTATGAAGAAAAATAGATTTAATGGACTCACAGTTCCACATGGTTAAGGAGGCTTCACAACTATGACAGAAGGCAAAAGAGGAGCAAAGCACACCTTACATGGAAGCAGGCAAGAGAACATGTATAGGGGAACTACCCTTTATACAACCATCAGATCTTTTGGGACTTATTCACTATCGTAATTCTTGTGATATTCAGCATGGGAAAAACCCAATCGCATGATTCAGTTACCTCCCACTGTTTCCCTCCCATGACACGTGGAGATTATGGGAACTAAAATTAAAGATGAGATTTGGGTGGGGACACAACCAAACCATATCATGTTCTTATCAATATCTTATTCAGCCACGTTCTTTGGTTGACAAAATATATGCAAAATTTAGTCACTGGGAATGTTCTCACTTTTGAAAGTCACACGTTTCTAGTTTTCTCCAATTATTTTTCATTTTATACTGCTCAGGATTGATATGGACAGAGGATTAAGTAAAGTAGTAAAATAAATTAAAACAAAAGAGTAAATGAAAACTATGTTGCAAGCCTGCAAAGGTGGCTGCAAGGAAACAGCTTTTCCATAATGATAAAGTACTGGGTCTCCTAATATTTGAACATGCATTTTATATCCTGGTTGTGACTGATATCTTGAGTGGCAAAGGAAAAGTATAAGCCCATAAAATTTCCTTTTTAAGAATAGAAGTTATGCAATTTGGCTAAAAGAAGTGTTGCCAGTCAACTCCATCTATTTGGAAATTAGTCCCAGCAGGTGAACTATTATGTTCCTACCATGGGCTGGGAAAGATTTTTTAATATGTGCCGGGAGTCACCAGCTTCAAAATCTTGGAATCTATCTATCTATCTATCTATCTATCTATCTATCTATCTATCTATCTATNGGAATCTATCTATCTATCTATCTATCTATCTATCTATCTATCTATCTATCTATCTATTTTTTGAGACAGGGTTTCACTCCTGTCTCCCAGGTTGGAGTGCAATGGCTCGGTTAACTGCAACCTCTGCCTTCTAGCTCAAGTGATTCTCCTGCCTCAGCCTCCTGAGCAGCTGCACCCAGCTAATTTTAAATCTTGGAACTTATGTAAAATAACATACCTATATACTTTACAAACCGAAGGAATGCATTTAAAACATCATTTACGCTCTGCTTTTTCAAAAGAAATAAAACAAGAACGCATGTTTTTATTTTAGACAGTACCTCTTCTGCATATATAAACGGTCTGTTCTCTTCTCCATGCCAATATCTAAGGCAAGGATCGGGTGGTATGATTTTTTAAGTATTCATGTCCTATTGAGGATTTTCAAAAGTTGAATTTCATTTTCCCTTTTCCATTGTGGAATTCACTAAAATATTGCAAACAAAGACGTAGTCATAATCACAGTTGCAATGCTGAGGTCTATTAGTTAAGATGTACCTTAAGACAAACCAGGTCACAGCCTGTTGGGATGGCTTCCTGCTTTGTTGTGAAAGGAAGTACCTAGGATTGTGCATCTCACAGTGTAATGTGCGTAGAACTCATCCTGGGATCTTGTTAAAAATATATATTCTGATTCTGCGGGTCTAGGATGGGGTCTGAGATTGAGATTTCTTACAAGCTCCCAAGCGATGCTGATGCTGCTTGTCCACAGCTATGTTTATCCATTCAGGAATCCAAGCCGCCTTCCTTTACAGGATGCAAGATTCATTTGAGAAACAAATGTGTTTGTCCCTCCACATAAATCTTTATTTGGAGAGTATTCATTTTTGTGAAGGGAAGAAAGGAGAACAGAATTTCCTTGTCAAGTATGCAGTTATGTGCTAGGGACTGTTAAACATATTCATTTAATTCTGACAAATACTATGCAAGTTGGGTGGTATTTTCCCACTTTGCCAGTGAGGGGTAAAAAAGCTGAGAGTGATGTACTTGTCTAAGGTCAAAGCTTCTCTCTGTTGTATCATCCTGTCCCTAAGATTTTAATCTTATGACAGTGGCCAAAGATGCCACCTAATTCACCTCTTTATCGATGTAATTTCTGCAGTTCTCAAAAGAAACATAATTCAAGCTAAAATGTTTTACCACATTACATGAAGTGTAACAGAGCCACATGACAGCATAACTTGCTATTTCATAGCTCTGAATAGAATACTGATCACTTTGTGTCCCTGAAAATGCAGCAATTACACGCAGTAACAGCCTGATATCTCACCTTTAAGCGGGAAAGCAGGGGTTATTGTTGTTCTCTGACCCCACCAGGTCTGAAGTCACTTTAGTCGCTCACCTCTGGCCAGGCCTCCCGAATGCCAAAGAAAGCTAATCTACCAGTTTTTTGATCAAAATGATGCCAATAAATCAGTTGATATTCACCGTTAAACTGTCCTGCTGCTAAAGCTAAGTCAAAAGGGCATGGAGATACTGTGTATGAAACACTTCAAACAGGCATTCAAAGAAATCACATTTTCAATTGGTTATGTATCCAAGATGACCCAAGTTCTATCAATAAACAAGTTTCTTTAAGAAAGAAAAAGGGAGCCGGAGACAGAAGGCAGTATATATACCCAACATTTCAAAGCAACTTTGTTTCTGCTGGATCATGAAAACAGATCTCATTCTGCCTGGGAATAAAGGAACTAATAAGAGGTAAACAGTACAATCCAGCTATTCCACCAAATTCAACTCACTGGGCAATTACAGAACACCTGGTGCATGTACCATTTGGGGTACTGGGGACACTGAAAATAGTAAGAACTAAGCCCTTCCCTCAAGGCCCTCACAGGCAGGTGCACAAATGACTCCAGCAACGCCCAGTAAGATAAGGGCTAGAAAGAAAATACCAAGCAAGTCATATCAAGATTCAGGAGAGGGGAGAGACCATATCCTGTCAGGGGTATCAGGAAAGGCTTAATGGAGAAAGTGGCATTTGAGATGAGCTTTGCAGAATGGGTCAAATTTCCACATGTAGCCCTGAAGTGGGAAGTATCCAGGGAGAAACAGCATAAGTGAGGAAAGGCATAAAAACAGGAAAGTGTAGAATATATTCAGTGGACTCTGGTTTGGCTGGAATGTAGGACATACTTACTGCACAAATAGTAAAAGGGCAAGATAACGCCTGGCAAGTGGTTGGAAGCTAAATTGTAGAAGACCCTAAATATCCCATTTCAACAGGGATGCTCTTATTAAAGAGAAATACAATGATTTATATGAATCCTAAATTACACCCACAAAAATTACCCACTAAAATATCACCCAGCTTTGGTACAATGCTGTAAAAAAAACCATGCCAATGTTGTATATACAATCTAAAAACTTCAGTATCACTCTATCAGTTATTAAGGCATACTACAAAGCCAGAGTGATAAAAAGAGTCTAGTATTGACCCAGAAAACAGACCAATAAATTGAGCACTCAGAAACAGTCATACATGCACACACATGTGCACGCACACACACACAGTTTCAGCTATGTATTGCTATGTAACTAACTACCCTTCCCTCTCTTAGTCTATGCTTTACAGAGTAGCCAGAATGATCCATTTAAAACTATAAATCACATTACGTCACCCATGTGCTCAAAATCCTACAATGGTTTCTCAAAACACTCAGAAGAAAATCTAAAGCCCCTGGGATGGCCTATAAAAAGCATTCCATATTCTGGCACTTGGTGCCTCTCCAAACTCGTCTTTTAATACTTTCTCCTTTGTTCACTCAGCTCTAGCCACTTCCGTGTCCATCCTTTAACTCACTTAGCTATCTCAGGCAAACTACTGTGTCGCAGGCCTGAAATACAGTTCCCTGTATAGCCAGCCCTGTACAATAATGCCCACATTCCTAGACTGACATTCAAGGTCCTTTGTGCTCAGGTCCCAGCCTAAGTTTTCTATTCTTATCTCTGACTTTCCCTCACCGTGCAACCTATCAGTGCTCTGGTCCAGTTGTTTAAAATTTTTGTGCTTATCAGTTGAACACCTTTCTTTTTTCCCCAAAATGAAATCTTATATGGTACCCTAACGTAAAAAATAGATCAAGGCGGAGGTACTTTAGTTGAAATTGTGGTAGGTGTCCTGGGTCCAATTTGACTTCCCTCCTTCTCTGCAGTATGCCCTGAAGTAACTCTAACAAATTCAATTTGAAAATTATATTTTAGCCAAGCTGAAATACTCTATGTCTTCCAGTGCCTCTGAACACCCTGTGTCACCCATCCTGAATGTCCTTCAAGACCATTTTTGCACATCCAAATCCTACCTAGACTCAAGGTTGACACCAGTCAAATATCACCTCCTCTATGATGTTTTCTTTGGTCTCATCAGACATGACACTTTTCCCCTCTGAACTTTGTTCATACATCTTCTATGACCGATACTTCCTCGTTTTCTGTATTAGGGAGACTGGCTTATAAATTGTTAATCTTACTAGGTTGAAAGCTTCTTTTTAAAAAGTGGGCAGCTAGTGTTTGCTGAGTGAACGATTCATCTTTGTAGCCCCAATAGTCCTAGTGCAATGTCTTGTACCCAGTAGGTGCTCAATACACATTTGTTTGTTGGATGAATGAGTGAGTGAGTGAATGAATGAGTTTTTGACATTATATGAAACAAAACCAATTTTTTAGTTGAGCTTATTTAGGTTGTTACTTGTTTCTTCCTTTTTATGGTCATAAAATCAGACAATGCATCCAGTCCCCTGTGGCTCCTGAAGACTTCAGTAAGCTGCCAAATAACATTACTGAATTTATTATTGCATTAATGAAAAGCTTATAGCAAAATTATCCTAGTGAGGAAATGATCCTTTTGGGGACTTCAATTTCAACTGTTGAGGCAACATTAGTTTTAAATGAAATAAAACAGCTCATTGTGTAGACTTCTCACAGCTGATAAATATGCCAGAAGGAGTTTGTCCCAGGGCACCTTGCAATAAATGCAAATAGGAAGAAACTCACCATGGCAAACTGAAGAAAAGGGAGGCATGCTGTGTGACCTCAGAAAAGTCTCTCCCCCTCTTGGGGCTTCCATTTCTCAGTTTTACAGTGTGTAAATGGAGTTTCATTTCAACGATCTCCAAGTTTCCCTCCAGTCCAAACCATCTATGGTTCTTTCAGATTTTAAGCAGGATACCAGTTTCCACTGGACAGAGTCTCAGATAGCTACCCCCCTTAAGAACATGACATTTGGTCCCAATCTTTATTGAGGACCCATTTGTGGTAATGCTGCTAGGTCTGAGGGACACAGCTAGTTTTGAACCTGTCCCTTGCCAATGACCCAGTAAATATATTTCCACAGCAGGATACTTTCCTTACTAGAGATCTGTCTACAAAAGAAGAGCCACGTTCACAAGCCATTCTACTGGATAAGTCACACCACTTGCCCCCAAATATCCAAGCGATTAAAAGATGTATGACCACTAGCCACAGCCTGTACCTGTTGCCACACTCATCACTGGGTTTTCTGAACCACATACTGCAGAAGCAAGAGACCTTGCTACATTCCATGATCCGTGGACACCATTATCTCCTGGGGCCTGTGCCATGGATCTGCGGGTAGTTGTTTGTCATTGCTCAGTGGGTAAAGCTGCCTCCCCATATTTGCATCTCCTTTCCCTACACAGGTATAAGGAGTCCATTCTCTGAGCACCATGCCTGAAAGCCCCACAGTGAGTATGGCTGAAGTAGTAGCTTTGTTCTCAGCAACTTATATATATTCCTATAGTTGGCACCAGAGAAATAGTAAACTTTCTGTTCAAGCAGTGTAGCAGGCATGGCTCTGCACCCAATAGACATGGGTTTGAAATCTAGTTTCATCAGTAACTAACTGCGTGACCCTCATCAAGTTACTTTCCTTCTCTGCCCTTCAGTTTCCTCACATGTCAAATGTGGATGATCTTTTTTAATTTAAAATTTTAAACCAGTTTTATTGAAGTATGATTGACAAGTAAAACTTTTTTTTTTTTTAGACGGAGTTTTACTCTTGTCACCCAGGCTGGAGTGCAGTGATATGATCTTGGCTCACTGCAACCTCCGCCTCCCAGGTTCAAGCGATTCTCCTGCCTCAGCCTCCCGAGTACCTGGGATTATCGGCATCTGCCACCATGCCTGGCTAATTTTTGTATTTTTAGTAGAGACAGGGTCACCATGTTGGCCAGGCTGGTCTCGAACTCCTGACCTCAAGTGATCTGCCTGCCTCGGCCTCCCAAAGTGCTAGGATTGCAGGCATGAGCCACCATGCCAAGCCAATTTTTTTTTAACTTTTATCTTAGGTAGGTTCAGGGGTACATGTGCAGGTTTGTTATAAAGGTAAACTGCATGTCATGGGGTTTTTTTGTGTAAAAATGTTTTATCACCAAGGTAATAAGCATAGTACTTCATAGGTAGTTTTTTGATCCTCTTCCTCCTCCCAACCTCTATCCTTAAGTAGGCCCTGGTGTCTGTTGTTCCCTTCTTTGTGTCCATATGTACTCAAAGTTTTGCTCCCACTTATAAGTGAGAACACGTAGTATTTGGTTTTCTGTTCCTGTGTTATTAATAGTTTGCTTAGGATAATGGTCTCCAGTTTCATCCATATTGATACAAAGGGCATGGTCTCATTTTTTTTATGGGTGTGTAGTATTCTGTGGTGTATATGTACATTTTCTTTACACATGTGGATGATTAATGGCACCTTCCTCAAAGGATGGATATAAGGAATAAATGAGCTGATGCTTGTAATAAAAAATTTAGAACAGTACCTCACATATAATAATACGTTAACAAATATTTACTATTACCACTACTATTAACAATATAAAGTTTTCTCAGTACAGTGAAGCCCCACTAATTCTGATTAAGGTGTCAGTGAGTAATGTTTGGGAGGTAGAGAGATTCCTACCATAATTCATTACAAGGATATTAAAATCAGATGTATATAGGACTTATCATGTGCCCATTATAAGTATGTTACATACATTAATTCCCACATCTACCCTATGGAGTAGGTATCATTATTACTCTTATTATTGTCACCATGTTACAGAAACAAAGAGGTTAAGAAACTTATCCACAGTCACACAGTTAAGTGGAAAAGTTGGGGCATGATTGCAAGTCATCTGGTTCCAGGGCCTGCATACTTAACCCCATTGCTACATTGCCTTTACATAACTAACTGTTGATGGTGTGAATGGAAAGGCAGCTTTGTTACCTCAGACTTCGGGTTGTAACTCTTCCAGTCACTTACGCTATCTTCTCCTGTAACAAATGGGCACTAATTAATTATAATTAGCACATTATTCCTGTGAAATCCTTGCAGGCAAACTGCTGCCACTAGAGGTAGAAAGTGACAAGAAATGTATTTGTTTCCCCTGATGAGAAGGGAAATGTTTCTTCTTCTATCCTGATTCACTGTGGCTGGGCTTATCCAATCCCCCTTTCCATCAACGGTAGACTCCAGCTCAGCACACACAAAAGCAATGCTTCTATGAGAGATGACTCTTATCTACACACTTAATTAAGACTTGCTCATTAAAGTATTTACGAGATTCTTTGAAGCTGTTTCTCATGCACTTTCCCCCAAAAGCAACCAGTCTGCTCAGTTAATTCAGGAAAGAAATCACGTTGGCTTTATTTTCATTCAACAAGCAATTACATGCCAGGTGCTATTCTAAAAGCTTGACAAGCATCATCTCCTTTAATTCCCAATTCACCCCCAGTAAGTTAGGTCCTATTATTATCTCCATTTTGAAAAAAAAAAAAAAAATTGAAAAGTTGTGACTTACTAGAAACCACACAGAGAGTAGCAAGGTGGGTGCTTGTCCTTGGTTTTGTGGTTGAGAGAGCTTTGCTCTGGCTGCACTCTAGCTGTGACCCTCCTACAGGTCAGTAAATCTGCAGGGCCAAGGAAAAGTGTCCACCCAGAGACTCGGCTCCTTCTATCCGCTTTTAGAGCATAAATACCTGGGATCCCACATTTTCCTGCCCAAATGATTCCAAACCCATTTCCATGTAACCATCCTCTCAAGGGCAAACTAGTGTGGGCATCCCTTGGTCGTAAGGGTGACCAAGGGATGGCTGTTTGTTGGGTTGTTTGATGATTTCTGGATGTGAGAGCTGAGGCTGGCATGTCCATGAAGGCTTCTATGGTGAGGAATAAAATCCAGGGTAGGAAGGGAAGAGAGAGAAGCTACAGGCCAGAGGACTGGGGCAAGGGACCACCTCTCCCCACGTGGCCATGTTCCAGAAGTCCAAATAAGTACAAGAATTTTAAATTTTAGCTTGACTTTTCAAATTGTTGTGAATGTGCATTTCAAACATAAAAAGAACATTTTTATATGTCAGTTTGCCAGTTTGAGCAAACTCTTGTCCTAGCTTTACAGATGTCAGGGTCAGGCTTGCACCCCCATGTCCACCAGACACAACTGTATGCTTCTTTAGGGATCAGCTCAAATCCCACTTCTTCCAGAAATTTCTTCCAGAGGACACCCACCAGAATTGTTTTTCCTCTCTCCTTCTCTTGTGGCAGCTTTTCTCCTGGCCTGCCTGGCCACACTTATCTAAGCTTCCGTCTGTCTTCCCTACGAGACTGTGGCCTAAGATCGGAGACTCATCCATCTGCTTGCCCCTCAGTGCACAGTAGAGTGCCTTGCCCAAAATGCATGTCTGAAGATGTTTGTTGATTGAAAATATGAGAAGGGAGAAAAGAGAGGCAGCACTTCTTGGAGAGAAAGGAAAGAATGTGAAGCAATCAGAAAAATCCTTGACATAGAGTCAGGTGAGCTGATAAGGTTTTTTTTCTTTTGTTGTTGTTTTCTTTTATTCATGGAAAATTTCCAACATATAAAAAGGTAGAAAATAGTGTAATGAACTTCCATGGGTCTTTTTCCAGCTGCAGCAATAACAAATGAACTCATAGACCATCTTGTTTCATCTCTACCTGCACTCACTTCTCCCATCTCAATCTTGGATTATTTCAAAGCAAGCCTGAAACATCATATTATTTCAACTGTAAGTATTTCAGTGTGAAAAGAAAGAGCTTGGCTGGGCGCAGTGGCTCACACCTGTAATCCCAACACTTTGGGGGGCCAAGGCGGGAGGATCACCTGAGGTTTGGAGTTTGAGACCAGCCTGGCCAACATGGTGAAACCCTGTCTCTATTAGAAATACAACAATTAGCTGGGCATGGTGGCGGGTGCCTGTAATCCCAGCTACTTGGGATGCTGAGGCAGGAGAATCCCTTGATCCCAGGAAGCAGAGATTGCAGTGGGCTGAGATCATGCCACTGCACTCCAGCCTGGGGGACAGAGTGAGACTCCATCTCAAAAATAATAATAATAAAAAAAAAAGAAAGAAAGGAAAAGAAAGAAAAGAGCTTGTTTATCAAGAATTTTGTATCACCAAGCCCAGCTGAGCAACCACTGGAAACTGACATGATCGGAGCAGAATCACTTCTGGCCGCTGCAGAGGCTTACAGGACAGAAGCTCATGCAGACTGGTAGCCTGTGTGTGAGCAGGGAAGGCAGGCTTTCTCCTTCCCACAGTGATCCTCAGGGGCAAGGAGCAGGGGAAGCATGCGGCCCATGGTCGTGGCTTCTCCCTGCGCTGGCCATCTTTCTTTGCTCATTTCAAACCCTGTACTTAGTGATTTTAGACACCTTTGTGCACATCCATACTGACTTGTCTTAATTCTGTCAAAGCCTTCTCTTTCTCCCCTGGAGCTGTCTGGGAATTCTGGTTCATTGTTGCTGGCCGTTTTTTACTTCCTTTGTGCTTAACTTGTTGAAATACTAAAGGGGTTGGACAGTGTCAGACAATATGGCCCCCGTCACGCCACATTTTACATTGAAATCATTTTTAAGGGCTTTGCTCCTTGACACAGATGGTCTCCATATCCTAGGAGATGGTCTTTTGGCACGAAAATGAAAAAGCTGTGCCCCCTGTGAATCAAGAAACTTTGTGAGTTTATTCTAGCCCAAGTCAAACGGACACTTCATTGTCCCAGGGCGTCTTAGTTTCTCCTCTTGTAGGGAGCATTTTTGACTCCTCTTGTTAAACACATGGATGAGTTTGAACTCCTCTTTCTAACCTCATGGTGGGCCCCTATTCACACTAAGGCTCCTCCCCTTTTCTAAGACAGAGAATGGCCTTCACCTTTAATACTGACACGGAGGATCAACTGCCTGAAGCCACTCACTGCTTCTCCAAGCCCTCTCAAGAAAGGTCTATCTGGCTGAGTGCAGTGACTCATGCCTGTAATCCCAGCACTTTGGGAGGCTGAGGTGGGCGGATCACCTGAGGTCAGGAGTTTGAGACCAGTCTGGCCAACATGGTGAAACCCTGTCTCTACTACAAATCCAAAAATGAGCCGGGCGTGGTGGTGAGTGCCTGTAATCTCAGCTACTTGGGAGGCTGAGGCAGGAGAATTGCTTGAACCCGGGAGGCAGAGGTTGCAGTGAGCAGAGTTTGCGCCACTGCACTCCAGCCTGGGTGACAGAACGAAACTCCATCTCAAAAAAAAAAAAAAAAAAAAAAAAAAAAAAAAAAAAAAAAAAAAAAAGAAAAGAAAAAGAAAAAAAGAAAAGAAAAGAAAGAAAGAAAGAAAACAAAAGAGAAAAAAGGAAAGGTCTATCCTTTCAGAGCCTGCTGCTAATTGTTCCATTCTTTCCATTTTAGTCCTGTGATTGCCACCACTTGGAAGCCTGAATTTTTTTCCCCCCTTTTTTCTTGGAGTCATCACTGGAATCACTTTCTTTTTAGTGACCTTTGGGCACTCTTAAACTCGTAATTAATATCTCTTACAGTAAGAGATGTAAGCAAAACTGTAATCACCCTTCCAATCTCTTTTCCTGACTTGTTTGATACTTCACTGACTGTGGTTCTGTGGCGTAGGTAGCACATCACTGTACTCATTCCATTTCGCCCTATTTAGTTCCCAGGAAGTCTTTGTTTTCCATCTCTCTTATGGATTTTGTACTCACTGGGCCAAACTGACATCAAACACAATTCTCATAGAAAACACTCCTTTTCCACTTCATTGATGTTTTCCACAGTTCTCCTTCACAGTACATATATCCAATCTGTTGAGTGACTGCAGTATTAAATATTTAGTAGTTATTCTCTTTCTCCTCACTACTAAGTTCCAGGACTGGGATGGCAACTGGGCAATAGTAAGCCCTCAATAAATATTAGAAAGGAATGAAAGGAATGAATGAAATTCTGTTTTTTGACATAGCATTTCACTGTATTGCCAGGCTAAACTAGAAGTCCTGGGCTCAAGCAATTCTCCCACCTCAGCCTCCCAAGTAGCTGGCACTACAGGCACAGGTCACAACGCCTGGCTTGAATGAATATTCTTGAATGAATGAATTTCTGATGACATTTCTTTTATGGCTTCTAAAATCTGGTCTCCTTTTACTCTCTTTCAGTTTGTTTTCTTAATTATTACAAACCAAATCAATTGTTCCTTGGGAAAAACTCTTCTTGCTCCACAATTCCATATATTTCAAGCCAGACACTTTTTTTAAGCTAATATATATATATTATATATATAAAATATCTCTCTAATATATATTATATCTCTCTAATATATATAATATTATATATACATATATTTGTCTGTATGTGGCTTCTTAAATCTACAATTTTAGGAGATCAGTGGATTTTTGTTTTCATGGGAAATTTTTTTTAATCAGGCTTTAATTTGCATCACCCAAACTACAATGTAAAACATTCTCTATAAAAACCAATCAATATTAAATACTTTTTAATAGTGTCAATGACTTTGTAGGTACTGTCACATGGTGGCAGAAAATATTTCAGTGTGTGTAGGTATGTTATTGTGTATATGTGTGAGTTGCGTTTCACAATTATGAAAAATACAAGCAAATTCAAGGAGTTATATGGACCTGGCAGTAAAAGATATTTGAATTTCTCTTTCACTCTGTCTTTTTTTAAGATATTAAGTTGAACCTTCCAATAATAAGATATTCCAATAAGAGCAATTCTGATCTCAAAAGCATCTATTTCAAAGGCTTCCGAATAACAAAAACTTTAAGCATAGATTAATGGAATGCAACCATCGCATTTTATGTTCAAATGTAGTCAGACCTGGGTTAAAATCCCAGCTCTGCTAATCGTTAGCTGTATGAGACTGAGAAATTTACTTTACCTGTCTGCACCTCTAATCTTCTCTATTTTCTCATCTGTAAAACAGGATACACAGAGCCGGATGTGGTGACTTGCTCCTGTAATCCCAGCTACTACTCAGGAGGCTGTAGAGTCGCTTGAACCTAGGAGTTCGAGACCAGTCTTAGCAACATAGTGAAATTCTATTTAAAAAAAAAAAAAATCTCAGCCGGGGTGCGGGCTCACTCTTTGTAATCCCAGCACTTTGGGAGGCCGAGGCTGGCAGATCACCTGAGCTCAGGAGTTCAAAACCAGCCTGGCTAAATGGTGAAACTCTGTCTCTACTAAAAATACAAAAATGAAGGCCGGGTGCAGTGGCTCACACCTGTAATCCCAGCACTTTGGGAGGCCGAGGCAGGCAGATCACCTGAGGTCAAGAGTTCAAGACCAGCCTGGCCAACATGGTGAAATCTCGTCTCTACAAAAATACAACAACAACAACAACAACAAAATAGCCAGGCATGATGGCGGGTGCCTGTAATCCTAACTACTCAGGAGGCTGAGGCAGGAGAATCTCTTGAACTTGGGAGGCAGAGGTTGCAGTGAGCAGAGATCACGCCACTGCACTCCAGCCTGGGTGACAGAGAGAGACTTCATCTCAATAAATAAATAAATAAATAAATAAAATACAAAAATGAGCCAGGTGTGGTGGTGCATGCCTGTAGTCCCAGCTACTAGGGAGGCTGAGGTGGGAGGATCACTTGAATCCGGGAGGCAGAGGTTGCAGTGAGCCAAGATGGTGCCACTGCACTCCAGCCTGGGCGATAGAGCAATACCTTGTTTCAAAAATAAATAAATAAATAACAAAGAAACAAAAAAAATTTAAAAGGAAAAACAGGATAAACAACCTTGTTTATGTTATATGTATCAGTGCACATAATCGACACACATTAGTATCTAGACTATATAAAGATCTTCTTAAAATCAACTAAAAGAAAACTAACAACCCGGAAGAAATATGGGCAAAGTATATGATGAAGCAACTCAAAGAAAAGGAACCTGAATGGTAAATAAACACATGAAACAATGTTAACTCTCTGCTATGGTCTGAATGTTTGTGTCCCTCCAAAATTCCTACGTTAAATCCTAATCCCCAATATGTTGGTATTAGGAAGTGGAAACTTTGGGAGGTGACTAGGTCACCTCCCAAAGCTTTGCTCTCATGACTGAAACTAGGAACCTTATAAAAGAGACCAGAGGGAGTTAGCTACTCCCTTCCTTCATATGACGATTCAGCAGCAAGAAGGCACCATCTCTGAAGCAGAAAGCAAGCCCTCACCAGATGCTAAAACTGCCAGCAACTTAATGATGAATTTCTAGCCTCCAGAACTGGGAAAAATAAATGTCTGTTGTTTATAAATTGCCCTGTCTAAGGTATTTTGGTATAGCAGCCTGAACAGACTAAGACACTCTCCCTAGTTACTATGGAAATAAGAATTAAGACCATGAAAAATACATGATTGCCCATGATCCAACTGGCAAAAATATTAAAGTCTAGCAATGTAAAATATGGCAAGAAACTATGGAAAACACCGTGGAGATTTCTGAAAACATTAAAAATAGAATTACCAACTGACCCAGCAATCCTACTCCTGGGTATCTACTCAAAGAATAAGAAGTCAATATACTGAAGGAATACTTGCACTTACATTATTATTGCAGTACTATTCACAATAGCCAAGATATAGAATCAACAGATGAATGAAGAAAGAAAATGGGGTACATAATACACAATGGAGTACTATTCAGCCATAAGAAAGAATGAAATCCTGTCATTTGCAACAACATGGATGGAACTGGAGGTCATTATGTTAAGTGAAATAAGCCAGGCACAGAAAGACAAACTTCTCACATTCTCTCTTATATGTGGGAGCTAAAAAATTTGGACACTTGGAGGTAGAAAGTGAAAAATGAGTAACAGAGACTGGAAGGGGTGAGTGACAGGGTGAGGGGAATGGGGAGAATGAAAAGTGGGCTAAAGGGTACAAACATAAAGCAAGATAGAAGGAATAAATTTAATATTTCATAGCAGAGTAGGGTGACTATACTTATCAGTGTATTATATTCAGGTGATGGACACCCTAAATACCCTGACTTGATCACCACACATTACATACATGTAACAAAAATTTCTTATGTACCCCATCGATCTTCACAAATTTTGTAAAAGGCAAATCCAAACATGCTTTCTTAAAAATCAATCACTAAAATATGACAAGGAGATAGAGAAATACTCTTTCATACATTACAGATGAGGGTGTAAATATGAAGTCTGTTTTAGCAATATCTAGTAAAGTTGAGGATGTTCATACTTCATGACCCAACAATCCCACTTCTTGATATCTACAAGAAGACATGTGTAAGCGTGTCCACTATAACATTGCTTATAATAGCAAAGAACTGAAGGCAAAATGCCCACCAAGAGGGAGATGACTAAATAAATTGTAATATATATACACAATGGAATACTACATAGCAGTGAATATAAACAAACTAAAGCAACACACTGTAACATGAATGCATCTCAGAAATCTAACATTGACCAAAAACACACCTGCAATAGGAGACACATAGTATGTAAGCATCTCCATAAACTTAAAAACATGTTAAACAATATTATTTCTTTTTTAGAGATTCATACAAATATGTTGTACAAATACATGCCTGCAATAAAAATTTAAAGACCTGAATGGGAATGATAAACACCAAATTCTAGAAAGTGGTTACCTCTGTGGTGTAGGGGGAAAGGAGATCAATGTGATCATGGAGGAGTACACACGGGCTTCAACTACATTTCTTCTGTTATATTTCTTAAGCTGGAAGATGGATACACAATTGTGAATTATGCTATTATCTAAAGGTCTAAAATATTTAAGTTCAAAAAACACCTATCTCACAGTATTGTTGTAAGGTTTAAATGAGGTAATGGGTTTAAAATATTCAGCACAGTGTTTGGTACCTAGCAAGTGCTCTGTAAGTATCAATTCCCTACTACTGTAACACACACACACATCCACCTCTTCGCCTGCCACCATGGCCTTTAAATTTATAAATGTCATCTGGTAGCTACATAAGACTCCAGACACCTAAGCCTGCTTTATGCATTCTTATCTTATCCTGCAGCTTCTCTCCTTTATATTCACTCTGTTGAGCTGGGCTAAGGAAGCTTGTCCCTTAGAGCTAACTAAACTGAGTCCCTCATGTTATAATTTCCACTAGTTTTCTCTTGTGCCTTGGTTGGAGATGGGAAGTTATAATCTACCTCTAAAGGTTTGCAACTATACACAACCCAGTCTTCCCAACATGGTCTGTGAAACATTTCAGTTACCTATTGCTGTGTAACAGACCACCGGATACTTGGTGGCTTGCAACAGCGACTGCCTTATTTGCTCATGATTTTTCAATTTCAGCTGGGTTCATTTAGGTGCTTCTTCTGCTTGTCTTTTGTGTGGTGGCATTCAGCTGTTAGTGCAGCGAGGACCAGGCTCAGCTCAGATGTTGGCATAGCTGGGACACTCTCTCTCCATGTAATCTCAAAGCTTCTCCCTCTCTGTGTGGACTCTCCACATCTTTACTGCAGTAGAGTAACTGGACTTCTCACATGGTTGCTCAAAGTTCTCAAGAGCACAAAAACAAAAACAGTCAAGCCGTATTAAGGCTTAAGACCCAGAACGGACACAGTGTCATTTCTGCTGCATTTTACTGGTTAAATCAAGTCCCAGCCCAGATGCAAGGGGAGAGAAATATGCACTGATGTGAATACTTTCCTATTACCTCACTCACCAACCCTGTTGTTTCAAGAAAACAGAGGTGGCCTGGGCACTCTATTCTTGCCCTCTGGTTCATGGGAGAAGACAGACTGCCTGCAGCAATAAGCTGAGTCCTCGGGCATCAAAACTTCACCTGCTGCTGCATACACTCTCTCTCCCGGTCCCAGCCTCACTTATAAACATCGCTTGATTTAGAAACTCTCTTCCAATTTTGCATATGTAGATTGTATGACTACCAAGTACTAGGTACTATGCTATGTTCTGGGAACCTCGGAACAAATAGCAATGGTTTTGATCCTTGAGGATTTCACAGTGCAACCAACAAAGAAGAGGGGTTAGAACCTATCTTCAAGCTGCCATGAGGTGGCCTCACAAACCAAATCAAAAGCTTGAAGACATCCAGGCTAGATGACAGCCACAACAGCCACTTGACCTAATAGGCTGAGCCCTTGGTCACAAAAGGGCATTTGATTAGTCTAAGAAGGCATAATATTTTTAAGAACATGAAGCTGTTACCATATGTGGCTTCATTGTTTAGATCAACATTTTTGGATTCTAAAACTATAAGCTAGCTACCTGTACCCTGTGGGACCTAGTACCATTTGCCTTGTTCATAATAGGTGGCAAAGACACATTTATTTTCATGTTGAATTGAATTTACCCAGTGATTTTTTGAATGTTAAGGAAATGTTGTTTTACTACACATGATACTTAGAATACTACTATAAAAAATAACACCCGGTAGGCTTCTAAAGACACATAGATACACACAAATACGTACATATGTACATATATATACACACACACAAAAAAAATACATATATAACATAGCTATTAGTCCTAAATTATTTTAGTTTTATTTTAGCCAATTGCATTTTTTAAAGTTCCCAGACACTCCAAGAAGCAAATGGGTACCACTTACACTCTGCAGCCAATCACTTTTAATTCTTCCAGCAGTCATTTTGATAATATCAGACATAATGAAATCACTTAACAGTAATGTGGGGTCTAATTCTCCCTATGCAAAATAGTCTATTTTAATTCAGGTTTGGAATCCCTGCCAGAGCTCTCAAGACTGCTCCTGCTACAGGGTCATTATTAAAGGAACTTTATTTTTATGATAATACATTCTTATATAAATAGATCTCACACAATAACACAGAATCCCAGCTAGACTCTCCCACCATTTGTCACGAAATGCTATCATACTCTGTATTGCATGAGTAAATAAGAAGCTGGCAGTTTCTGAACTGCACCAAGTTTACTGATGGGGTTTATGAAGGTAACTCCCAGATCCCTGAAAATCTGTCATTGCAATAACATTTTAGATTGAATGGAATCTTATTAAATCAGATCTAAAGAAACTGAGGGCAGAACTGTTATTATCTCTCATGTAAATAAGGGTGGGAGCACATCATTTTTTAAGGCATGATTTTTCTTGATGGACTATGAGGCTTGTCTGACATCATTAAGGCCCTTTTTGTGGTTTTAATCTGCAGTTTGGACACTCGAGGTGTTGAGCTATTTTCACTCTTTAAAGTGACATGAGTTTGATTAATGGAAGAAAGAAAATGAACCCCTGAGGATCCTCAACTAAAAGCATTACTTATGGGAGAAATCAGTCTTCTATTTGGGTTGGCAAAAATCAGCTGAAGAGAGGTGCTGAGTGGCCAGGAAATGGAAAGGAAGTTGAAGAAAGGAAAATAGGAAGAGAATGAGTCAAAGTCATCCTCATGTTCTTCACCATTCTTCTTCACAATGGGATCCTTTTTCTTCTCCCAGCTCCTTCTTTCACGTATAGAGCCTGAGAGCCTAAAATTTCAGGAAGAAGAGTGGTGGTACCATTAACAGTTAAAGGAAAGAAATATCCAGGCCTGCCCCCAGATTAGCCAGGTACTCTCTCTTTCAGCATAAAACTTGGAAAATAAGAGCAAGCATGGTATGAAAAATGTCTTTGTCTTAAAGTATCTAAAGAGAAAAAAAGACCAAATCACAATGTTAAACTTACTGTGAAAGCGTGCTTTATTCATTCCATTTTCCTACCTTGATACATCTCATCCTTATACATGGATTTGTGCTTCACTAGTTACTGTTTATGTTAGAATCCTTGGACCAAATTCATAGAAAAAGATTCAACCCTGACTCTGTTGAATATTTTTATTGTTGTTTAATGCAACCAGATCTGTGATTCATTAACTGCTTGTCATGTTTTGATATGTGGATCAGGAATTGATCAACAGCTGGCAAAATTTAATAAAAGGAGCTCATTTCTGGAGAAATGAGCTCGTTGCCATGCCAACTATCGATCTTCCCTGATGGAGGCTCCGCAGTCAGTCACAAAATGGGCCCTGTTAGGCAGGCCCTACAGTCTGCCCATAGGAAATCACTGGGTCGCCAACCTCAAATGAGTTCCTGAAAATGACTTCAGGTTCACAGTAGAGAGAACTGGGATACATGTGTTTGCAGGAAAGACTGACTCACAATTGTGTGGGACACATCTATTCCACTGAACACCTGAGAATCTTGACACATAGCTGGATATGGAATGCAACATTATTGAAATACACTGCATTCTGCTTGTGCAGTGCATAGCATATTATAGCCGTGAAGAGAGAATGAACAGCTTAATTTATTACTGTTTCATGTTTACGAAATATAAATGCAAAGAAATCTGTTTATTCTGTGTCATTATGTACTCACTTTTTAGGTGTGAGAAAGATTAATAGCAGCTTTATCAAAGAGAGATCTGGGTCTGTACTGTGTTGTATAACATAAAGGCCAGGGGAAAAAAAGAGAGAGAGAATAATAATCAAAGAACCCTTTGAACTTTTTGAAACTCTGAAAACTCCTTTAAAGTTAAGAAGTTATCAGAATATTTGAAAATGTCACAGATTCTAATTTGAAGAATTCCATTTGCTTTTATAGGAGCTGAGACATCTTTAAATGTAGAAATTACATTTCACTGTATTATTACCAAGTGAATAGAGTGCTTTTAACATTTGCTCAACAAATACTATTTGAATGCCTATAATGCAGAAGGCAAAGCTCATGAATATAACTGCTACATGCACAACAATTTTTTTTTAAATCATACTGCCCTATGTATTGTGATGAAAGTTAAAGTCATCCTGTGTTAAGCCTTGTCTAGTAAACTTGAAACCTCTTGGACATGATTTCTTCCTCCCCTGTCAACTGGACTCAAGGTCATGAGGGGCCCACTCTCAAAATGGAACCAGCCCTCACATCTATAGTTAATTAATTTTTGACAAGGATGCCAAAACCATTCAATGGGGAAAGAATAGTCTTCAACAAATAGTGCTGAGAAAGCTGTATACTCTCAGTAAAAGAATAAAACTGGATCCTTACTTAAATCCGTATATAAAAATTAACTCAAAATGAATCAAAACTATACAACATGATGTTTTGATATACATATACATAGTAAAGTGATTACCACCGTCAAGCAAATTAACATATTCATCACCTCATATAGTTACTTTCCTTTTTTTGGTTGTGAGAGCACTCAAACACTACTCTTTTAGCAAATAATCTAGTATACAATAAAATGTTATTAATTATAGTTCTCACACTCTATATTATATCTCTAGGCTTATACATTTTATACAGCTTTGTACCCTTTATACCCTTTGACCCATACTTGTTCATTTTCCTCCTCTTCTTGCCCATGGTTACCACTGTCACCCAGGCTGGAGTGCAGTGGTGCCATCTCAGCTCACTGTAACCTCTGCCTCCTGGGTTCAAGCAATTCCCTGCTTCAGCCTCCCGAGTAGCTGGGATTACAGGCGCCCACCACAACGCCTGGCTAATTTTTTGTATTTTTAGTAGAGACGAGGTTTCACCATCTTGGCCAGGCTGGTCTTGAATTCCTCACATCGTGATCCACCCGCCTTGGTCTCCCAAAGTGCTGGGATTACAGGTGTGAACCACTGCGCCTGGCCTCAAATGTTATATATATTTAAAAAATAAATTTTCAAAAAGACACATTAAAAATGTAAATAAAATAAAACTAGGCATTTTGTAAATGCTCTTTTATGACTTACATTTTCCATTTAACAATATATTTTAAGCATTTAAACACGTCACTGTTATTATTATTAATATCACATTATTATTAAACATGAGTTTAATAACTAGAAAATAGATCAAAGGCCTAAATGTAAAACCTAAAACTATAAAGCTGTTTTTGTTTTGTTTTGTTTTGTTTTGTTTTTTGAGACGGAATCTCGCTTTGTCGCCCAGGCTGGAGTGCAGTGGCGTGATCTCGGCTCACTGCAAGCTCCGCCTCCCGGGTTCACGCCATTCTCCTGCCTCAGCCTCCCGAGTAGCTGGGACTACAGGCACCCACCACCACGCCCGGCTAATTTTTTGTATTTTTAGTAGAGACGAGGTTTCACCGTGTTAGCCAGGATGGTCTCGATCTCCTGACCTCGTGATCCGCCCGCCTCGGCCTCCCAAAGTGCTGAGACTGCAGGCGTGAGCCACCATGCCGGGCACTATAAAGCTCTTAGAAGAAAACATTGGAAAAAATCTTCATGATATCTGATTTTGCAATGACTTCATGAATATGACATCAAAAGCACAGGCAACAACAACAACAAAAAAATAGATAAATTGGACTTCACCAAAATTAAGAATGTTTGTGCACCAAAGGATACTATCAAGAAAGTAAAAAGACATGTAATCCTAGCACTTTAGGAGACCAAGGCAGGTGGATCACTTGAGGCCAGGAGTTCGAGACCAGTCTGGGCAACATGGTGAAATCCTGTCTCTACTAAAAATAAACAATGAGCCAGGCATGGTGGCACATGCCTGTAATCCCAGCTACTCAGGAGGCTGAGGCAGGAGAATTGCTTGAACCCAGGAGGGAGAGGTTACAGTAAGCCGAGATCAAGCCACTGAACTCCAGCCTGGACGAAAGAGTGAGACCCTGTCTCAAAAAAAAAAAAAAGAAAGAAAGTAAAAAGACAATCTACTGAATGGGAGAAAATATTTGCAAATCATATATCATATATCTGATAAGGCATTAATATTCAGAATATATAAAGAATTCCTACAGTTCAATAATAAAAAACAAATAATCCAATTTATAACTGGGCAATGGACTTGAATAGATATTTCTGCAAAGAAGATACACAAATGGCCAATAGGCTCATGAAAAGATACTCAATATCATTACTTCTCTAGAAATGCAAATCAAAACTACAATGAGATACCACTACTCACACACTAGGATGGCTGTAATTTAAAAACAAAACAAAACAACAACAATAAACAACCCAGAAAATAACAAGTGTTGGCAAGGTTGTGAAAAAATTGAACTTCTCATGTATTGCTGGTGGGAGTGTTAAAATGGTGTGGCCACCGTAGAAGACAGTTTGGTGATTTCACAAATGTTAAATATAGAAGTCCATATGGCTTGGCAATTCTACTCCTAGATATTAATATATATTTAAAAGATTTGAAAGCAGAGGCTCAAAATAATCTTTGTACATAGCAGCATTATTGACAATAGCCAAAAGGTGGAAACAACCCAAGTGCCCACCAACCAATGAATAAACAAAATATTATATTTTATATGCATATATAGATATTACAATGAATTATTATTGTCTTAAAAAGGAAAGAAATTTGACATATGCTACCACATAGATGACACTTGAAACATTATGATAAGAGAAATAAGGCAAAAAAACAAATATTGTATGATTCTGCTTATATGAGATACCTAGAAGAGTCAGAATACTGGTTAGAGACAGAAAGTAGAATAGTGGTTACCAGGGGCTTTGGGGAGAGGGGAATGGAAAATTACTTTTTAGTGGGTACAGAGTTTCTCTTTCAGATGATGAAAAAATTCTGGAGATAATTGATGGTGATGGTTACATAACAATGTGAATGTACTTAATGCCAGTGAACTGTACACTTAAAAAATAGTTAAAATAATAAGTATTTTGTATGCAAATTTTACCACACTACAAAAATAAAGTTGAGAGATTTCCTAATTCTTTTTTATTTTCTTTTTTCTTTTTTTTGAGACGGAGTCTCACTCTGTCACCCAGGCTGGAGTGCAGTGGCGTGATCTTGGCTCACTGCAAGCTCCACCTCCCAGGTTCAAGCGATTCTCGTGCCTCGGCCTCCTGAGCAGCTGGGACTACAGGCATGCCCCACCACACCTGGCTAACTTTTACATTTTAAGTAGAAACGGGGTTTCGCCATATTGGCCAGGCTGTTCTTGAACTCCTGACCTTGTGATCGGCCTGCCTCAGCCTCCCAAAGTGCTGGGATTACAGGTGTGACCCACCGTGCTTGGCTGTCCCTTTCTCTTTCTACCTTTAAAGATAGAAGCCCTTAAGACCTCACCTCCAGGTAGGTTTTCTCTCTCTGATTCTAAGAAAAACACACACACACACAGAACCAGAATTATCTACTATCACTCTCTTTCCTAATTAACACTCTCATCGAGGACTTATTTCTCTATTTTCATCTTAGCATCCCACAGTGTTACTATTTTCTGTTTCCTTCCATCTCCCCCACTGCTGTGAGCATCGTGAGGCCAGAGGCTGTCTTTTGTTTATGATAGCAGAATAGATGGGATTGCAAGCTTTGGATTTAGTTGGCCTTAGAGACCAACTCCAAATCTGCCACTAACTAGCCAGGGGACCTTAAGCAAGTGATTGCATCTCTCTACAACTCTGTTTCCTCACCTGCAAATTAGGGAATGTTTTAAATGAGGTGATACATATAAAGTGTTCATAATCACAAGCACTAAAAAAAATTAGTTATAACATAAATAATTTTAATAATAAATATTAAATGTGTTTAATGTAAAAAATGAACTTTAGTAAATATAATGATTTATATTATAATTATAATTTTAATGCCCCATGCCTGACACATAAAGTGAAATAAGCCAGAAAAAGAGAGATAAATACTACATCTCCTCACTCATATTTGGAAGCTAAAAAAGTTGATCTTTAGAGAAATAGAGAGTAGAATACTGGTTACCAGAGCCTGGGAAGATGAGGTGGGGAGGACACAGGAAAGATTGGTTAACAGATACAAAATTACAGCTAGACAGGAGGAATAAATTCTAGTGTTCTATAGCACTGTAGGGTGACTACAATTAACAACAATTTATTATATATTATCAAATAGCTAGAAGAGAGGGTTTTGAATGTTCCCGATATAAGAAATGATAAGTCTTGGAGGTGATGGATATGCTTATCACCTTGATTTGATCACTATACATTGTATGTATGGAAACATCAGTGTGTACCACATAAATATGTACAATTATTATGTGTAAAATTTAGAACAAATTTAAATATTGAACACACATTCTAATTCCGATTTAAATCTTAGATGATAAAATTTATAGAATAAAATATCAAAAATAGCAAGGTAAACATATAAAATAAAGACAATGTAAAAATAGTAAACATTTTAAGATGAGATATTACTTCATCTATTTTTAAAAATGCAATCTTAAAAGACAATGTGCAACAGCATGCATGCATTAAGATGTCAGTTCTTCTGTGCAAAACATTTTAAGCTTCAGTTAGAAATTATGATTCTTTGCTTATAAGTAGAGTGTTAAGGAAATAGTGTTATGACAATCAAAACATTTTTCTCTAACTCTTTCATCTTCAAATAATCCTACATCTTGTCTTATAATTTTAAAGAAATCTTTTTGAAGACTTTTATTTGGGGAGAGGGATCAGAGACTGAAATCTTTATATTGAGAGTGAGATGTTACTCTTGTTTAGAGAAAGCATTTCTAGTTTGTCTTCCTCTTTTTTAGTTTCGTTGTATATAGATGGAGATTTTGGTTTAGAATTACCGCGTTTTTGTTGTTGCTGTTGAGACAAGGTCTCACTCCTGTCTCTCTGGCTGGAGTGCAATTGGGCAATCTCAGCTGACTGCAGCCTCAACTTCCCAGGCTCAGGTGATCCTCCCATCTCAGAATCCTAAGTAGCTGGGACTACAGGTGCGCACCACCACACCCGGCTATTTTTTTATTTTATATTTTTATTTTTGTAGCGACGGGCTACAAAAAAAAAAAAAAAAAAAAAAAGACCATGCTGCCCAGGCTGGTCTCCAACTCCTGGGCTCAAGTGATTGGCCCACCTGGGCCTCCCAAAGTGCTGGGATTATAGGCATGAGCCACCACATCCCACCACCTGCATCAATTTCTATATTATATTTCCTTTATACTTTGTTTGAAAGGTAGCCTAAAATACAATTGGTTCTTTCAATAGAAAAAAACATTAATTTTTTAATTCAAGATGGATTAAAGACTTAAATGTTAGACCTAAAACCATAAAAACCCTAGAAGAAAACCTAGGCAATACCATTCAGGACATAGGCATGGGCTAGGACTTCATGACTAAAACACCAAAAGCAATGACAACAAAAGCCAAAATTGGCAAATGGGATCTAATTAAACTAAAGAGCTTCTCACTACCATCAGAGTGAACAGGCAACCTACAGAATGGGAGAAAATTTTTGCAATCTACCCATCTGACAAAGGGCTAATATCCAGAATCTACGAAGAACTTAAACAAAGTCACAAGAAAAAATCAAACAACCCCATCAAAAAGTGGGCGAAGGATATGAACAGACACTTCTCAAAAGAAGACATTTATGCAGCCAACAGACACATGAAAAATGCTCATCATCACTGGTCATCAGAGAAATGCAAATCAAAACCACAATGAGATACCATCTCACACCAGTTAGAATGGGGATCATTACAAAGTCAGGAAACAACAGATGCTGGAGAGGATGTAGCGAAATAGGAACGCTTTTACACTGTTGGTGGGAGTGTAAACTAGTTCAACCATTGTGGAAGACAGTGTGGCGATTCCTCAAGGATCTAGAACTAGAAACACCATTTGACCCAGTCATCCCATTACTGGGTATATACCCGAAGGATTATAAGTCATGCTGCTATGAAGACACACGCACATGTATGTTTATTGGGGCACAATTCACAATAGCAAAGACTTGGAACCAACCCAAATGTCCATCAATGATAGACTGGATTAGGAAAATGTGGCACATATACACCATGGAATACTATGCAGCCATAAAAAAAAGGATGAGTTCAACCTATACAGTAAATATTTGGGAAAATATAACAGACAATTTATCTAATAGTATTTATGAGTCTTGAAATAAAAAATTACCGTTAAAAAAAAGGAAGAGTTCATGTTCTTTGTAGGGACATAGATGAAGCTGGAAATCATCATTCTGAGCAAACTATAGCAAGGACAGGAAACCAAACACCGCATGTTCTCATTCATAGGTGGGAATTGAACGATGAGAACACTTGGACACAGAATGGGGAGCATCACACACCGGGGCCTATTGTGGGGAGCGGGGAAGGGGACGCGATAGCGTTAGGAGATATACCTAATGTAAATGACGAGTTAATGGGTGCAGCACACCAACATGGCATGTGTATACATATGTAACAACCTGCACATTGTGCACATGTACCCTAGAACTTAAAGTATAATTAAAAAAAGAAAAACAGTAATTTTAATAATAAAGACTAAATGATTTTTAATGTAAAAAATAAATATTTTGAATAAATATAATGATTTACATTATAATTATTGTACCCAACACCTAATACCTAACTGGATAGCGACTAGTAAGTTACAGAGTATATGCATTTACCACACCATAACTGCCAACTGTAACTGACTTTTTCCTTGTCTGTCTCTCCCACTAGATTGGAAGTTCACTGACTGCTGAAGCAGTGTCTTAGTATCTGAAACATGGAGTATAGTACCTGGTATATAGGAGGAATTCAATACATGTGAATGGTATGAAAAAAATGAATTCATGGAGGACCAGTGGCATTGGGGGCCCAAGTGAGAGAAGCCCCAAAGAGAGGAGACATGAGGAAGGAGATGAAGCTTCTTGTGTTGTCATTTCCTCCTATTTTGGAACTTTTCCTAGAGCTGTCCTTAAGACTCAAAAAGTCCTGCGTCATTTTTAATGAGGAGTGACACTTTCTTGTTCATGCTTCCTAATTAGAATGTGGCAATGCAGAAAGTTGCCTTGTATTGCCTATTTACTTGTTTGCCTCCCACCTCTAGACTGTGAGCTCTAGGAAATGAGTGTTCATTCATCTTTGTGTCCTGGCACCTAGTGCAGTGCCTGCCAGATAGTAGTTGGTACTCAGTGCATGTCCACTGCATGAAAGAATGCAGATAGAATTGGATCTGATGAGACGGGCGGATCATGAGGTCAGGAGATCGAGACAAACCTGGCCAACATGGCAAAACCCTGTCTCTACTAAAAATACAAGAATTAGCCAGGCATGGTGGCGGGCACCTGTAATCACAGCTACTCGGGAGGCTGAGGCAGGAGAATCGCTTGAACCCGGGAGGCGGAGGTTGCAGTGAACTGAGTTCATGCCATTGCACTCCAGCCTGGGTGACAAGAGCAAGACTCCGTCTAGGGAAAAAAAAAAAAAAAAACTCTCATGTGGGAGGAGGGGCAGTCTTGGCACAGTGATCCACATAGTCATTCAGTGAACACTTGAATGAATGAATGAATGAATGAATGAATGAATGAATGAATGAACCTTATTCCCTACTCAGATAGTCAACGTTTAGATTTTGGCTTTGTTTTCCTGAGGTCAACACGGTAGAACATTCCTTAATCAACATCTTTTAAGTGTGTTAAATGATCTGCTCTCCATGAATTTTGGCTTAAAAGTCTAAATCATGAACAATGAATAGGAATGCTCATGCTTTGAGGATATTAGGAGGGAGGAAGTAGAAAATGGTAATGAATTGGGAGAATACAGCAGGGGAAATTATAGAAACCCAAGAATTTTATTTTCTTTCTTTTTGAGACAGAGTCTCACTCTATCACCCAGGCTGGAGTGCAGTGGTGCGATCTGTGCTCACTGTAGCCTCCACCTCCCAGGCTCAAGCAATCCTCCCACCTCAGCCTCCTGAGTATCTGGAACCACAGGCACACACCACCATGTCTAGCTAATTTTTGTATTTTTAGTAGAGACGGGGTTTTACCCTGTTGCCCAGGCTGTTCCTGAACTCCTGAGCTCAAGAGATCTGCCACTGTCAGCCTGCCAAAGGGCTGGGATTACAGGTGTGAGCACCGTGTCTGGCCTGGCCAAAACCCAAGAATTTTCTATCTGAAGGACAGTAAAATGGCAGATAAAGAGAAAGAAAAAGAAAAAAAAAAAAAAAAAAAAGGAATGTAGGAGGGAGAAAATTCATGGATGTCTGTACCTTGCAATCTGGAGGGAAGAAATTAATAGAACATAAATTTTATCTAGAATAATAGTATTATCTTAACATGATGCTTCCTCCCCCGTGCCCCGCTTCCACTGCATGTTCTTAGAAAACGATTTTTTGCTTACTGGCTAGTTCACATCCTCTCACTATTTTCAGTATGGGGAGTCTAAGTTAACAACAATCCAGTAGCCAGTTGCAGTGGCTCAAGCCTATAATCCAGCACTTTCAGTGGTCAAAGTGGGCGGATCACCTGAGGTCAGGAGTTCAAGACCAGCCTGGCCAACGTGGTGAAACCCCATCTCTACAAAAATTTGCCTGGCATGATGGCGGGTGCCTATAATCCCAGTTACTCAGGAGGCTGAGGCAGGAGAATCACCTGAACCCAGAAGGTGGAGGTTGCAGTGAGGAGAGATCATGCCACTGCACTCCAGCCTGGGTGACAGAGCGAGATTCCATCTCAAAAAAAAAAAAAAAAAAAAAAAAAAAAGGCCAGTGGGCCAGGTGCAGTGGCTCATGCCTGTAATCTCAGCACTTTCGGAGGCCAAAGTGGGTGGATCATTTGAGGTCAGCGGTTCGAGACCAGCCTGGGCAACATGGTAAAACCCCACCTCTATTAAAGATACAAAAATTAGCTGAGTATGGTGGCAGGTGCCTGTAGTCCCAGCTACTCGGGAGGCTGAGACAGGAGAATCACTTGAACCTGGGAGGTGGAGGTTGCAGTGAGCTGAGATCGTGCCACTGCACTCCAGCCTGGGTGACAGAGTGAGACTCTGTCTCAAAAGGAAAAAAGAAAAATGACAAAAGAAAGAGTCTAATGACTTGACTCCATTTTGCATAATTATCCCTGCTTTCTGAATTCTATATTGAGATCTCCTTTCTTTTAAAATATCATTACAAGATTACCTGGAGTCAATGTTTGTCCTAGAACATGCTTTATCATCAGGATGATGAGTCACTTCATCTTGGAATATGTCTTAATCATGATGGCCAGTAAATACACCAATGTTTTGTGTAGCCAGGGAACAGTTTCAACCAGCAGTATTAAGTATTGGCCAAACCTGCTGCTCCTGGTTGCTTAGGGCGTCAACTGTGCCTACAAGGCATTCATTCTCTGTGGTTGCTCTGGCACTCCATCCACAATCCAGTCAAGCCTCACAGCGTTCCAGAATTTAGCTCCAGTAATAGGTCAAATCCTGCTACAACAAATTGTATGGGCAGATGTCAAATTCCTTTGCCGTACAGAAATTCAGCTATAACAAATAGTGATTGAAATCCAGCCATCAGTGGACTTCCTGCCATATGGAGGTTTTATGTGATGGTGTTTCTTGTAACACAAGTTGACCTGGACTATTTGGGGCCCTGCTTTGCTTCTTTTCTAAGTACGAATGTCTTGAGATGGCTGGTTACACAGGCCACTGCTTTGAATAGGTCCTTACATATTTACATATTTGGTAGCAAAGGTAGTATTAAAATACTCAACAACATGAAGTCTTCATTTCACAAAGAAGAGGTAAGTAACTCTAATTACAAAGGGCTAGATGGGCTTCAATTTGTGAAATATGCCAACAGGAAGATAATGATGCTAAAATATTTTGGGGATTTACAAAGAAATTGTATACATGGCATGCCTTTGTGTCTCATCATGCAGCCTCATCTTATCTGTAGACATGTCTTTCCAATTCCCTTTGAATTTTTGAGGACAGTTTGAAATTTTTCCACACACATCCAGGTGTACCCCATCCAAAAAGTCTTTCAGGACTGCTTGAGCCTATTGTTATTCTTTTCAGAATTCCCATAGTATATTAGATCTCATCTTCGCTATACGTAACTTGGCACCTAAACATAATCTCTTGTCCCAATAATAATAGTTCTTATATCATGAGTGCAAAATAAACACTGGGCTACATTTTGAAGATCCAATCAGAGGGACACAGTTCTTATCCTTTCTTAGGAACTCACAGGCTAATGAGAAAGAGAACTAAGGAGTTGTCATCTGTTGTGATTTGTGGTGCAGAGGGGCACACAAGTAGATACTTGAAACAGTAGATACTTGAAATTACTAATTGATTCATTTCCAGATACATAACCAAGCCAATAACAACACAAAGCCCAATCTATAGTTTTTCTTTTGCTTCCTGTATATACTTTTGCACTATTTCTTAAAAGTGGGGTTGAATACAGGTAGACCCCAACCCAGTAATGATTTGAACCAAAGCCTTCCTTGTGTTTTTAGTTCCTAATCTTAAATGTTTGAGGAGTTATTTTATAGACACGAGATATATTTTTAAAAAAAGTTTTAAGCATTTACTCAGCACTAAGTAGGTGCTAGACACAGTACCACAAATTTCCCTGTATTAACCCGTTAATCATCAACATAATTCTTTTTACAAATGAGAAAACTGAGTCTTAAGGAATTTAAATAGCCTGCCAATTTTAGGCAGCTATTAAGTGGCAGGACAGAGATTTGTGCCAGGACTTTCCGCTCCTTGTGAGCATGTAATGCTGCCTCTTTTACATAACTGTCGAGTGAACATAATTATGAATTCACATTTCTCTTTCTATTACTGAGGCAGGACATCCCAGACTGGAATTTGAAATGCATTTTACCTAAGGAAATATGCTATAGATGGTATTTATGTGTGGTTGAAATGAGAAGGAAAATAGTCAGGAAATTAAATCACAGAGAAAGAGCCAAGTCAGAAACTACCGAACAATAGGTAAGACGTCCTCAGGCCCAGACCCACCAAAACAAATGGATTAATTTTTTATAAATGTGCAAAATCATCCAAGGTGTAAAGGATTATAAATATAAACTCTGGAAATTTAAAGAAGCTTTTTGCTTCTCTAGCCCAGAGAGAAAGAGAATGTTAACAGCAAAGTGCCATTTGTCCAAAATTATATTCAAAGCAGCTATCTGAGCATACACCATACAAGGCTATGGACACTAAACACATGGCCAAAGCCACATAATTCAACTTGCTCCCAGGACAAAACCATAACATTGTTAGAGCTATTTCCCTAACCATGCTGTTTCTTAGTCTCCTTAGAAAATCCAAAGAAGAGGAGAACCCAAGTGTGGCTATACTTCTCCTGATTCCAGTGGGCCTATCCAAATACCCTACTGTTTAATTGAACAGAAATATGAGCTGAACTGCAATCACCTAATGCCAAAACATTTTAGAATTCTCTTTCCTTTCTTCCATGTATGTTCAGACTCTTTGACACAAAGAAATGTAACAGCTATTGAAACTCAACTGAGGCTGGGTGCGGTGGCTCATGCCTGTAATCCCAGCACTTTGGGAGGCTGAGGCAGGCCGATCACCTGAGGCCAGGAATTCGAGACAAGCCTGGCCAATGTGGTGAAACTCTGTCTCCACTAAAAATACAAAAATTAGCCGGGCATGGTGGCAGGTGCCTGTAATCCCAGCTACTAGGGAGGCTGAGGCAGAAGAATCGCTTGAACCTGGGAGGCGGAGGTTGCAGTGAGCCCAGATCGTCCCATTGCACTCCAGCCTAGGCGACAAGAGCAAAACTCTGTCAAAACAAACAAACAAATAAACAACGAAAAAGAAAGCCTCAACTGAAAACATGCTGTGAGTAAGCTGGGTGTGGTGGCACAATCCCAGCTACTCGGGAGGCTGAGGCAGGAGAATTGCTTGAATCTGGGAGGCAGAGGTTGCAGTGAGCTGAGATTGCACCACTGCACTCCAGCCTGGGTGATAGAGCAAGACTCAGCCTTAAAAAAAAAAAAAAAATAAAAAAATAAAAAAAAAAAAAAAGGCTGGGCGCGGTGGATCACGTCTGTAATACCAGCACTTTGGGAGGTCGAGGCGGGTGGATCACCTGAGGTCAGGAGTTCGAGACCAGCCTGGCTAACCCAGTGAAACCCCATCTCTACTAAAAATAAAAAAATTATCCAGGGTTGGTGGCATGCTCCTGTAGTCCCGGCCACTTGGGAGGCTGAGGCAGGAGAATCGCTTGAACCCGGGAGGTGGAGGTTGCAGTGAGCCAAGCTCATGCCACTGCATTCCAGCCTGGGCAACAGAGACTCCAGCCTGGATGAAAGAGACTCTGTCCAATATATATATATAAATGTATATATATACACACACACACATATACACATACACATATACACATACACACACACACACACACACACACACATATATATGCTGTGAGTCTAGTGACGATCTTTTAAAGTTAGGAAGTTATTGACTCAAGAATGAACTATTTGAAGTGCATCTTACTGAGACTTAATAAAAACTTAAATGGTACAAACCAAATCCCAACGTAAAAAGTACATTAACATCTTTTTCTTCATTGAGAAATATTTTACCTAACCCATTACTTATATTTTAGGAGGTTATCCTTAATCATGACAATATTCCTTGTGGTTGATATACTCAGTTATGTGGATAAACATTTGGGGATCCCAGGGTTACTTTACACATAACTAATAAGCTGAAATGAATATTATCTTGCCAGAGATGTCGGTTGGCTATGATTGCCAACCTGATCACTGTGGGATGCCTCTGGAAGCTCTGGGAGACAAATGTGCATTCTCTTGGAAAGGGTAGAGAGAAAAGATCCAATCTGATTTTTTTACCAGTGAACTCCCTGGGGAACAAAAACCACTCTGTGCAGTGAGGCTAACCAAGCCCATGCAAAACCAGGAGAATTTAGAACAATTTTCCAGAAGCATGAAACACTAGCCAATAAAGGTGCAGCCAAGGTATATAGATGCTTCAACTATGGTTGACAGCTTCAGCTGGAACCTGGGATGATCATGACCCCAGGAAAAGAGGTCAGGGCATCCTCACTAGGTCACAGTAATCTAATTCTATTTTATCTGTTAGGCTGCATCTCCTCTTGATCTGGATTCTTGAAGTAATGAGTTATGGAGTTTTCTCATCTATTCCTTAGGAAGAATCCTCTGCTCAGAAATAATACAAAGAGACAAGAAATGATATGTCCATTCTACCAGGCCGCTTTTCACCTCTACTCCAAACGATTCTCTCAATGCTGTCAAACTGCATGTCGACATTTTACATACGACTGAGGTTATAGATGTATAGATGCTTAGAAATGAAAGGGCTTATAGGGATCATCCGGTCCAGCTCTCTCTGATTTACACATGAGTTCAGTAGAAACCCAGATAGCATAAGTGACTTGTCCAAGGTCACTTGGCTAGTTAGGGTGCCCAGTGTTTTGTTCACCCTCTTGCCCTCTTTATCCTGAGATCACATTTCCAGGACTCTATTACTTACTGGCAGGACTCAGGCCCAGGGCTGACTCTAGGCATTATGAATCATTGCTATGCTTCTGGCTGTCTTGCTAGAGGAGAGAGTTGGGTTGAGCTGTTGAGAATTTGGCAGTGTTTAGGAAAGGAAAAACTGACGAAGTTGCAGGAATTCCACATATTTTCCCAACCTGTACCATGCGTGTAGTTCAAGGCCAGGCCAATGGGTCCTAGATCCCTACCTTCTACCTCCAATTCTTTAGGTTGCATTTTTTTTTAAATTTCTCCCACACATTCTGGGCTGCTACCCATAATCCTCTTACCTTCACTTTACCCACCAGAGAACACAATGGAAAGGAAATGAAGGAAAGGACAGAATCTTCCTGTTGGCCCACATCCCCTTGGGGCAGTCTTTGCATGCCCTCTGTAAAGATGAGTCACTGGATCAAGGAGGATTGGCCCTATTATAGAGAGGGGGTGCCAGTTTGGCCCTGACTAAGACAGGACTTACAGGAGCTCAGTTAGGGCATCTCCAGGTGGCATTGGAATTGCTCTTTGGGGACCTGAGGGAATAAAAGCATCTGTCATCAGTTGGTATGGTGGCAGGTGGGATAAGATGCCATCAGCATGAACTCATGCTTTGAAGGGATTTAAAAAGTAGCTTCATCTAATATATTTCTCTCCAAGACTCCACAAATACAGTGAAGCACATTAACCACTTTGAGCCACTCTGCTTGCTTTGACACATTACAGAGGAAGCCACTTTACCAGAAATTACTTTATTCATGTTAATAACTACCACTGAGTTGCTACTGTTTTGTGCTGCTTGCTCTATTTAATTTAATTCACCTGAAAACCATAAAGACAGCCACCATTATTCACTTTCTTTTGAAGATGTGGAAACTGAGGTTTAGAGCTCTTAAGTAATTTGTCCCAGGTCAGGAAGCTAGTAAGTGGCAAGAAGTAGAGATTCAAACCCTCCTAAAATTGTTTGACAGAAAAGCCTGTGCATTGACCACAAGACCTTTGAGAAAGTGAGAGAATGAGTGAGTAAGTGAATGAATGAATGAAGTGTGTGTAAGAGAGAGAGAGAAAGGTGTTTGTGGTAGGCTGGAGAGGTCAAACTGGAGTCCTCATAAGCTCAGCCTGGCACAGAGGGTGAGAGTCAGTTAAAACTTTGTAGGAATGGGGCATTTTGAGGTGGGGACAGGATGGGCCACTGTTCCCCATGCCCAGGTAGACTAACAGCTGAAGCTACTGTTTCCCCCAGAGTATTCTTGGGTTCTTGTCACAAAGCCCCTCAGGACACCCCAGACCAGCGCCAGACATGCATAAGTACTAGAGCAGTACTTCACTCACTCACTCACTCACTGTCTCCTCAGCACCTTGCCTTGAGATGCTCCAGCGCTGGGCTTTTCCTGCTTTAACCTTTCCAAATCAAAAAAGGTGTGCTCATTCCTTCTCCTGGAGCTAGGGACCCTCAAGTCCAGACTGAATGCAGGCTGTTTCCGCGAAGAGACGGTGGAGGTGGTGCTAGCAGGCACATCGCAATTCTTTCCCAAACGTTCCTTGTGCCCAAGTCTTCCGGAATGGCTCCGGGAAACCCAGTCTAGGTACTACCTTATCTACACTTGACCTCGCCCTTTGAAGACCCAAGCTAGATGTGGACCCAAGCGCCCTTGAAATACCAATAATCATCGCCTGGAGCTCTGGAACATAAGGCCTTTTCTGAACAGCCTAGGTCCCTCGGGTCGGCGACTCGCCAGCTGCCAGGTGCGTCCTGCAACTTTCCCACAGACTATGCGCGTTCCCCAGCTGGGCCACAGAGGGCTCCCGGACAGTGCCAGAGTCATGCTCTAGAGGCCGCCCGCAGGAGGTCAGGGGACTTTCCAGGAAGCTTGCCTCTCACCACGTAGGCTTGTAGCACCCCGGGGACAAGTTGGGTAAGGAAGCGACTTCGATCTGGCTGGAAGCAGATGTTAATGGTGTACAACTAGTTGAACATGGAAGTCTAGAAAAATTACAAGCACAAAGGGCAGAAGGGTCAGTTGGTACACTGGGCAAAGAGAACTGAGAGAGTGAGCGGATTGACTTTTTGAGGCCAGATTTGAAGATACAGATGGGGCAGGGGGACGTACTGGAGCCCTTGAGAGTCGGAAGGCCTCCTGTGCATAGCACTAAGTGTTTGCACCAAGCTTGCTCCTGGATCCTCGATCCTGGATCCTCGACCCCAAGGGAGGGAAGAGGACACGTTTCTCCCACCCGTCTCTTGGCTTGGGATGGAATGGGCAGTGCCGAGGCAGGAGAAAGCGACCCGAGAAATAGATGCGCGGCAGGAGGCGGCGGCGGGGACTGCCGCGCAACTGCCGGGTAGCTGGGAGCACTACCGCGCCAGAGGAGCGTCCCACCCGGCAGGGACTTAGGTTGCTGGAATCCTCACCTCCTGCCTCTTTCTGGCATGCAGAGCAGAAGGGGCCCAACTGAAGAAATGATCACGCTGCTCAGGAAAGAAACTACTTGTGTCTGATGTTCTCGACCGTCACGGTTTCACAACCGGAGAGTGAGCTCTTAGCTCAACACTGGAAAGGCAGGCTGAGAGCTGTGCCCTCTCGCCCTTGGACCCCAGGAGCTGGATGGATCCACCCCGGAGTCAGCCTCTGCTTTTTCGCAAGACCTTGGATCGCCTTATTTTTAAACATTTTAACGTTCCCACTTTTTGAAGAAGCAGTCCAAGAGTAAAGTGACCCTTTAGCACCCCCAAAGAGGGGGTGTGGTTGGCCCCTTTAAGTGAAAGCCCAGGGAAGGCCAGGTAGACCTTCCAGGGGGAAACTCTGGGTCCCCACCCCACCCCTGCAAAGAGGCCACTCCTGGCCTTTGGGATCGCTGGGCTTAGGGAGTAGAGGTGGAGTAGGTGGGGAGTCTACACCGCCAGGACCCCAGCAACTTCCAACTGCTGCTGGGGATAACTTACTGCATGGGCAAGGCTCTGGGGACAGAGGAGGTGGTAGGAGAGAAAGTCCGTTTAGAGGAACAGATGGGCTCAAAACAAGTTTTCAGACAAACCTGTGGAATGGGGATAAAGAGGACAAGCAGGAGTCCCTGTATTTCCCAACAAAAGTAGGGTGAGTCCAAGTCTACGGCAGGAGACCAGTTACTGTGCAGAATGTACAGAATGTGCAGAACCAACTTGTAGGAGCGTAAGTGAGACTGGAAGCCAGCTCCGTATTCTAATTTGAATGATGTGTGACGCTGTCTCTTCCCTAAGGTAGACAGCATACACCTTCCGAGCTCCCTGGTCTCGGCCATAGTTGCCAGTTGCTCCTCTGGGTGGGGCCTAAGAGCAGCCGGCTCCCGGACCGCGGTGGCGCAGGCGGGCTCTGCGGCGAGCCGGGGAGAGCGCGGCTGCCGGAGAAATATGCTAATGGCGGCCTCTCCGGCACTGTCCTGGATTTGGTCTAGGCTTTCTGGCTTAGCCCTGGAACCCTCGGCAAGGACGGGGCGAGTACCCAAGCCGTGGAGAAAGCCCAGGAAGGGCAGGTGATAGGGTCTCACATCTGGCCCGCGGCAGAGGCTGATCCGGTCAGACCTGGCGCCGGCGTTTCTTCCTGCTCTTCTGCCTGTGTTCAGGTGGCCACAGGCTTCCCAGAGGCCCGGAGCTGGTCGCCCATATGCGCGTGAGTGCTCATCTCCCAGTCACAACTGTTGGCAGACTGCCTACTACAGCCGTCGAGTTCACACTTGAACTGGCTTACGCCTGGAAATAGATACCTAAACGCTCTCACCCCATCCTACGGAGCCGCTAAGCAACATATAAGAAGGGTAACAACGTATTCTCTGGAGGCAACAAATAATTCCCCGCATTAAAATAACTGATTATTTTCAGAAATTTGTTTTTTACATAAATATATAAAACGAATTCACGCCGATCCCCACTGCACCCAGCATTTTAGAAATTTCCGAGTGATATGTAGCTCAGAGACAGATACCGGCGTGGTCCGAGAGTCACAGCAAAGTCTCAGGACCTGTAAACTTGCTACACTAAGACAAATGAAACCCCTCGTGCCTGCATCCGCTGGCGCACAAGCTTCTGCGGCCGGCCCCGGTCGCTTGCTCTGGAACTGCTAGCTCTGGGGCCACTTCCTTACTCGCAGACTTTGCCAAAGGCTATTGCAAAAACCTACCCTTTGTCTCATAAAACCGCAGAGCCACACAGCCAGAGGCAGGCTTTTCGGCAGGCTCCTCAACCCTCCCAGGAGATACCGGCGAGTCTCGGGTGCACCAGGCAGGAGCAAGTTTTCTCCTTACTGGGAATGGGGTGCGCCTCTCTTCCACCCGGTGGTCCTGTGCGCAGGAGTGTGCGGAGGAGACTCTAAAAAAGCTACTAACCGGCAGGGCCTGCTCTCCACGGAACAGTGCCATAGGGAGAAGATGAGGGGAGCCCCTGGGAACAGAAGAACACCTGGCAGGGTTGGGATGGGGATTACAGATAGTCCACGACCCAACTACGGTGTGGACCTGGACTCGGAAGCTGGGCTGTAAGCGGAGCTAAGGTTTCTTCTCCTCCCTATAGGGCTAGCCTAAGGATGTAGTCATTACGGAAGCCACCTTTTGGGAATGAATCGGGATGGGCAGCGATTTCCGAGAGCGGGGGTGGGGGGCGGGGGGGGAGAGAGAGGGGGGGGGGGGGGGGGAGCGTGGGGGGAGGGGGGGGGGGGGGAGCAAAAATTCGGAGAGCTGAGTACTCCCCTCGCCCTCGGCTCCCATAAGGACCCACCCCTGTCAACAAATGGTAAGTCCTTTTGGGAATGCTAGAGAAAGAAACTGGCAGGTTGGAGATAAAGGTGCGCCTGGGCGCTGGGGATGGAGTGGGAGGGCGGGGAAGGGTTAGTGGTCATTGTCCCGTGGAAATCGTACATGTGCTCGGAAGGCTTGTGTAATTGGAGGCCAAGGAGTGCTTGTATTAGTTTGCATGAGAGAGAGACATGAGACCAAGTAGCCGAATGGACGTGTGAGTCGCACTGGACGACAATTTCAAAATGCAGAGCTTGGCTTATTATACAAACGAATAAATCTCACACAGCTTCCACTTGTTCATCCCCTGCAGACCTTAGCAGTTTGCACTCTCCTGGTTCAAGTTCGAAGTGGAACGGGAAACAAAAGCAGGCAACGATTCCAGCGCTGCCTGAAAGGCGGACCACAAAGCCTCCTCCCTCGTCTCTCCTCCGGGAGCCTGGAAGCCAATGTGACGATCAAAAGCTTCCACATCACCCCGGCGGGGCGCGCCCTCAGCCATGTCGGGGAGGTGGGGAATCTGCAGAAATCTGGATCTGGAGGCTCCTGCCAATTTTTCCTTGGATCAGAGGAAGGCGCGGGTTATAGGGCCCTTTCTCCTGTGGGTTCACCGCCGCGCATTACCAAGTTTATATTTGGCTTTTCAGTGCCACCCGCGCCTGCCCTAAGGCTTCGTGGTCCCTTAGGCCAGTAATCGTCCCAACTGGGGAAATGTATGGTTGGCCTGGCCTGGGGGCACCGGTTCCGTCCTGCCTGTGGGCGTCTCTAGCTGGGCCTCTGGTTCAGGACTTTGAGCTCTGCCAAGACCCATGTCATTTCGTGGCCCCTCCGGGGTGGGGACGGCCTCTCTCGGAAGGGTGGGGAAGTCCCTCGAAACTATGAGTAGGGAGAGCGAAGAGAGAAGAGACCCGCTGCTTGTTCAAAACAGAGCCCTAACCTAAGCCAGGGCCAGGCAAGACAGAGACACGTCTTACATGGGAGTGACCGGCCCTGACTCCTCCCCGCCATAGCTCTGAAGAGGAGGTGCATCTTAAAGATGAGCCTCAGCTCCTGGTGGTGGAGGTGCAGTGTCAGGTTGCACCTGGTCTTGCCTTTCCCGGCAGGCGGGCCGGGAGAGCGGCTATTTAAGCCTCGCGGATCCAGGCCCTAGCGGCCAGGAAGAGGAGATCGCGCGGCCTTATAAGCCGGATCACCAGCAGTGACCCTCGTTGACGTCGGGGTAACCCCGCTAAGTGACCGCCACGTGAGAAAGTCTGGGCCGCGCACAATGTGCCGGCGCCTCGTTAGGGCCGGGCGGGCGCTCGGGGAGCCAGGCCAGCAGTGTCCGCGGCCTCATCATTCATTCCTCTGGACGTGCTGGTAAAAATGCATCAAAACAGGCTGCGGAGCGCGGTATAAAAGCACAGCGGGATGAGCTGCTTTCCAAAAAGGATCTCGGTGATTGGACCGAGCTCGGCGTGATTGACAAGAGCTTAGTTTGGTAAAGGGAAGACACGCAAGCTTTCACAGCAGGATCCCTTTTCTAAAATATATCACACTAGCCTTTGAAAAGCGCCGCACACTATAAGGAAATAGCGTTTCACGGCTTGCTTTATGGTGCGATGACATTTCTTTAAAACACAGGGAAGATCAAAAAAAGGAGAGAGAGAAATAAAATGTGTTGCAAACACAATGTTTTAATTAGTTTATTCTGCGCGTTGCTTTTATCTGTCGTATACATTGCGGGTTTTCCTTTAATTAAACAGTCCCTCTCGAGCGGTGGCAGGCGAAGAAGGCGAGGCGCTGCGCCCTTTCGTTCCCTTTTGGAAAAACAAGAAGATTGGCTGGCCCCAGAGCCCAGCTTGCAGGCTCCTGTGCCCTCGCGGCCAGGATAGGCAGACTGAGGCGTTGGGGCTTCGGAAAGCGGCGGGACCTGAGCGCCCCACGGAGGCGGAGAAGGAGGGGACTAGGAGGAAAGGAAGGGGAGGAGGTTCTCCCCCGCGGAACCGAATGGGACCAAGGCAGGGCGAGTAGCTCGGGCATGGCGCCAACCTCAAATCCCCTCCCCCCGAGCTCCAGCCAGCAGCCGGTGTCCCCCCGTCCCCCCCGCCCCATCCAACCTGCACCACCTTCCCAAGCCCTCGCTGGTCGCCAGGGTGGTGGGGAGCGATAGGCACCAGGATGAGCCCTGCGGTTCTTGCCGTCTCCTCGGCTTTCGGGCTCCGATTTCCAGCTACTTAGCCCTCCTTGGATCCCAAAGTAGCGGATTCTCTGATTCCTGACCAACAGGAAGAAGAGACTACGCAAGCATCCGCTGGCTGAAAGCGCGGGCGCTGCAGGCGCTGTCAAAAGTGGCGCCTCAAGAAAGGCGAGAGTTAAGCTAATGGTGGAATGTGTTGTGGACCTAAGCCTGTTCTTACACACACACACACCCCACACTCTCACTCGTACTTACGACACGATTACTTCATGGAAACCTCTGCAGATTTCGGTTCTACCAATAACCACCCTCTCTGCTCCACACACCCCAGAGACCCGGCTTCAGCCTTAACCCAGCGCTTGAGCCTGGCATAGAGTCAGCGCATGCAGTACTCTCTCAACAGTATTTACTGCTCAGGCCAGTAGATAGTGATAGTAGGCAGGCTGTGGCCTGAAAATCAGAGGGCATTGTTTTGTTAATTCTGCTGGTGAGATCTGAAGATAATATAAACCTGCAGAGTCTAGTGAGAAGGTGGAGTGGAGGTGTAGATAAGAGATGCAGATGTGGCCTCCTAAATGAACCACAGAACACAACCCAGTAAATTCATGGACTGGACATAAGCCTTTCTCTCCTGTTCAAATGTATTTCTTCTACTAAAACTGGGAATGGAAGAGACTGAGTCAAGGTCTTTTGCCTAGTGTGTTTGGGGGGGGGGGCGGTGGTGGGGAGAGTAGGGAGGGAGATGAGGACAACCACCATGTGACTGGGGTGCCTCCTTTCCACCTTTTGCTCAGAGGAAAGTTTTCTCCAGATGTCTTTCCTTTCAAGGCAATGAAACAGAAAGCAGGTTGAGCCGTGGGCTGCCTCTATGGCCTGTTTGACTGCCCGAAGAGGTCTGCAATGTTGCTTCTCCCACCAAATATTTTTTAACATTTTTGTTTAAACATTGAGATTTGTAGGCTGGGCGCGGTGGCTCACGCCTGTAATCCCAGCACTTTGGGAGGCTGAGGCAGGTGGATCACGAGGTCAAGAGATAGAGACCATCCTGGCTAACAGGGTGAAACCTCGTCTCTACTAAAAATACAAAAAAAATTAGCCGGGCGTGGTGGTGGGCCCCTGTAGTCCCAGCTATTCGGGAGGCTGAGGCAGGAGAATGGCGTGAACCCAGGAGGCGGAGCTGGTAGTGAGCCAAGATCAGGCCACTGCACTCTAGCCTGGGCCACAGAAGAAAAACTTCCCCAAAAAAAAAAAAAAAAAAAAAGACATTGAGATTTGTGTAAATGTTTGAAATTTTGAAATTATGCTCCTCAGGGTAATGGTCTCAAATTTATTTATTTATTTATTTATTTATTTAATGTTTGGGAGACAGGGACTCACTCTGTTGCCCAGGCTGGAGTGCAATGGCGAGGTCTCAGCTCACTGCAACCTCTGCCTCCCAGGTTCAAGCAATTCTCCTGTGTCAGCCACCAACGTAGCTGGGATTACAAGTGTGCGCCACCACATCTGGCTAATTTTTGTATTTTTAGTAGAGATGGAGTTTCATCATTTTGGCCAGGCTGGTCTTGAACTCCTGACCCCAAGTGAACAGACTCCATTTTATTTTATTTTTTATTTTTTATTTTTATTTTTGAGATGGAGCCTCACTCTGTCACCCAGGCTGGAGTGCAGTGGCATGATTTCAGCTCACTGCAACCTCTGTCTACTGGTTTCAAGTGATTCTCCTGCCTCAGCCTCCTGAGTAGCTGGGATTTCAGGAGCACACCACCATACCCAGCTAATTTGTTATGTATTTTTGGTAGAGGCAGGGTTTCACCATGTTGGCCAGGCTTGTCTTGAACTCCTGACCGCAAGTGATCTGCACGCCTTGGCCTTCCAAAGTGCTGGGATTATAGGCGTGAGCCACCATGCCCAGCCAGACTCCATTTTAAATCATATACACCCTCCCCATGTAATAGCAATAGCACACATAAGCAGCATATGATTATAACCAGATGGACCTTTAAAACAACTGCAAAGATCACTTGATAATAATCAAAATAAATCATTTAATATGTGGTTTCTGTGAATCACAGAAGTCAATATTACAGGGCATATGCACAATATAGGCTCTCCATTGTATTATCCTTGGAGGGACCTTTTTCTTTAAATTATTTGTGATGTACCTATATTATAAAAGCAATCAACAAAAATTAAGTGACATGTGTGATGGCAAAGTAAGTCAACTCCCAAAGCAGTTTTCTTCCCAATTCATTTGAACATTACATTCAAAATAATGACTTAAACCCACCATGGCCACAGAATGAAACCATAGTTCAAGAAGTAAAGCTCGTGTATGGCACTGAGCTATAGAGTGCTTTTCCATAGCTAGCCTTCTCTCTCTCTCTCTCTCTCTCTCTCTCTCTGTGTGTGTGTGTGTGTGTTGTGGAGGAGTTATGGAATTGTGAAGTTAAAAATAATAATGAGCCTCAAAATTTTACCACATAATTTAAAAGTCTGTTTTAATGAGGAATATAAGGAATATTAAATGGACTTTCTCATCTTAAAGACCATATGTTGCAGCAGGAAAGGACACAAATAGAATGTAAAAGAAGGCACTTCCCAAGATAATGAATTCAATTTATTTCTTTTTTCCTCATGAAAACATGGACTCTTTTGTTGTTGTTGTTGCCCTGGCTGGAGCGCAGTGGCACAATCTTGGTTCACTGCAACCTTCACCTCCTGGGTTCAAGTGATTCTTGTGCCTCAACCTCCTGAGTAGCTGGGATTACAGGCATGTGCTACCACACCCGACTAATTTTGTTTTGTTTTGTTTTGCTTTGTTGTGTTTTTTTGAGATGGAGTTTTGCTCTTACTGCCCAGGCTGGAGTGCAATAGAGCAATCTTCGCTCACTGCAACCTCCACCTCCTGGGTTCAAGCGATTCTCCTACCTCAGCTTCCCAAGTAGCATGCGCCACCACGCCCGGCTAATTTTGTATTTTTAGTAGAGATGGGGTTTCACTATGTTGGTCAGACTAGTCTCAAACTCCTGACCTCAGGTAATCCACCTACCTCGGCCTCCCAAAGTGCTGAGATTACAGGCATGAGTCACCACACCCGGGCTAACTTTTGTCCTTTTTTTTTTTTTTTTTTTTTTTTTTAGTAGAGATGGGGTTTCACCATGTTGGCCATGGTCTTGAACTCCTGGCCTAAAGTGATCCACCCACCTCAGTCTCTCAAAGTGCTGGGATTATAGGCATGAGCCACCACACCCAGCGGACTCTTTTTATAATAGTTCCATTTGGGTATTTGTCCCAGCAACACATCTGAGTAGGAAAAGGCATAACCAAGAGAGGCATGTTTGAATAAAAATAAAGAAGCTCTACGGCCAGGCACAGTGGCTCATGCTTGTAATCCTAGCATTTTGGGAGGCTGAGGTGGGTGGATCGCTTGAGCCCAGGAGTTTGAGACCAACCTGGACAACATGGCAAAACTCTGTCTCTACAAAAAATACAAAAATTAGCCGGGCATGGTGGTGTGTGCCTGTAGTCTCCAGCTACTTGGGAGGCTGAGGCAGGAAGATCTCCCGAGCCCAGAAGGTTGAGGCTGCAGTGTGCCATGATTGCACCACTACATTCCAAATGAGTGACAGAGTGAGACCCTCCCTCAAAAAAAAAAAGAAAGAAAGAAAGAAGAAAGAAAATAAAGGAAGAAAGAAAAGAAAGAACGAAAGAAAGAAGAAAGAAAAGAAAGAACGAAAGAAAGAAGAAAGAAAAGAAAGAACGAAAGAAAGAAGAAAGAAAAGAAAGAAAGAAAGAGAAAAAGAGAAAGAAAAAGGCTGGGCGCAGTGGCTCACGCCTGTAATCCCAGCACTTTGGAAGGCCCAGGAGGGTGGATCACGAGGTCAGGAGATCGAGATCATCCTGGCTAACACAGTGAAATCCTGTCTCTACCTAACAATACAAAAAATTAGCCCGGCGGCCGGGCGCGGTGGCTCAAGCCTGTAATCCCAGCACTTTGGGAGGCCGAGACGGGCGGATCACGAGGTCAGGAGATCGAGACCATCCTGGCTAACACGGTGAAACCCCGTCTCTACTAAAAAATACAAAAAACTAGCCGGGCGAGGTGGCGGCGCCTGTAGTCCCAGCTACTCGGGAGGCTGAGGCAGGAGAATGGCGTGAACCCGGGAGGCGGAGCTTGCAGTGAGCTGAGATCCGGCCACTGCACTCCAGCCTGGGTGACAGAGCGAGACTCCGTCTCAAAAAAAAAAAAAA